>NC_060278.1:85434395-85808474 GCF_021613505.1 Equus quagga | reverse complement strand
CCACCCAACAGCCCCTCACCACTGTCACCTCCGCCACCCAAGAGCCCCCCACCACTACCACCCAGGAGCCCTCCACCACTGCTGCCACTGCCACCCAGTAAGCCTCCGCCAACTCCACCCAAGAGGTCACCACCGCTCCCTCCACCCCCACCACCAAGCAGGCCTCCCAGAAGACCACCTCCCCCGCCACCTCCACTTCCACCAAGCAGACCCCCCAGGAGCGGCCCACCACCATCACCACCAGCTTTACCCATGGGCACCTCTCTCAGGGCCGAGTGGAGAGCATCGCTTTTCTGCAGGGCACCTGAAATGGCTGCAGAGAAGCAAAGATTTCAGTCAGGGTTCCTCCCTTCCTTCCACCTCCAGCCCCAGGCACCACCTCGGAGCATCGCTCGGCTCTCCGTGCCCCACTTTTCCCATCAGTGAAATGCCAAGGTGGAACAGAAAGACTCCTCCGGACCAATGCAGCCCTGACGTCCTGGGGAGCTCATTAGCTGCTGGCTCTGACCTGCTCATACTTTAACTGGATTTCACCAGCATTCAGCCAAACCTGCATAGATTTTCTTCAGGACCCTCCTTTTCAAAGGCTCCACACTTTACAGCTTCAAAAACTTACTTCTTCATGCATCAGCCCAATGGATTCCTGGGAAATAGTCAAGGCTGGAATTATTGTCCCCATTTGGTGGGTAAAGAAATTGAGGCCTGTGACACCCAGCTAGGAAATGACCTCATTTTTCATTCTCATGACAGCCTTGGACAGGAATCGGGGCAGGGCGTGTGTGCTCGTTTGCCAGATAACAAGAGTGAGGTCCTAGGAATTGGAGGCAGGAATAATTATAGCCCCCGCTCTTGAGGGCCTTCTATGTAGCAGGAACTGAGCTAAGTTTTCAAAAAGTCATCTCATGTCATTCTCATATCAGTCCTCTGAGATGAGGACTGTAATTACACCCATCTTGCAGATGAGGAAACTGAGGCTCAGAGAACTCAAGTCATGGACTTCAGGTCACGCAGTCAGTATTTGAAGTATTGAAGGCTGACTCCAGGCCCCTAGCTCTTAATCACTGCTCTCTACTCCCTCAAACAAAGTCTCCAACGTGGTGTCTGGCACATAGTAGATGCTCAGGGAATGGTAGCCAAAAGAAAAAGGGGGAAACTAAGGCCCAGAGAAGAGAAGTCACCCGTGCACCTGCTGTAGAATCTGCTGGTGAGGAGGAGAGTCCTCGAGAACTTCAGAGTGCGCTCGGCTGCCCTCCCCGCCCCGTGGCACCCCCCGTCGCCTGCAGGGCTGGACTCACCATTGCTCAGCACATCTTTGGTAACCCTAAGGACGGTGTTTGTGTCTTGGCGGACGCCACACACAGCAGCCACGGACAGAGCAGCCACACACCAAGCCGTCCACATGCCAGCACTGCTTCTCTGCTGAGGGGACAGCGCATCAGATGGCAGTGGCTGGGTGTCACCACCCTGGCCAGCAGGTGGAGCTAGGCACCCCCTGCCAAGAATGATATCAGGACCCGGAGGCCCAGAGACAGGGGAGATTGACCCAAGCTCACACAATGGGGCAGGGCCCAGAATTCCTGATACCACCTTCTGGATTTTTCAAACTGAAATGAATCTGGAGACATAAAGCAGACCCATTAACCAACCTGTCCCAGAGCAGGGATGTTTGATTGTCTCTCAAGGGGAAATTTCCAAATGGAGCATCAGGGAGAGAGGGGCAATAGGGATTCCAACCAAAATAGCAGACTAGTAGCAGGCAGACTCTGGAGAAATCTCCAGCATCTACCCATCCATCCACCCAACCACCCATCCACCCACCCATCCACCCATCCATCCATCCAACCATCCATCCATCCATCCAACCATCCACTTATCCAACCATCCACTCTCCCTCTTATTCAGCCATTCATTCATCTATCCTTTCATCCATCCATCCTTCCTTCCATCCTTCCTCCCAACTGTCCATCAACCATCCAAGATCCAATGAACCAGCAAGCCAGTCATATATCCATTGATCTATTCATCCATCCATCCATCTTTCCTTCCTACCATCCATCCTTCCATCAGTCCACCCGCCCATCAACACATTCATCTAGCCACACTCCCATGAACCCAGCCAGCCAGCAAACGCCCTTTCCCACCTCTTCGGAGGAGGCAGTTCTCCAGCACGGGGGTAAGATTAACGGCTCTGGATCAGAGCCGTGTGGGTTCTCTTCCTTAGGCAAGAGAGTTTACCTTTTTGACCCTCTGCTACCTAGTCGCTAACACATCATATCTGTACATAGTAGACACTCATTACATGGCAGCTATTGTTACTGTTTGGGGACTATTATTTCCGACCCCTAAGAAGTGGGTGTGGAATATTACAAGGTCGGAGGGGCGAAGCATGCGTTGTGGGATGAGCAGCTCAGGCTCTAGGAAACTTTATTTTGCTGCCTCCATGCCTTCACCCACTTCTCTCACTCCATCAGCGCAGTCTACCCATTCACCAGCCTCAGAGAAGCAGAGCAGGACACGGCCTCCCATCTGGGCCAAACTGCGAAATTGTTGGCCTCATCTCCCTCCACTTATGCACCCTCTTCCCTTTTCCCGGGCCCCACTTCTCTGGAAGTTCACAAAGCCCTCAAGTTCTTTCCCCACGCTTATCAGCTCCCAGGAGAGAATCAGAGGCACTAATTTATACTAGAATATTAAGGACAGCTATGTGCAAGAATTTTTTTTTTCTGGCTTCCTCCCCTCAGCCTAACCCTACTGCCCAGAGAATTCTGTATTCAAAGAGGGATCACCACCTTCAGCTAAAAAGATGGGCACCGGTGGAGGGATTTCTGGCATCCACAAGCAGCTGAGGAGTCTCGGAGAGGTAGCAAAGGTCCCAGGTACCCAGCAACCCTGGGAGAGATGAGTGAGGCTCTGTTCGCCCAGGTCATTGCATGTCGATCCCTGAGGGTCTCCTGACTATGCCGTGCTATAGGCAAGACAGCTGAGGCTCGGGGAGGGGTCACCCGGGTAGGTCTCTAGTCTGGAACATTCCTCATTGCCTCCCCGGGCCTCGGCCTCCCTCTGCCCAGACACTGACTAAGGAAAGGGCTCCTCCTTACCCCCGGGAGGTCCCTGTAGCTCAGTCTGGAGAGGTCCCGTGTGCCAGGCCCTCTGCTTCTGGCTGAATCTGGTCACAGGCTGGCCTTATATAGCAGCTGGAGTCTGAGCCCGGACCCAGAGAGGGAAACACTGTGTAATTATGGGAGACCAGAATCCAGATTTGTTCTGCAGACTGGGCATTGAGCCTCAAAACCACAAGGGTTTGCGGTTTGTGGCTAATTCTGGGAGCTGTGTTCAGCCCCGGATGGTGTCACATGAGCTGGGGTTTATCCGCCCCTCGTCTGGGCACACTCCTGGAGACCACCCCTAGGCCCCCAGATGGGAGAACTCACACCCCCCGAAAGCATCTGATTTCCAAAGCAGGCACTGCCCACTGCAGACAGCCTGGGCAGAGAGGACGTGCCCAGACGGGACTCAGCATCAGGCTGGCCCAGGTTCAGACCCTGCTCAACCCCCGACTCCCTGCGTGACCTTGGGCCCGCCACTCCCCTTCTCTGTGCCTCTCATTATTTCCATCTGTTAGACGGCTAGAACACATGCCCCGCAGGACTGATGGGAGAAGAACAAGTAGACGGGCTTCTTTCGACCTGCAGAAGGTTTTCTCCCAATATTGCACTATGAGATGTTCACGCATACAGCAAAGGCGGAAGAACTGAAGGGCAAACGCCCATATACCCCCACCTGCCACATCTGCCATTGACACTGTTAGACTTACTGTACCGCAAATCTATCCATCCATCCATTCATCTATTTTTTTTTAAATGCATTTCAAAGTAAGTTGCAGGCAACAGTACCTTTCCCTCCAGACACTTCAACACACATGCCACACGATTCTTTTCATCTACATTTACACACAGTGAAATGCATGAATCTTAAGTGTTTATTTGTTGAATTTTGACACTTTTATACAGCCACGTAGCCCAGACTTAATAAAGAGCACTTGTGTCACTCCAGAACGTTCCCTCCTGCCCCTTTCCAGTCCGTGCCTGTTCCCACCCTCAGAGGCAGCCACTGCTGCTCCCAGACGTTTGGGACACAGCCCAGACCTCTTCCTTGGCATTCAGGGCGGATCTGCCTTCCACACTCAGTCCCACTCCTCCACTCACAGTGTGCTGCTCATGCCTTGCACCTCCCACCCCATTCTAGCCCCCCTGCCTCTGGGCCTTTGCACGTGCAGTCCCTGCCATCTAGAATACCCTTCTCCAGACCCCTTTGCTCAAACTCGTGCAGAAACATCAGCTACTCTGGAAAGCTTTCTGTGGCAACCCCCAACTCCAACCTTTCCTCTGGACCACCCAGGGCCTCTGCAGCACATACTGAGATGATGTTGCTGTGGGAAAGCCAAGCCTGCGCCCCACCCCCAGCCCAGCCCAGGCACAGATGCCAGTGTCGTGAATGAATGAATAAACGCCCTTACTCTCCGTGGGACAGGGAGCTGAGTCGTCTCTGCTTCCCAGCCCCCAGGCCCAGCCTGGGTCCTACCTCCTTGTCTAATGGATGCCACCTCCACCCTGCCCCACCAGGTCCTCCCGAGAAGTCCTCTGGAGTGAGGGGCCTCCTCCTCCCTCCCATCGAGGCTGCTGTCAAGTTTGGCTGAGAATAAATGTGTGGTTCCCTGAATTCAGCAAGGAGATGATCCACCCACTCCTGGAGGCAGTGGGGGCTCTGAAGGCAGGCATGGTTGACGTCAAGACGTGCCAAGCTCGCTGACGTCACCCCTGGCCCCTCGGGGACTCGGTTTCCCCATCTGCAGTGGGTGCATTAAGGCAACAGGCTTGGAGCTGGATGTTGGGTGCGAGTCCAGCCTCAGTTCTCTCCAAGCCTCTGTGTCTGTGGTGCCGAGACGGTGACTGGAAGGGCCCAGCGGGAGAGGATGTGGTGAGGGTCAGTGACTCAACCACGAAGGTGCTGAGGACAGGGCCCGCACACGACAGGTGCTCAGTAGGTGGCATTTTTATTCCCATGATCCCCAGTGCCTGCTGGCTCCGCTCGGCAGCAAGTCAGCAAAGGCCGTGAGGGGTGCGAGGCGGCGCGTCAGCCCCAGCCCTGGACCGTCTTCTCTTCCGTGGGGGCTGGAAGGGCTCCGGGACGGGGACCCCAGGGGACACACGCACCTGTGTTCCCACACCCCTCTGCCCTCTCAGCCTTGGACAATCGCTTCTGCTCCAGGGCCTCAGTCTGCCATCTGAGAGATGGCATAATCGCACTTCCCCAGCAGGGTTTGGTGGATTATGTAAGAAACGTCTGGAACATGCCTGGAACCTCCCTTTGGCTCCCCATTGCCTGGCACTCAGTGTGATATAAATGCTCGTTAAACAAATATATTACCTTTTTAAATTGAAATGCAACGCAAAAAGGACAACTGTGCCTTTCTCGATCCCTCCCCCAACCAGAGAGCAGGGATCGACTCGCACTGTAGACTGTAGAGGGCGGTGCAAACACGGAGGTGGTTACTGTCAGTCACCAAGGCTCCATGCCCGTCCTCAGTCCTGAGACCAGCCAGGCCCTGGCGGCCACGAGGCCGGCCTGCCCCCCTCGGAGGATTAGAGCAGCTTTGGCGCCAGGAGATCACCTGGGCTTAGTGTCCAAATGGCACCTTTGTCTGGAGCCGGAGGGACGTGGCCCTGGGAGGTGACTCACCCCCAAAGGTGACTCAATCATGCAGGGGGCCACGTGCAGGGCTCACGCAGGGGCTGTAGGGACCAGGAAACAGAACCAGCCCTACTACCAACCGCTCCACACAGCCTCCTCAGGAACCATAAGCTCAGCAGGGCTGCAAGGGGGCTGCCCAGCAGAGGGTGTCACTGCCCATCTTGTGTCATCCTTCAACCCCAAGTGTGGAGGGTCAGAGCCCGGGCTCTGGAGTCAGGGGGCCTGGGTTTGAATTCTAACTTCATCACTTCCTAGCTGTGTGGCCTTGGGCAAGTCACTTAACCTCTCTGCGCCTCAGTTTCCTCCACATAAAATGAGGATAAAAAGAGTTAGAGAGAGCTGGAAAGTAGAGCTGATTCAAGGGGTCAATGACATAATGTATAGAAAGCACTTAACAGTGTCTGGCACTGTGTGAGCAGACAATAAATGCAGAAAGTATTGCTTCTGTAGCACAGCAGTGGCAAGCCCAGGGTTTAGAGTTAGAGTCAGAAGGATCTGGTTTGAATCCTGGCTCTGCCACTTTGGAGCTGTTTTGGGGCCCATTTCTCTGAGCCTCAGTTTCCCCATGTGTAAAACAGGGTGATAACACCCACTGACTATGGGCGATATGAAAATTAGACAAGCGAAGGGATGTCCAGCATCTAACAGAGTGTCCAGTACACAGTAAGCGCTCAGTGGGGGTTAGCTGCTCCCATTGCTACTCTGTGCAGCCACAGGACCCACCACAATGAAGCAGATCCCGCCCCTGACCTTGAGGAGCTCTTGATCAAGTGGGAGAATGGGACCGAGGCAGTGACAGTCCAATGGCGAACGCCGCACGGGGCCCTGCCTCGGGCTCAGTGAGGCTGACGCTGCCGTGCCCTCCGGATTGAGGGATGGTGGGAGTTTGCCAGGAACCCTTGGGGGCGGGGGGCACCCCAGGAAGAGGGAAGAGCCGTGCAAAGGCCTGGCCACACACGACTGCCCATGTACCATGTGCCGGGCGCTCTTCTCAGTGCCCTACAAGGACCGTCTCATTCCATCCTCAAACGACCTACGAGTGAGTCCTGTAGTATTCCCATTTCACAGAGGGCGAGCCTCAGGCCCAGGGACAACTCTGCTCCCTCTCCACGCTCCAGGAGGAATGGGCTGAGGCAGGTCACAGGTGGCTTGGACGCCAAGCCTGGGGGTTTGGATGAGCTCCTGTTGGCAGTGCGACTGAGCCCCGCATGAAGAGGTGGAACAATGCAGCAGTGACAAGGCACTAGGGCTTCTAATGGGTGAGCCACCATCCCGAGTGCTGGTCTACCGTCAAAACCCACTACAATCATCCTCAAGTTACTGATGAAGAAATCGAGGCTCAGAGAGACGGAATGATTGCCTAGTCGGCGGCTGGACAGGATCTGAACACAAGCAGCCAACTCCAGCCACTGGTTTCACCACCACACTGTCCTAGATGGGAGTCAGGACACCGTCTCACACCGGAAGTGAGAAAGAAGTCAAAGATAAACCCCAACATGTCACTCGGCACTGGGTCTGGCATGGAGTAGGTACCAATTAATGTAGGGTGGGTGGACAGGAGGAAAGGAGGGAGGGAGGGAAGAAGAAAGGAAGGAAGAAAAGAAGGGGAGACGGATGGAAGTGTGGCTGGGTAGATGGATGGTGGATGGGTGGGTGGATGAATGAATGGGTGGGTGGATGAATGGATGGGTGGGTGGATGAATGGATGGGTGGGTGGATGAATGGATGGATAGGTGGATGAATAGATGGGTGGGTGAAAGGAAGGATGGTCACAGGGTCATTCTTATTGGTGGACAAACCTCCAGATGGGCTCCAACTCTCCTCTGTGTTCCCCCAGGTGCTCTGAGCCAGTTCTCAAGACTTTGTCGGACCTCTTCACTCGGGTCCACCCATAAGTGCCAACTTGGGGCTGTTCCCCAGAACCAAGGAGGCCCATCCTGGGCAACAGAGAGGAGCCCAGGACCAAGAGGCAGGACCCCCAGCTTCCCATCCCAGCTCTGCCACCATGTGGCCTTGGGCCAGCCAGGCCCCCTGGCTGCGGTTTCCCCATTGGCACTGCGAGCTTTGGCGTGGCTTTGTTCTGAGGTCTGCCCTAAGGTGTGCCCGCGGCTGACGTGCAGCTAGCAGGGATCCCTCCATGGCAGGGCCAGGTCTCACCCATCCTTGCTTCCTGGATGCTGGCTCCTTCTCTCCCTGGAAAACTCCTATTCACCCGTCAAAATCCAGCTTGGACATCACTTCTGAGAAGTCCCAAAGTCAGAGAGATGGAGACAAACAGTCACAGACTCGGACTCAGAGAGACAGAATAGAAGATAGAAGTATTTAGAAAAATAGAGAGAGGAGAGGAGAGGGGGGAGAGAAGGGGGACACAGGGAGCTGGAGGCAGAGCAGAGGAAGGCAGGACAGGCTAACCAGGAAAGTTCCAGATACAGAGCTACAACGACCAGGCCCCAAGTCCCCTCGCCTCCCAGGAACCCCTGCCTGGAGCTGGGGAGGGCACAGGGGGCAGAGGCCGAGGCAGCCCATGTGTGACCAGGGAACAAACCAGCCGGGAGGTGCTGAGATAAAGGGTTGTTTATTGAAAGCTCAGGACTGGCCTCTGAGGCCCCAGAGATCTCTCAAAGGCAGAGGCCTGTGGCTGGCCTTGAGGTCCCCACCCCAGACGGGGGCGAGAGGCAGGGCCAGGGCACCTGAGTGGGCCTGGGTGCATAAGGGACCCTTCTACTGTCACTGATAGAGGCTAGAGACTGGGAGGGAAACTGAGGCAGCGTGGGTAGGGGACAGGACTCTGACAGTCCACAGACAGGGATGGCGGCCGTCTCTCAGCCTCAGGATGCCACAGTCAGCACGACGGCATTCTGCAAGGAGCAACAGTTCTTCGTTAGGCCCTCTGAGTCCTCATGCCCAATGCACCTGCCACACCCCCATCCCCACAGCCATCTCTGTGTCCCCCTGTGCCCTGTAGCCAGCACTGTACCTGGGATGCAGCTGGCACTCATTGACTGAATGAATGAACAAATAAATGATGATAAATAAATGACATCCAGTGTGGGACAGGTCACCGACTTTGGAGGACTTAAGAGACCCGAGTTCAAGTGCCGTTTCTGCTGCTAATTTACTGAGCGAACTTGGGCCAGAAATCTGACCTCCTTCAGGCTTGGTCCTCATCTGAGAAATGGGTCCAGAACTCCCTGGTCTGCCCAACTCCCAGAGCTATTGCAAGACTCAAAGTTGTGCTGAATTGAAAAGGATTCAGAAGTCATGTTGATATTCAGCAAGAAAAAGTGTCATGATCTATTAGCCATGCCTGCCATGGGCACAGGATAAGGAGAGACGGCACATGTATTCACCTCCCCTGGACCAGGGGAGCTGTGGTTCTGGGAGTGAATCCGAGATTCCATCCTATAGGCCAGACATGTGTCTGGATCTAACAGGAAAGAACTCTGTGTTGATTGGCAATGCCTGCCATGGGTGACTAAGGAAGGAGCGGTAGCACATATGTCATATGTATGCCATTCTTAAGTTAAATAATTTTCCATTCTCTGAGCAATTTAGAAAATGGTGCAGGGACAGACCAGACGATGAGGCAGAGTACTCCTCTCATCAGTTTCAAGTAGGGCTCTCCAGAGATAAGCTTAAGATCCATCTAGGCCATATCCACATGGGAAACTCACCTCTATGATCTCCAGGGCCGCATTGGCAAAATTGACATTGAGAACCTTCGGCAAGGGAATTCCAACATCCAGGTCCACTGTGAAGAGGAAATGGTTGAAAGCAAAGATATGTGGGGAGCCAGCGTGGGACCTGCTGACCCTGTTCCACCACTCTCCTTGGGCCAGTCATTTCTCTTCTTGGAGACTCGGTTTCCCTTATTGGCAGACTCCTACTTATCCTACTAAACTCAACCAAAAATGCCTCTTTTCTGTGTTGTCATCAGTGGCTCCCCTCAGGTTCTGTCATGAGAGGTTGTGTCAGTCCCTTGCACACCCTGGGTCATCTATGTCCTAATCATTTGTTTATATGACCATTTCCCTCTGGATTGTGAGTTTGAGGACGAGATCCAGGTCAGATAGGTCTTGGGACCCAAAGTCTGGGCTGATGGAGGTGCTAATCAACGTTGCTTGAATGGAAACATTGGTGCCTCGGTTTCTGCATCTTAGAAATGGGGACCAACGCCTCTCCAGCCTCAGTGTCTCCATCGGAACAATGGAGAGAGGCAAGAGGCTGGATAGTCCCCAGTTCGGATGCTCCACGTGCCCGAGGAGACAGCCAAGCTGCCCGTACCGTTCAGCTTCGGCACGTATGCCACCCGGACCACACTGCTGAGCCACTCTTCTAAGCGGGATGCCTGCAACAGAGCACAGGAGGGCGGGGGTGTGGCTGCGCAGGGAACAGCGCGCCCCTTCACAGGGAGGAATGCAGGGGTCCAGCTGCCCCAGCCTCCCCCAAGCCTGAAGACACAGGTGCCTCCACCCACGACCCCAAACGGGACTCTGATGTAGGCCGGTTTCGCCCCGGGCCCCGTGAGCGTGGAAGAGCTGCCTGCCCAGAGGAAGGCCTGGAGGGGGCAGTGCTGAGAAAGAGGGAGAAAAATGTGCCCAGCTCCAGGAGAACTCCATGTGCTCTGATCTTAGATTCCTATCGGTTTAGGAACCCTTAGAATGTTCTAGAACCTGAGACTATCAGGCGATCCCAGAACCTCAGAACTCTGAGAATCAGGAAACTAAGGGCTGTGTGGGGCTCTGAAATCTTATAACTTTCTGAGTTCAGGAACCTTATGACTTGTGCCAAGTTCCAGAATTCTGACCCCTTGTGAGATCCTAGATGTTTATGACTTTGTGAGGTTCCAGGACTGTGGAAGATCATGAGATTCACTTTCCTAAGGTGATGACTGTTTTACACACACACACACGCGTGTGCACACACGTGCACACACACTCCCCGGCCCTGAGGTCTGCCCACCCTGGCTTGTCGGGCCAGAGCCCAGTCACCGGGCCCACGACTCATCCTGCCCCTCCCCACCCCCAGCTGAAGGCCCTGCCCCCCGCCAAGCTGCCCACCCTCCCAGAACTCACGTCAAAGGTGTGGGCAAAGGACGAGGCCAACGTGACCCTGAGCCTGGCGGGGAGAAGACAGAGTTGAGGCCCAGCCCCCCATACCCCCCACTGAGGGGTTCTGCCCCCACCCCAGCTCTCCAGGGTCAGGAAACAGGGTTACAGGCCCAACTCTGCCTCTATCCTTGACACAGAGACTCAGTTTCCCCACCTGTAAGATGGACCTGGAGGGATCTACCCTCCTTCTGAGATATGCCCACCACCTCTGACCCCATGGCCCTGGGCCTCGGTCTGACGCCCAGCTGTTTGACCCTGCACAAGTGGCTGAACCTCTCTGAGATGGCCCTCCAGAGACTGAGCACTGGACACCGGGTGCCCTGCCTCCAGCAGGCTCTCACTAGAGGGAGCAACCCACCGATGGATCTCAGCTGGCCCAGCGTACGCGCAGGGCCAGAGCCAGGACACACATCTCTGTCCCCTGAAGGGCTGAGGCGTGAACTGCCACCAGAAGTGGGACAGATGCAGGTGGCGGGCGAGGCCTTCTGTCAAGGATAGAAATGAGCAGAGCCTTGCGGGGGGCATGGTAGCCTGAGGGGCCTAGGGGAACACTAATGGGGTCAGGTGAGCACGGGGTGCCTATGGCTCAGGACAGGCAGATCCCAGAGACTCGGGAAAGCCCCTGCATCCAGGGCAGGACAGACAGGCCCAGGTCACGGTGAGAGCACTGCGCCTGGAGAGTGGAGGCCCAGACAGTGGACCTGCTTCCAGGGACAACCCACGGTGGGAGCCTGGGCCTTGTAAACCGTGAAGTGCCATGTGCCATCCGTGCATAAGGAAAGATTGTCACCAACGTCTCCATCTTGCTTATTATGACTATCCTGAGGCCTCGCTACCGTGGGGATGGAGAAACTAGAGAAGTAACTAGTCACATGACTAACAAGGCATTTTACGACACTCAAGGACAGTTGTCTCCAGGCGGATAACTCAGGAGTGTAGACTCCATCTCCAGCGTCTGGATTTATCTCCAGGGCTAGGTTCTGAGAGGAAGAAGCCCATTCTGGAGCCTGCTTCTCTGAGCCCCAGGTGCCTCATCCGTAAAATGGACCAACACCCTCCCCTCCCCAGCAGGATGGAGGCCAGGAAGATGCTGGTAAAGCACCTGCCACTCAGTGGATGCTCAGAAAATGGGAAGTGGTTCCAACCAGACCCTGATTCTTGTTCCTAAAGACAAGACCCAGCTCCCACGTTACCGTTCCAGGGACAGGGTGAGGTGCAGCCTGGTCGCCGAGGGAGCCAGGTGGGCGTTTAACGTCACCACCTGCAGGGGAAACGCAGATGGAGGTTACGTGTGAACTCGGCAGAAGGAGCTGGGCCGGGTCTGCCTGGGCCCTCCATCCAGCCTGCGGTGGGGCGACGGAAGGTGTCCCCACGAGGTGACACTTGAATCTTGAAGGATGAGGAGTTGGCCAAGGGAAGGGGAGAGGCGACATTCCCGGTGGGGGACTCTGCAGGAGCACAGGCAGGGAGGCGGCAGCCCCGGGAACTGAGGCTCAGGGCGCGAGGACGGGGGAGGCGGAGGACGGGGCAGGGGCACTGAATGGCGCTCGGCCCCGGGGAGCCAGGCAGAGAGTGGGCAGGGGAGGGACCTCTGCCCAGATGTGGGTGTGGGAAATCTAACAGAGGCCGGTGGAGGGGAGCCGACTGGAGGTGGGGCAGGAGGAAGCTGGAGGGTCAGCCAAGAGTATCCAAGCACAGAGAGGCTAGGGAGATGGAGGGCAAACCTGGGATGCTGAGGAGGCCCAGTGGACAGGCCTCGGGCCCAGCAGACGTGCGAGGAGGGTGCAGGCAGGAGTCTGAGCGGGCACTGGGCCTCAGCTCAGGTGATGGTAACGGGGACGGAGTTTCCTGTGCCATGACACCAGGGAGCCTCCCACCCTGAAATTGGGGAGAAGGCAACCCCGCATCCGCCCCACTCAGAACCCCCGCACCAGGCTCCCCTACCCTCGGCCACTCACCCCATTCAGCTTGAAGAGGGCTTCAGGGGTCCCTTTAGGGGGGTAGGACAGCACGTGGATGTCAGCTGCGATGGAGACCGTGGCCTTCTTGTTCTGCAGTGTGACTGTGGGCGCTTGTGTCACCCGCAGTGACAGCAGGAGCAGCTTGCCTGGGGGCAACTTCCCCAGGGCCTGGAGAGAAGCAGGGGCAGACATGGGGGCATGAGGGCAGCTTAGATGCCCCACTAATAGGATCGGTCAGTCAGTCAACAAACACTCATCAAGCACCTAATGGGCACCAGGCACTGTGCTGGGCGCTGAGGTTACAGCCTGAACCAGGCAGGCCTGGTCTCAGCCCCTACAAGGCTGACATTCAGGTGGGGAGACATCAAGCCATGGAACAACCTAATCAGACTCTCCTCTCACTCAGAGTCAAAGTCCCCCAGAGGACACACTTTATTACGTGATATAACAAAACAAAACAAAAAATCCCCCGAGGCCCAGAGGCCCCATGTGATCCATCCTCTGCCCTCATCTCCATCTCACCTCCACTGCTGGCCCCTCATTCTCTCCTCTCCAGACTCGCTGGGCACTTTGCTGTTCCTCTCACCTGCCAGGCACACTCTTACCTCAGGGCCTTTGCACTTGCCGGTCCCTCTGCCTGGAAATGTCTTCCCCAGATGCCTACATGGTTCCCTCCCTCACCTCCTTCAGCCTTCTGCTCAGACATCACCTCCTCAGGGAGGCCTCTGCAAAGCAGCCTGTTTAAAGCTTCATTGCTGCGCCCCTATCCGCCTTCGCCACTCTGTTCTCTTCCACCTCCTGACACTGTCCATATCCTACTTATCTATTTGTTCCGTGCCTGTCATCCCCACCAGGTGGCTCCTTGAACAGAGACGTTTATCTACTTTTCACTTCCTGCCCCTCCCGCACACCAGCACCCAGCACAGGGCCTGGCATGTAGCAGACACTTAGTGAGTATTAGTTGACTGACTGAATGAACCACACAATCAGAAAACTCTGAGTCTCACATTCATGACATCATGGAGTTACAGAGGTGCTGGAGACCAGCACGTCACAGGAGCTCGAATGCTGGATTTAGGGACCAATTCCCCAGGCCCAGACTCCCAGGGTAACAGGATCTTAAAGACAGAGAATCATCAGATTCCACCCTCTTGTGTCCACAGATTCTGAAGCCACGAAACCAGACTCGGAGCTGCGGCCACGGGGCTCTGACTTTGTGAGCACAAAGGCTCCAGGTTCCAGAGATGGGCCAGCCTCCCCAGCTGGAGGGACACGGCCCGGCCTGCTGCATCCATGGCCCCTGCCCCCGCCCTCTGCCTCCCCCTGTCCCCCTCCACCGTCTTACATCTCCTCAGAAGGAGGTTCTTCTGAGCATCCAGCCCTGATCCCTGAGACTCCACATCCTTTAGCCAAGGACTCCAAGAAGCAGAGGCCCCAGCCATGCCCCCAAAGCTGCTTCGAGTCCTCACCCTCAAGGACTCCCAGAGTCTGTCTGCACCCTAAAACTCAGCTGCCCTGTCCATCCTCTCTGGTGAAAACCCAGACCTTCCAGGCTTCTTTCCAACTCCATCAGAATCTGCTCCATAAGGACCTTGCAGTAGTCATTTCAACTTCAGCATGAATTCAGATTCTCAAAGCTGGAAAGCAGCTGGTCCGGCCTTGGCTGAACAGATGGGAAAGCTGAGGCCAGGCCCTGCAGGCACATACTGATTGATGCCCACTAGTCAAACCCCCAGAATCTTCTCCCTTCTCTTCCCTCCCCAAGGCCACTGAGTCTTCTCTTTGGGGACAGGGAAGACCAAGACCAGGATGAAGTAAGGCAGTTGTGGGGGGGGGGGCGGTGCTCAGTACTCCTGGAAAGAATCTCCTGTCCTCTGCTTGAGAGAGAAACAACAGCCACAGGACAAATGCCCAGGTGACTTCTGGGGCAATTAAACCCTGGTTTTTTCCTTTCTAAACAAAATCTGCTACCAGGAAAGGATAAGGTATTAGTCATTCACACTTTAGTGTGAATTTGGACTCTACATTCAATCGCAGCTGTCTGGAGAGCTGTATTGAGAAAGATTCTGGGATCTATTCAGGCTCATTGCAAAAGAGCTACAGTGATCAAAGCCCATGGGAGGGTCACTCACCTCAGGGACCAAAGCTGCCAGGTCTGTGGTTGTCAATGGGACGTTGCTGGGAACCTGGAGTCAAGACCAAATGGGATGGGGGGAAGGGTGAACAGAGAGACAGGACAGGGATCCCTCAGCACACACAAAATGGTTTCGTCCACACTCACCCACCCCTGCCAATTACACACCCACATCTCTACAGACACTCAAGGTCCTTCTCTTGGCCAGTGATCACCGAGCGCTTACGACCTGCCAGGCTCATGTTAAGGGCTCTGCCTGCCTTCGCTCCTTTCGCCCTTACAGCCGCTCAAAGAGGTGGGCGCTGTGATTACCCCATTTCACAGACGGAGAGTCCGAGGCCCCCGCCCGGGGTCATCAGCTGGTAAGTGGGGCGCCAGGATTTGACCGGGGCCAGCTAATCCCAGAGCTTTCAAACACTCTGCCCGAGCTCGCGGTCTGAAGGCCCAGGGATCTGACCCCCAACACTTCTGACTTTTACCCAAACAGTGTTTCCAAAAAGTATAAATTGGTTTCCAGTATTTACAAATCAGGAAATTTCACATAAATTTGCCAGTTTGGGGCTAAAAAAACTGGAAAGTCTGGTCACACTGGGCCTGTACCCCCTGCCCTTGGGGAAGCCGTGTGGCTGCTGCCTCAGAAACGGGGCACAGGCTCCCCAGTCTGCTCCAGTCCCAGCAGGCCTGCATCCCTCATTCTGCCCGGCGATGCCCATCGCCAGCGCCCTGGCGGGGCCCCCAGCACTGGGAGAAGAAAGGCCTCAGCCTCCCCAAGCTAACGTGTGAGACCTCGAACTGCACACGTCCACCTCTGGGAACAGACCTGTGCACACAGCAGAAACACCCAGACACTCTCTGCCCGTCAGAAGGATCCCCACATCGCCCAGCACACAGCCATCCCATGAGGGGACAGCACCACGACATGGCTGCTGAGGTCCATCTCACCACCATACTCGCACACACGCACGTCCACGAGCTGCGCAGACACGTACAGTCTCACACTCAGAGTCTCTGCCTGACTAGGACTGCCCCTCCCCCCAGCTAGCAGACACCTGCCTCCCAGCTCAGGGCCCTGTGCCAACCTCCCAGAGGCCTTCAGTGCTCTCTGGGCCACCTACAGGAAGGGAGTGATCCAGCCCTGCTCCCTTGGGCCTGAGCTGCATGTGGGGAGCCCGGGTGGCTCAGAGCTCAGTGTCTTTGGAGAGGGCTAAGACCAAGAAAATGCCTCTGGGTGAGGCTGGTCGGGGCTGGGGATTCCAGACATCTGTGAGGATGAGAGAGGGGACAGAATAGAAACAGAGAGGTCTCAGAAGCTTCAGAACAAATGTCCAAGTGACCTTTGGTAGTCCAACCCTAGTTTTCTTCTCTTCAATGCAAATCTGCTCTTGAGAAAGCAGGAGAAATGTTAGCTATTCACACTTTAGTGTAAAATTGGGCTTTGACCCTAGAAGGGCTCATGTGGTGTGGGGATGGAAAGTTGCCTACATGTCACATGTCATTTCTGACCAATTGAAAGTAACTTCCTGGAGTGCCATGTTGAGAAGGATTCAGAAGTCCCATTCAGGTTTAGCCAAGTAGAGGGCCATTACTGACTAGCAATGTCTGCCACAGGACAAGAGAGGGCATGTGCACGCTACAAACTTGTCCAACTCTCTCCGATTATAGTGAAGAGGGCTTGTCAAGGCTGACGGGTGACAATGTGACTTTGTCATCACCAGCATTGCCAGGGCACAGCGGGGCAGGTGCCACACTCACCAGCTCAGAGGTGATGTCTATGTTGAGGGCACCGTTAGCCTGCAGGAGCCCAAACACGGTGCTGAAGAGATACAGAGGCACGAGCACCTGGGACGTGTGGTCGTCCTTGGGAGGTACTTTGATGGGGCTGCGGGGCTTGGGGAAGTCGATGACATCGCCAGCTACACTCTTCACGATGGGCTGCGGGGCAGGACACAGGGTATGGCAGGGTCTCGGGGCTGCTCCCCCCGCACCCCAGCTCTGACTCAGCATCTCCCACCCAGCCTCCGCTGGTACCCACGCCACCCCCGCTGTGGGCAGGGCCTCGGTGGGCACTCACGTTGATGTCCAGCTCTATGTACTGGTTAGAGATGAGAGGCAGTGTGGCCAGAGAGAATTCCACAGACCCAAGAGCCCCAAGGGGCACCAGGCCTGCATGGGGAGGGGGAAGGAGGGAGGAGACGCCATGAGTCCAGGCCCCTAACAACAGCCCCTAGTTCCACTGCTGGAGTGCTGCTGAACGCCTAGCACTGTACTACTGCCATCCCCATTTTACAGATAAGAACACTGAGGCTCAGGCAGAGGAAGTCCCCAGCCCAAGGCCACACAACCACAGAGTGGCAGAGCCAGGATTCCTGTTTCCCAGAGCTGGTGCCCTACCCACACTGTGGTCCTGCCTCTCTCACGTAACGCCACACATAGAGACACTTCTGCCCCCAGGTTGCTATCCTTATCCTGCTTATGCTGCCTTTTCATGCTTTTCAAAGCCCTTTTGTGGACACAAAAGGCATCCATGTCTCCATAAGGCTCAGAGAGACAGGGCCGCCATGGCTGTGGGGTCTTGGGTTCCGTCTTTAAGCTCTGTGCCTCCATCATCTTGTCTGTCCAGATAATAATAGCATCTGCCTCAGGTTTCTGACAGTGCCAGACACACCGCAGATGTCCAATAAACGGCCTGAAGCCCCCAGCGGATGGAGACCGGGACGCTCCAAGTCTGCACATCCAGCCAAACCGGCCTCAGCCCGGAACTCCACCATCGGGCCTCCTCAAAGTGGCGGCCCCGTCAGTGTGAGGAGGAAGTGAAAGGTCCCAGAATTCTGCCCCTTCCCCTCCCCTGGCACCCCACCAGTTGGGGTAATGGGGGAGAGGGGTAGAAGAAGGGGCACAGAGGAGGGGGTTGGGCCCCGACTTACCCAGCACAGCCCCCAGGAGCTCATTCACCACGCCCAGCACACTGTCCACCACGGGGCACAGCTGTGTCCGGAGGAGACAGGTGTTACAGGAAGATAAGAGCCAACCCCAGCCCGGGAAAGGGAACAGCTGCATTTCCTTTAAATGATTTGCCACGTGGTCCCAGGGACCAAAGCAAGGCAGAATGTGGAGACGGATGGGGACACACAGGTAGGGGGCAGGAGCTTGACGTGCAGAGGGCCAGTTCTATGGGCCCCTCAGAAAACCCTGAAGGATGCTGGGGGACCAGGGAGACACATTTCAGAGGCCAGTCCGGGCGTGGGGACAAGGCCCTCCCCCGAGAAGACAAAGGCGGCTGTTCCCTCCGAGTGTCAGGCCCTTCCTGCCCTCCAGATGGGCACTGGGAGACCCAGAGTCCAGATCTCAAAGAGGGGCGCCTCCCCGCTCCACCCAGAGTCAGGCCTGGGCCTGGGGCGTCCACTATGCACACCGCTGGGTGTTTACTGAGAGCCCCGTGCTGAGAGAACAGGGAGCAGGGGTTCAGCTTCCAGAACGCCAAATCCAAGGATCACAGAATCTGAGGGCACTGGAGCAGGGACCTCAGAGATGGCCCGATGCAGCCCCTTCATCCTACAGCTGGGGCTGGAGAAGACAGGCCACCTGCCCAGGGCCACCACTGTCCTCAGAGACAGGAGACGGCTGCCCTTTCATTTAAACTTGGGGCCCCAAGCTCCAGGGCTTCTGGGGTCAGGCCTGTCACTGAAATGAGAGGACAGCAGAGGGGCTGCGATGGGCGGGGGAGCAGCCCCTCGGCGCCAGCCACGTGCGACCTTCAGGAAGGAGGTATTGTGTGCCCAGGATGGCTGATTGCACGAACGAAGCCAGAAATCGGACTGTTAAGAGAAATCTCTAATCTCGAAATGCCAGTATTTAACTCTTATTTTTAAACTTCTTTGAGTTACATCTCCTGTCTTGCAGCCAACTGTCCCGGAGACCCCAGTTAGGGGCCACACCTGCACGCTGAAATGCCCCGAGGTGGGCTGGGTGGGGTCCTTGCTGCTGGGGGCTCCCTCCGCCCTCTGAGCTTCTCCTCTGATCAGCTTCTTCAAGCCCAGGGCCGTGTGCCAACCCCGGGCTCCACGCCCTCTCGGCCTCCGCAGGTGTTCCTCACAAGGACCCACAGGGGCGGGCCTGCCAGGACTGGGGGTCAGAAAGCCTGAGGGCCCTTTGCTGGCTGTGTGACCCCAGTGAGCCCCTCCCCTCTCTGGCCTCGATGAAATGCGGCTTTGGCCAGACCAGCTTTTCTCAAGTGTGGTTCCTGTCCCCTGGTGGAAGGCAGGATGGCGGGGGGGGGGGGGGGAGGTGCACAGAGAGGCCCC
Organism: Equus quagga; assembly: GCF_021613505.1. NCBI lineage: Eukaryota > Metazoa > Chordata > Mammalia > Perissodactyla > Equidae > Equus > Equus quagga. The sequence continues at coordinate 85,789,216 of NC_060278.1, read as the reverse complement.
TGGAGCCGTTTAACCAGGTGTCTAACTTATGTTGGACTAATGTACAAGGATGTCATTCTCTGGACGTGTTCGCCGGACACAGGCTCAGTTTAAAATCACCCAGTGACCCGACTTCCATCACAAGCTAGTTTAAAGGAAAGCATGAAGTCAACAGTGACACAGCTGGCAAAGACGGAGCAGGGGGTAAGCAGGGGAGCGGGTTTGGGAGCAGGCCCTCAGGTCATCTGAAGCCGTAGATTTAGGAGTCAGAGGTCTGGGGACGGATTGTGCCACCTACAGACTGGCAGGCGACACCTGGGCAAGCCGGGATGGGATTACCGGGTGGGCATGGACGGAAGCACAGCCTAATCCTGCCTGGCGCCCTGACTGACTCGCAGCTGGGGGAGAAGAGGCCCTGCGGGGCAGGGGGTGGGGGGTGCCTGCCCGCGGCCCCCACACTCACCAGGCCCGGCAGCACCTTGAAGAGTGTCTGCTCCACAACCCCAAAGAGCGGTGCGGGCAGCAGCCTGGGCAGATGAGAAGCAGAGGGTGTGGCCACAGCACGAGGACAGCGCCAAGCCAGATGACGGGGCAGGGAGGCATGGGGGCTCTGGACAGCGCCTGTCTCCTCTCCCCATACGTGGGGCTGGCTGCAGCTTTGGAGACCTGGGTTCAAGCCTTGGCTCTGCCTCACCAGGGGCCCCAGGGGGTTATCAGTTCCCTCTCGGCACAGTGCCCGCCTTATGCAGTGGCTGGTGCAGAGACTAAATGGGAGCGTATGGGAGTCTGGTATACAGTCTGTGCTCAATAAATGTCTGTTCCCTTCGTCTCCACCAACATTTGTGGACAAGTGACATTTGGGCCTAGAACAGCACCTGGTGTAGAGTGAGGGTTCAATAAATATTTGTTGAATGAATGAACGTTTGTTCAATGAATGAATGAATGAGAGGGTGGCCTGAGGATGAGAAGTGCATGTGGATGGGTTCAGGTCTGTTTGGAGACTATGGGGGTACAGAAGGAGGGGTGACAACGACAGAACCACATCCACAGGGCACCGACAGCATCCTCCACTCCCTCCATGGCTGCCTGCAGCCCAGGGGAGAGAGCGGAGCCACAGTGATTTAAGGAGCGGGAAGATGCCAGGTGCCGCTGTGGGGGGTGCAGAACGCTGGGAAAAGGCTTTGGACCTGCCCATCTCCGTCCCTGCTCAACCTATGTGTGTGGCCTTGGGCAAGTCCCTTGCCCTCTCTGGGCCTCAGCTGTCCCACAGGAGTGAGGATTCAACACGAGTGCAGGCAGGGCCACTGTGTCCTGAACAGCTGGGGGAAGAGACAGATATAGAAGTGCTACACCCTTCCACATCATCAACTTTAGGTCCTCATTACACAGACGGGGACACCAAGGCCTAGATGGGAGGGGGTTCCCCTGGGTCTCCCAGCAAGTCAGGGGCTGAGCTGGGTCTCTGATGTGCTGAGAGCAGGAACTGAGAGGCCCGCACATCCGGGACCAGATAGAGAAGCTACGGTCAGAAGTGGGTGGTGCAAGGTGCAGGCTGGGTCAGAGGCCCTGTGCGCGGTGGGCTTCAGTCTGCAGGTCTGTGGCTGGGGTTGACCCGGCGGGACAGGCGGGAGGCGGGGTGAGTTCAGGCCCCGCCCGGACGGCAGCTCCCCGGAGACCCAGGGGATGCCCTGTACTCGCGGACCGGACGAGATGGAGCCCGAGCAGGTCCGGGGGCGGGGTGGGGCAGCCCAGCGCGGGCTCAGGCCGGCGGACTCACCCCGAGAACACGCTGATGTGGCCCAGGAGCGTGCTGCAGCGCTTGAGGATGAGGATGGGCGTGCCCCGCGCGCTCACACCCAGTGCCACCCGCGACGACACGTTCACCTCGGCCGCCAGCTGCAGGAGGCCCCCCAGGGGGCTGCGAGACCCGACGCTGGGGGCGTGGCCGGGCTGCCAGGCCCCACCCACCAGGGCCAGCCTTGGCCACGCCCACCGCGGGGCTGCGTGGGGCTCCGAGGAGGGGCGAGTTGGGTGGCTAGTCCCCGTGCCTTCCTCTCAGCGCTCGTCTCCCTGCACGTCCCCCATTTTGCACGTCCCCGCTCCCTCTCCCCTCACCCGCTCCAGGGAGCTCCAGGCAGTGGGGTAGGGTCTCCAGGGAGAGTGAGATGGAAGTCCCTGGGGATCGATGGGTGGAGATCCCTGGGACGGTGGTGGGGTGGCATCCAGGGAGAGAATAGCAGGTGGGAGTCCCTTGGGGAGGAAGTAGGGTGGGAGGAAATCGGGGGCAGTGGGGTGGGGGTGGAGCGACAATAGGGTAGGGGTCCCAGTAGGGCAGTGGGGTGAGGTGCGGAACAGGAGGGGAGAGCTTCCCAGGGGCACACTCACCCAGAGGAGTGCAGGCCCACCTTGGTGTGCAGGCTCACCTGCACCCCAAACCCCGGCAGCAGCTTCAGCGACACCTGCGGCAGCGTGAGTTCCTCAATCTTCAGCCTGCGACGGGCGTCCAGGAGAGGGCCACCCACTACTCAATGCCTGGATCATCCCAGACCAGGCGGCACGCCATCCCAGCTTTAACCCATAAAACCAACTGGAGGCCCTTGGGCCAGTTACTTCACCTCTCTGGACCTGTTTCTTCATCTGTAAAGTGGGCAAGAGAAGCACCCACTTTATATGGTTATTGCAAAGACAGGTGAGAGTGTAAGTGCGGAAGCTGATACAGCAGATGCTCAATAGAAGTCACAGCATCATCCTCATTGGAGGCTCAGTGAACTAAGTGTCCTCCTCACCCCCGCCCCATGGCCTCAGCCCTGGGTCAGTCTCTGGCCCGGATCATTGTGCCCCAATTCCCATCCCCTAGGCTCATACACGTTCAACCCAGGTAGATTCTCAAATGCAGCTCCCCACCATTCATTATTTTCTCTGTCCTCTGGGCCTTTGCCCAGGCTGTTCCTTCTCTCTAGACTTTGCTTCCACTCTGCATCCACCTTCAGCTAGCTGGCTTCTCCCAGCTCTCCTGATTTCAGCTAGGGTGTCCCCTCCTTCAGGAAGCCCTCCTTCCTATTTCTCTGATCCAGGCAAATGCCACCCTCTGAGCAGCTCCCACACCCTGCCTGGGCTGCCTCCATCGCTATCCTGAGCTCACAGGATCCACACTGTGGGGCTCTGCCTCCTTTTGGGGGCTTTTTGAAGCAAGGATAATGTCTGGTTCACATCTGAGACCCCAGCCTCACCCAGCAGGGGCATTCTACGGTGGGAGGGGTGCTGGATCTATTAATAATAATGATAGTTCATATTTACTGAGCGTTTACTGCATGCCAGGCTGTATTTTAGCCGCTTGACACAGATTCACTGTCCTGGCAACAAATATCTGCTCGTAGTACAGCCAGTAAAGCCAGACAGTTCAAATCCAGCTCTACCACCGACTGACTGTGTGACCTTGGGCAAATCACGCTCCTGCTCTGGGCCTCAGTTTCCCCATCTGTAAAATAGGGATGTTGACATATCGACCACAGAGCAACATGATACAGCGATCCTCGAGCACCATCACCCCTGACCAGCTCCCTTTCCAGACATCCATTTGCAATTTGGGGAGACGGACGTCCATTCTCCCTTCTGCCCCCAGCACCTCCTTTCCCCCTCCTGTCCAGTGACCCTTCCCCACACCCTGGCCCCCGGTCTTCAGCCTTCCCTGGGGCCTGTAGTTTGATCTTTCCTGGACCACCGCCAGCCCTGGAGTGGGTCCCGCCCACCTGGGGCGGCCCGTGTGGCCTGTGATGACACACCCACACTCGTCACCACTCCGACGCCCCCCAGCTGGGTGAGCGCCGGCAGGTCCCTTCACTCCCTTTCCTCGCCTGTTAAGTGCTGTTGCCAGCAGTCCCACCTCTGGACCACGCAGGATATTCTTTACAGTGCCTAACGCAGTGCCAGGCACGCGGGAAACCCTAGCCAGGTGGCCATTGCGCTACAAATATTAGCTATTATGTGACTTCATTCATTCATTCACAAATATTTTTTGAGCATCTGTTAAATGTCAAGCACTGTTTACGATACTGGGGACACAGCAGTGAACAAGCCAGACAGAGTCCTCGCCCGTCTGGGTTTATCACCTAGAAACAAACCAGTGAAATATGCAGAGTGAGGGGAGGGACCCGTCCCCTGGGGAGCTTGAAGGCAGGGGAGGGGACAAGGAGCGGTGGGTCAGGGAAGGTCTCGTTGGAGCAGACACATGAGGAAGAGGAGGGAGGGAGCCATGCAGGTGCCTGGATTGGTCCAGAGAGACTAAGCAACTTGCCCCAGGTCACACAGTGAGTAAGTGGAACCAAGCTAGAGTGGAGCCCTCGACCCCAGGGGCGTGCTGCCATTCCTGTCTGGCCTGGCATGCAGTGGACTCCTTATTTTCTGACTCGGGTCCTGGGACTCGCTATCCAGGGCTCCCACACCACTCCCCCTGTCTGCCAACAAATTAATAAGAGTCATTCTCTCTTCTATTCCCTGAGCAAAGAAAGACCGAGCTTCCTGTAGGGCACGCAGCAGGTGGGCAGTCATGAGGCAACACCATGGGGACTCACCCGGAGAGCCCCTCAACGACGCTAAAAACTCCTCCGTGGCTCAACAGGCCGCCTCCTCCGAGCAGCCCCCCAGAGCCCAGGAGGCCCTGGTTCGTGGCTGTGACCGTCCCCAGCACGTTCTGCAGAATGGGCCCCCCCACCAGCGAGTTCTGGATGGCTGCAGAGAGGGTAGAGGGAGGAAGGATCATTTTACAGATGGGGAAACTAGGGCCCAGAGAGAGGCAGAGACTTCCCCAAAATCACACAGCAAATTGGGTTTGGGGCCAATACTATGACTAGATCTCCTGACCCTGGGCCACCCTGTAGCACTGAAAAGGAAGGCAGAAGCAAAGCAGGGGCCAGGCAGCCACCAGGGCTTGATCAAGGAGGAGGAGGTGACCTCCGCTCCTCCTGGGCACCCTGGGCCTGACTCTGCGAACTGTGAGAAGGGCGAAATGAAAGGGACTACCTCGTGGAGATTGGGGCAGACCGGGGTGGCATCCCTGAAGCACTTGCTATTCACGGCTGTCCCACCCTATCCTTGAGACTGCCACCCTGTGTTGTTGGGCCCTGGAGGACCAAATGCCTAGAAAGTTTCCCCCACCCCAGAAATGTCCGCAGAGACGCTGGCCCAGCCAGCACCCTCCCCTCGTCCTCGTCAGCAACACCCGTCCCCATGCCTGAGGCAGACACGGCCCGGCCGCCTCTCAGAAGGAAGTGAACTGACCAGTGAACTGAGCCTGAGAGCAAAGCTTCAACCCCCTGAACTCTCTGAGCAGGTGACAATCACATCCTGTTCTCATCTGTCCCCGAAAGCAGACGCTCTAAGGCATCGACGGGGTCATTCACCCTGCAACTGGACCCCTCACGGACCGCCCACCCCTGCTCACCTTTGCCAAGCTCGTCCTTGTCAATCCGAGCGAGCGTGCCCACCGTCTCCAGCAGCCCCCAGCACGGAGCTGCCAGACCCCAGAGGAGAAGCAGGGACCACAGGCCCGGCATCGTTGCAGGCACACCTTTCGAGGCAGAAGCAGGATCTCTGAGGGGCCTCTCGTGCCCAAGCCTTTCCCACCCTGTGCCCACCACCCACCTGGGGCCCTCCCGCCCGCCTGGCCCAGCCCGAGCCCAGCCCCACGCCCAGGAAAGCCCTCACTATCCTAACGCAAGCAGTGGCTAACACGTCTGACTTCAAAGTCTCAGTCCTCTGTGGCCCCTGTGAACCTGGACCTGCTCTGAGGGGGAGGGACAGAGGGGCCTTCCTTTCCATGGCAGCAGGAGGGCAGTTCTGCTTCCTGGACCTGCTTTCTGCTGGCTCGTGAGGCCATAAGATTGGAGACATCCAACATTTAGACTCAACATGTCCCATTTCTCTCCTCCCCTGCCTCCATCCTGAATGACATTGAAAGGGATGGAATAGGAGCGGGGAGCATGGCTAACTCATTAGTTCTGTAGAATGGGACTTTTCTTTATGGAGTTCCATATATGCCAACCCAATCAGATACCCGTCTATGCCCTCATGTTACCCCTGCTTAAACCCTTCAGTGGCTCCCCACTGCCCTTGGGAATGGAACCCAGGCTCCTTGCCATTACTCACCACCTCCCTGCCTGCCTCTTTGACCTCCTCATTCTTAAACATAAGTCTCTTCCCACCTCAGGGCCTTTGCGCATGCTGTTCCTTCTGCTAGGAAGGCTCTTCCCCCGGTTCTCTGCATGACTGTCTCCTCATCCTTCAGCTTCTGAATAAATGTCACCTCCTTTACCTCTAAAAACACCCGTCTGTCACTAAACATCACCCAGAATGCTTATTGGAAGGTGCTTGTCACAATCTGCAATTGTGCATTGTTTGTGTCCTTGTGTGCCATCTCTGTAAACGAGGCAGTGACGGTGTCTAGGGCCTCTCTGCATGGTTGGGTGATGGAGGAGGGGGTCTGCTGGGGGTGTGAGGGGGGATGCAAATTCAGCCCCACTTCCCTCGCCAGCCTTTCACCCCGGCACAGGCTGTGTCTGCCTGGAGAAGGCACCTCTTCCTTGTTTGCATGAAGGTGCATCTGGGCGCCAGATGCACCAGCAGCAGCCTCCGTAGGTCTGTCTTCTCTCCCCAAGACTTGTCCCAGAGGGGCTCCCTATAACCTCTGCGTCTCTCACAGCAGGAAATATTCGGCGATGGGAAACCAGTCAGTTTCTGTGGCTCAGAGGAGCATGGGCGCCCCTCAGGTGCTGTCCACAGGATGATTCTGTCCTCCACCCGCCCATCACTGCCCTTGCCCCTCTCTGGGCCCCAGCTGTCCCATCTGTAAAGTGGATTTCTTTCTCACATCATCCTCTGGGTACCCCAGCACCCTCCTAGTGTGCCTTCTCTCTGTGCCCATTATTCAGAAGGGACAGCAGGACGGTCACAGGGTCAGTGGCCGGGGATCTGGCCAGGCTGCCTCAGGCCCCCTTACCTGCTCCTGCAGCTCCACGAGGGCTGGGTGGGGGCTCCTGGCCTGCTGTTGGCTCCTCCACCCACTCAGGCCTGGGGGCAGCCCTTATATGCCCATAACGCCTCTGGGGACACAAAGGGGGCACAGCCGCCAGAAATCCGTCAACATGTCATGTCAGGAGCAAATTGCGGTTTTCCCCGTGGGCCTGGGCTAAGCCTTCCTTCTCGGGGGGAGTAAAGGGGGAGTGCGTGTACTGGGCAGGAATGAAGGATGGGGGCTGCAGAGGCAGCCACCTCCCCCAGAGCTGGGGGCAGAGGTAGGAGTCAGCCCACCTTTGGGGTCACCCCATCCAGGGTTCCCCAAGGGCCACTCCAATGGCACGGAATCCACCCTGCCTCCCCGCTACCCCCAACTAAGGCCCAGGGAGGGGAGGAAGGAGCTGAAGGCTGCTGGATCCTCTGACCCTCCGCCACCTCCCACGTCAGGCCTGGCACGGAGTCCGCCATGGGGCCTGCAGCGAGGAACCCCGGGCGGACTCTGGGGAGGGGCACCAACCCCACCCCCGCCTCCCAGGGTCCAGTGTCCCCTGGGCTCCAGAGAGGCTGCTTTGTCCCGTTCCTGAGGCCCGTGCAGATGACGGAGGAGAGAAATGCGTTCATCCATCCTTCATCACTCACTCTTCAGCAGGCATTTGTGGAGCGCCCACTGTCTGCCAGGTGCTGGGGAGATAGCGTCAACCGGAGACGGACCCGCCGACCTCAGGGAGGTGACCAGTGGAAAGGCAACGCAATTTAAAACGTTTCTAGTAGCCACACTTTTTAAAAAGGTAAAAGGAAACAAGTGAAACTAAGTTTGATAATGTAGTTTAACCCAATATTTCCAAAATATTCATGTTTAATCAATATCAAATTATTTGTGGGATACTCTACGTTCTCTTTCATGCCAAGTCCTGGAACCCCGCCAACAGGACGCCACGTTTGGACTCGCTGCCTCGAGTGGCTATTGGCCGTCGTACTGGACAGGGCGGCCCTGGAGGGGACAGAGGAGCATGTGACACAGTCAGTGAGAGGCTGATGGCAAAGATCAAGCAGGGAGGGGCGCAGGAGCGGGGGGGTGCAGTTCTCAGTATGGTAGTCGGGGGAGGCCTCGCCTTGGAGCGGGGTGACCTGACCTGCAGGAGGAGAGGGGTGGCCAGGCGGGCAGCTGGGGAAGAACCTGCCAGGCAGAGGGAAGGGCAGGTCCAAAGGCCCTTAGGAGATGTGCTCCAGGAGCACAGGAGGCCTGCGTGCAGGGTTGGAGGGGAGTGGGGGCACCGGCCAGGGGCGGGGGTGCCAGGGCCCTGCAGGTTCCTATACGGACTCACAGACTTCGGTTTTTATTTGCAATTCTCCTGCAGGTCCTGGCTCAGACACACCCTCCGCCCGGAAGCCTTCCTGACCCCCAAACCGGGTGGGGTGCCCCCTCAGGGCTCCCACAGCCCCCTGGGATTTCCTCTCCCACAGTCTGCGCCACGCCGGGCTGTAGCCATGTTTCTGGATGTTGTGGGTCCATCTCCTGCATGCGGCCCTGAGCCCCGGCCTGGGGAAATGGCGAGAAGGGATGGGGTTCGCCACTTTTTAAAAAATAAACTTTTTAGGGGCTGGCCCTGTGGCCGAGTGGTTAAGTTCGCGCGCTCCGCTGCAGGCGGCCCAGTGTTTCGTTGGTTCGAATCCTGGGCGCGGACATGGCACTGCTCATCGGACCACGCTGAGGCAGCGTCCCGCATGCCACGGCTGGAGGGACCCACAGCGAAGACTACACAACTATGTACTGGGGGGCTTTGGGGAGAAAAAGGAAAAAAATAAAATCTTTAAAAATAAATAAATAAATAAACTTTTTATTGAAATATAAAGCACACACAGAGAAGGGCCCAGATCATAAGTGTACAGCTGGATGAATTTTCACAAACTGAGCTCTCCAGAAGCCCCCCTCATGTCCCCTCCAAGTCCCCACTCCTCAAGGGTGACCACTGTCCTGACCTCTGATACGATGGATGTGCCCAGGATGCCGTTAGGCTCTTGGAAGCGGAAGGCACACGTGCACTCTTGTGTGTGTCTTCCCCCAACTCTGAGTCTATGAAAGTCCCTCACGTGTGAGGCAATGCTTTGTTCTCTGCTGTGTGCCTCTCCATCACGTGCACACACCAGTTTTTCCGTCCTCCTGTCCAGAGCTCCTGGGCTGTCCAGTCGTTGGCTATTGTGAATAAAGCTGCTATGGACACTCTCGTCAAGTCTTTTTGGGGACGTGTGTCTTCATTTTTCGTTTCTCTGGGGCGACAAGTGGGGAGTGGGGTTGCTGGATCGCGGTGGTATGAGCACATGTTCAGTTTTTCTAGATATAGCTGGGGTTCTCCGAATGGCCACCGGGCACTCCCACCCACCGTCGGGAACGGTCACTGCATCCTCGCCAGCAGTGGGCGTCACTGTTTGTTTGCAGGAGGAGGAGGGAAAGCGAGCACCAGCACTTATTGAGCACTCATTGTTTGTAAGGCACCGATGCATATGAACCTGTACAGTCACCACAGTGACAGTAAGGTCAGCGCCATCATTGTCTCCCCTTCTTACGTTTGAGGACAAGGCTCCACAGGAGAAGCTGCTGGCTCAAGGCAGCTTGAGGAATTCAGGGCATCAAGGAAGGGGTGCCAGGGGTGCCAGAGAAACGCAGACGATGGCGAGATCCCCAGGAGGCCTTCCCGGAGGTGCTTGAGCTGAGAGTGGGCTGGGAAGGGAGGAGGCCGGGCGGGTGGTGACTAGAGTATGTTGAGGGGTCTTCACCTTCCCGGGGGTGGGCTGCCTGGCAGGCCCCTGGGCGTTGATGGCTGTGGGCCCAGGATCGAAGACCTGGCTCTGCTCTCTTCTTGCTCAGTGACCTTGAGCCAGTCACACGCCCCTCAGGACCTCAGTTTCTTTAAAGGAGGATGATGCTCCTGCTCCTGAGTGCAGTGTGAAGGAGCAAGGAGGAGACGTGGACTCAGGTGGACAGGGTTTAAGTCCCATATCCACACGCGTGTCCCTGGGCCAGTGTCTTCATCTCTCAGAGCCCCCACTTCCTCATCGAAGGCTGGGAGTCTTGGAAGGAAAGCAGTGCCCACAGGCACAGAACCTCCATCACTGCCTCCCCAGGGGTGGGGTCACAGCTCAGGGCTCCCCTTGCCGGCCCAGACCCCAGGGTCAATCCAGGGGGATTGATCACCCAAAGAATGTTGAAATCAGATCAGAGGTCAGAGGATCCAACCCCTCTCCCATTGCCCAGATGGGAAAACTGAGGGCCAGAGAGGCGCTATGGTTTGTCCAAGGCCACACAGTGTGCCCCTGGTGGCACCAAGGCAAGAACCCAGGCTTCCTGACTCTCACAGCTTTGTGCCTTGGTTTTCCCCATCCATGCACTGAGCTGGGGGGGAAGGGGGGTGGCACTGAGGCTTCACGTGGCCAGGAGTGTACTGTGGGAACATCCCAGTGTGGGACTGGGGAGTGGAGGGGGCGTCTCTGGCATGCCTAGGTTGGGCATCAGCCACCCATGGATTACGCAGGAGTCTGTATCTGCCAGGCCTGTCTCAAGGCTGCCATTGTCCCAGAGCCAGGGAAATGATGGGTGATGGGATTAGGGCCGACGATAAAGGTCAAGGAGACGGCCCTGGCATCCGGGCCAAGGCGAGCGAGGGCCCTCGCTCCCTCCTCTGCAGCCTGGACCTGGGCCAGGCTGGGACAGGGCCGACCTGCTGGCCCCACAGGCTCTGGGAGCACTGGCCTCCTGACCAGGCTCTGAACACACCACACCATGCCAGACACCTGTGTGTGCCCAGACACGGACTGCCACCCTCCCAGACCCGCCCAGACCTCCACGTGCAAAGACACACCCCCACAGAGACAAAGACATTCTGACAGACCATGCACAGCACACAGACACACGGACACATGGCCGCCACCCCAACAATTTCCAGGGCTGGAGCACCAGCTGATCACGGGAGGCCCCAATGCACGTGTTCTTTTTTCAAAGTTAGAGATGATTTTTTTTAACGTTCTAGCAAACGACATTGATTTTCAGGGTCCCCTTAGAAAACATTTATTTTAAATGTATTTCCAACTTTACTATGTATAAACATACATTTGTTTTTATTTATTTATTTTTAATTGAAATCGATTTGTCGTATAACCTTGTGTAAATTTAAGGTGTACAACATTTACTTTTAAAAGGAGTCGATTTAAAGAATCGTAGCGGCGTCAATCCCAGGACAGGTGACGGGGCAGATACGACAAACATCAGGAGCCGGTCCTCACACGAATTCGTCTGGAGACGTGGGAACACCCTCGGCACGGACTGCACATGCTTGAACATGGGCACACGCAGACACACGCAGACATGGATGGACCACGGGTCTCCTCACACACAACCCTCCACAACTGGACACTCCCATCCACACAGACGCCACAGGCTGCCCGGATCCACGGGCTGTGTACACACTGACGCGTGCTTGAAAACACACATGATCTTGCACCACTAGCACCCCCGCCCCGACTCCAGCACAGACCCTCCTGTTCACATCTCTCTCAGCCTCAGACACTCGCCCACGGCTTCCATTTACTGAGCACTTTCGGGGTGTGCAGCAGTGTGCCAAGCACTCTCCATGATTTGATTCCTTTAATCCTCACGACAACTCTGCTGTCGTCATTCCCATCTTACAGGTGTGGAAACTGAGGCTCAGAGAGGTGAAGTGACTTGCCCAGGGCACACAGCAGCAAGGAGGCAAAGCCAGGATTTGAACCCAGGTAGACTGGCTCCAGAGCCGGAATTCCAAGCCCAGCTCTGCCTCCTGACTTGTCGGGTGGCCTGGGGCCTATTGTTCCACTTCTCTGAGCCTCAGTCTCCTCACCTGTGAAATGGGGACAGTCCTCACCTCCCTCAACTATTGTGAGGATTGAAGGGAGTGACTTGGGCAGAACTCCTGGGAAGGCCCCGAGCTTCTAGAGGCTGCCTGTGAAAAGGGGCACCCCTGAGATACCAAGGTTAGGGGCAAGCAGTTAAGGTCGGGGTGGGGGTGCCCTGCCATCTGCTAAACTGTGTGACCTTGGGCAAGGGAGTTGACCTCCCTGGGCCTCAATTTCCTCATCTGTAAAGCAGGGATGGCAAAGTTTGCCCTCCCCTCATGGGGTTATTGTGTGGATAAAATGAGATGGTGCAAGTAAAGCCCTGAGCAGGGCATTCAGCAGGTGCTCAATTTGTGCTTAAGCCTGCCCCCAAGACTGTGACCAGCTTCCCTCAGACCCAAGCTGGTCTTAGACCCAAATCCCACCAAAAGGGAAGAAAAGCCACATGTCGATTTGCTACAAATTAAGAGCTCAAAGCATCAGGTGTTTGTAAGGGCCTGTCTCCTGTTTATTGCCAAGGTCCCAGCCAGGCTGGCCAGCTCACTCCTTATCAAAGGAAGCAGCTGCGGTGGGAGAGGGCCGGGACCCCAGCTCCAGTCGGGGCTCCTCCACAGGGCGCAGACAGTTGGTGGTGTGCAGGCAGCTGGCAGGCGAATCCTGCCCGGTCAGTCCAGCTTCAAGTCCAACACCAGGGCGTTCTGGCAGGAAGCAAAGGGCCAGGTGGTGGTACGGGGAGCAATGACAGGGGTCACGCAGGTGCAGGATGGCATGGAACGGGCCGTGGCCAGGAAGTGGAAACCAGCATGGTGTTTAAGAGCAAAGGATGAACTAGACTCGCCTGGTGACCCTTCACCTCTCTGAGCCTCAGTTTTCTCGATCGTCAAGAGGGGGCAAGCACCCTACCTCCCAGAGTGGAGAGATCAAGTGAGAAAAATGCACCGTTCGTGCTCCAAGCGCAATGCCTGGCATGCAATATAAACCTGATACTTATTGAGCACTTACTGCATGCCTTCAGGTGAGTTGTCTCAGTGAATTGTCACCACAGCTCTCTGGGGTGGACACCCATATCATCATCCCCATTTTAAGCAACAGAAAAAAGAGGCGCAGAGAAAGGTGAACTAATTTGCAGGGAAGGAAAGGAACAGAATTCCAGTTTCCCCCTGGGGAGCCCCTGGCCAAGGGGAGCCTGGGTTCTGAGCGGCAGGGTCTTCTCAAGGGATTGGCAGGTTGTACTGATGGCCTCCGCCCTGCTCAGCCCTGCTCCCTCCCGGATGACAAAGGCAGGCTTTTACTCATCATTCATTGGCTGAAAGCATTGACCGACATGTTCTTCCCCAGCTGCCTTCCTCACCTCTACTACGTCCAGCTCTGCCAGGTTGTAATTCATGTCCAGAATGTCCGGAAGCGGGAGGCCGACTTGGAGCGCATCTGAGAAACACACTAGGGGTCACTTCAGCCTGACTGCTCTGCAATTGATTAAGGAGCGGCTGCCGGGAGCCCAGTAGTGGGAAATAGTGCAGTGATTGACTTGTGATGTCCGCCAGCTGCACAGGCATAGAGCGCATGAGCCATCATCATGTATTTCTATCCCAGGCCTGGGTCAAGATCTGACTCATGGTGTGTGTGTGGGGTCAGGAGCCAAGAGTCTCAAATTGTGGGAGGGGCCTTTGTACTCAGGGAGGTGACATTAAGACTAAATTATCCTCCAAGATTCAGCAATGACCACTGACTCCCTTTTAGCCTCCTCCACCAGGGTCAGGGGAGGGGCTTGAGGCCACCCAGGTGGTAGCCCATCCTGCTTAGAGTGCTTCTTGGCACCAGCAAAATCAAAGCCTGCTGGAGCCCTCACCATTGATGACTGGGATGTAGGCTTCTCGGAGATAATCTGTGATGAAGCCCGTCAGTTCCTTCTCCTGGCGGAAAGAGGGAAAGAGAAGAAACACCCACATCCCATCATTCAATTCAGTTCAACAGGTTTTTTCACTCCATCTGGGCCCAGGGACCACAGGCGTGAATTAGAGACATCATACAATCTGTCCACCCAGCATCGAAACCGGGCCGGACACTGTCTGACTACAGACCGATGGCCTTCACCTCCTAGTCCTTGTTCGAACGGCACGTGGGCCTCGGCTCGTGTGCAGGCACAGAGGAATTCAGGAGACGCTGAGTGGCCTGTGGACCCCGTTCCTGTTCCTACAGAAAACTCAGTAGCTTCAATCAGTCATTCATTGACTGCCTCTCTGCACCTCAGTTTCCCCATCCCGGAAAGCGAATATAATAGCACCTACTCACACGGATTCAATGAGTTTGAGTACAGGGCACAGCACTGAGTAAGTGCTCAGTAAGTGCTATTGTTGCCGTTATTATTAGCACCTACGGGGTCAGTTTCTGTGTTGGACCCTCAGGCTACAGAGACTGATAAAAATGACCGCTGGGCCAACCCAGCCAGCTCAGGCTGCTGCTGTGCACTGTTTTTGTTTTTGTTTTAAAGATCGGTGCCTGAGCTGACATCTGTTGCCAAGCTTTTTCTCCTTCTTCTTCTTCTTCTCTTTCTCCCCAAAGCCCCCCGGTCCATAGTTGTATATTCTAGTCGTAGGTCCTTCTGGATTTGCTACTTGGGGTGCTGCCTCAGCATGGCCTGATGAGCGATGCCATGTCTGTGCCCAGGATCCAAACCGCTGAAACCCTGGGCGGCTGAAGTGGAACACACAAACTTAACCGCTCGGCCACAGGACCGGCCTCCTGCATTGCTTTAAAAATCAATCCAGGGAGATATTCAGATTCTATCCAGAAAAGGAAACAGACCCAGAGAGGCTAAGTGACCTTCCCAAGGTCACACAGCAAGTCAGAAACCCCAAGCCCCACAATGACCTTCTCTGTTCATTCTGCCTCCATTTCCAGGCCTTTCCCTGAAGTCTCAAGGGAGAGGAGGCCCCCTCTTGCCCTCAAGCCAGACCAGGCAGAAGCACTTGGGACACTTACATTGAAGGTGCCAATCGATGAGGACACCCGGGACAGGCTCAGCAATCTGCGTGGGGGAAAGAAACCAGAAGCAGGGAAGGTAGTCAGAGCCACTGTCCTGAGCCTAGAGAAAGGGGGGTCTCAAACCCCTCCTACCCCTCCCTGAGGCAGAAGTCCCCTCTATAGCCTTCAGACCAGGTGCTCATAAGCCTCTGCTTGCATGCTACCTGTGATGGGGCACTCACCACCTTTCATTACAGCCCATTTTTCTTCCCACAGCTCAAACCACTGCCTCCTCTCATTGGTGCTGACTCTTCCCCCTGGGACCCTCAGCCATGTCTATTGCTCCTGCCCCAGGCCCAGTATGCAGAGGTTTGTGGCCCAACTAGTCAGTCCCAGATACTTGCAGGACACAAAATTGGGGCCCCTCACCCGGCCCCCTCCCCTGCACAGCCTCCAGAAGGCACTGATACATGTTGGCACCAGAACAGGCCATGTGATGGTCATCTCGTGGCCCTATCTTCCCAACAGTTATTCTCTATTCCAGTAACAGACCCTCCATGTTCCATTCCTCCATTTTCCAAGGCATTCAGGTGGGGCTGAACCCAGAGCCCCCTGGGCGAGCACGGGACCCAGGCCTGGCCAACCAGAGCATCCTACCTCTGGAGTCACAGGGATTAGCTTGGGGCTGGTCACGTGACCATGCTAGACCAGAGGGAGCCTGCCTTGGTGATTCTGTTAGTACTGCTGGACAAGAGGCCTCTTTTGTTGTCGGGGTCACTTCACCACCACCTGGGGAGAGGCTGCCTGACAATTCAGCCAACAAAGTGGACAGCACAGGCCAAGGAAGGAGGGAGGCACATTTTTGAGGACTTTGCACACCTAGATCCAGCCATGCTTGACAGCAGTCCACCCCTAGAGTTTCAATTCTACGAGCCAAAAGATTCCCTTTGAGGCTTAAGCCAGTTACCGGTGGAACTGTCTCTTGTAAGTGAAAGAATCCTGGCCTAATATGAGTTAGATCAAAGATGAAGGAAAATACAAAAATTAATGAGCAACTGAATATAAAACTAGGATGCTGAAGTGGGATAATGAATAGAATGTGTACAACCAGTGCCTCACCCACTGACAGAGATCTATGAATGTCAGCTGTTATTAGTATAAGGAAAGGCTTCCTGGAAGAGGTGTCATTTGAGGCGGGCGCTGACTGGCAGGGGCATTTGGATGGTATGGACAGAAGCCTATGAATGGAAAAGCTGACCTAGGCTCATGATCAGACTCACTGTGCAAGAGCCTAGAGGAATGGTGGGAGCAGCGGTGGGAAAATTTGAGAAGGGCCTTGAGTGCCAGGCTAAGGAGGAAAGATCATGCAGACAATGGGGAGCCATTGAGAGTTCTAGAATAGCAATAGTGACCAGAGCAGCCTGACAGTGTGAGCCATGCTGGATGGACCAGCGGGAGATCCAGGAGAAGAAGACTGAGTGGTATTGGTAAGGCCATGCAGGGGTACAAGCATGCCGGCGTGGGCAGCAGACACCCACCTGTCCAGGGAGGTGGCCATCTGCAGCCGGTCCTCACGGACTGAGTACTGGACTTTGAGGTTGAAGTGCTGGCGTGGAAGGAAACAGAGAGAAGGCACTGGGTCCCCCATCAAGGCTGGTAAAACCAAGGGCTTTACCACCTTCCCAGCACCTCCACCACTGCCAAGACACAGCAGGGGTCTTCCTCTCTGCCCGTCCTACCTTCAGGAACTGAACCCAGCAGTCTCCCCAAACCTGCAGCCCAGGCTCCACATCTCCCCTGTATCTGGCCCAGGACAGCCCTCTCAAAACTACCTGGCACGTTCGTGGGTCCCTGCACATACTGTGTTACTGCTCCAGGCTTTTGCACATCCTGTGACCTCTGCTTGGAGTGCCCTCCATCACCAGCCTTCCCAGCATCAACCCTTTCCCTAGTCAGCTCCTGCTCAACCTTCAAAACATAGCTCAGGCATCACCTCCTCTGGGAAGTCCTCTAAGATTTCCTCAAACTAGATTTGGAATCTCTGTAGGCTCCCACAGGCCCCAAGGTGAGCCCTTCTCTGCCCTTATAGATGCTAATAAATGTCGGAGGGAGGAGGAAAGAAGAGAGACAAGGAGGAGGGAAGAGAGAGAAAGAAAGGACTAAACTACTGACCCCCATTTTGTTGATCTTTCTAGCCATTCAAAGGTTCAATGGCAGAGCCAAGGCTCAGACATCAGGTGATAGTGCCCGGGAGGTTAGGATCATCCAGTTGGGATTAAGTAAGAACCCTTCACTCCGTTACTTGGCTATCAACAGAAATCCCACCCTCCAGCCTTGACTATCCACGACATTAGGCCTAAACGGGGAACAGATTCCACTCACAGCTTCCAAGAGAAAGATGGATACAGGAGCCCTGCCCCGCCGCCGAGCAGCGAGCATCTCCAGGGTGCCGTGGAGGAGCAGCAGGCTCTTGCCCACCTTCATGGTGACCTTGGGAGGCTTGTTTATCCTGATCTGGGTCACCAAGGGCTTCGGCTTGGGATAGGCCTCAGCCACCTACAGAAACCAGGAAACTGCCCTCAGGGCCAGCCTCAGACTGGTGGCTTCCACTGAACCCAGGAGTCCATCAGGAAGGAGGTGATTTTGACCCTGGACACGGGAAGCACAACATGCAAAGGCTGGGATGTGTCTATCGGGAAATAAAAGAAATAAAACAATCTGTCTCTTTCTATATTGGATATGGAGAGTGTAAAAGCTGAGCCGTTTCTATGCTGGGCCCGAAGAGTCTTTGTGGAGAAGTCGGATGACTCCACATTGGACACGGCAGACGTGGCACTGAAAAGCTGCCTCCTGAAGCCCTGTCCCTTGATGGCAGAACAGGGCAGGGCATGGTGACACGGGGAGTGGGGTGCTCACTTCAGGGATGAAGCCAGCCAGTGTCTTGGTGGTTTGTGGGGGCAGCTCTCCAATCTACAAAATAAAAGCCAAGGTTAGGATTACGGAGGCCTTCCTTGGCCCATCCTGACAAACACCTCTGACTTAACAAGGTGTGCCCTCCGAGGTCCCCTTCATCAAAACACTTAGCACTCTGTGATTAAATAGCTAGTGAGTCCTGGGTAGCCCAGACTGTGACTTACATGTTCCAATGCCCCTTGCGCTAAGCACAAGGTCAAATGCTAAGAAAACGTCGTTAGATGAAAAAGCGAGCAGATAGATGGGAGAATGGGTGGATGTGATGGGTGAGATGGGGGTGGGTAGATGGATTCATGGATAGATAGACAGATGGGGAAAATGGATAAATAGATAAGTGAGGGAATGGATGGGTGAATGGATGGATGAGTGTTCATGTAAGAGAATGAATAATAGACGGGCAGGTGAATCAGTGGGTGGAGGGATGAAAGGAATGATGGATGGGAGGATGGGTGGATGGGGAGATGGTGGAATGGTCTGATAAATGGATGGGAGAATGGATGATGAATGGATTGGTGAGTGGGAGGATCAACGGGAAAGTACACGGATGGCTGGTAGGTGCATAGATGGGAGGATGAATGGATGGATCAGTGGGGATGGATGGATGGGTAGGTGGATGGATGAGTGGATGAGTACATGCGTAGTAGGATGGATAACGGAGAGTTGGGTGGGTAGATGGGTGGGGAGATGAATGTTTGGATGGTAAATGACAGATGCATAGATTCATTCACTCAGTAGTATCAGGTCCTGTTCTAGGCATGGATGATATGAAGGGATGAATGGATGCTAGCTGGAAAGATAGAGTCTAGGGCATAAATATCTGGTAGCGAGACAGATGGGTGGGTGGATGATGATTAGATAAAAAAGAAGATGGATGAATGGCCGATGTCTGAGAGTTGTAGGCTGATGAATAAATACCCAGTTGTACGGACAGTTGCGTGGGTGGATGAGTAGATGGTAGTTCCATGGACAGAGAGATGGTGGATGGTGAGGGGAACTGATGATCCTGGCATCTCCCAGTCCTAGTGTTGCCCACAACCCCAGGATAATTCTCAGAATGGACACACGGGACAAGGACTGTCATTACAGGGGGCAGATGCAGATGGGGGGAAGGGGACCCTGGGCAGCTCACCATCCTATCCCGGACAGTCACATCAAAGGACTTCTGCAGAAGGGCAAGCTCTGCTGTGAGGAAGGCGGCCGAGAGCAGCAGCTGCGAGGAGCCTGTAGCATAGTCCTTGGGGAACTCAAGCGCCTCCCCGGCGTCAGCAAGCTGGATGGCGTTACCCTCCTGTTGCTGCACCACAGGCTGTGGGACAGCCGGGAGACGGACACTCAGCCTTGGCCATGAAGGCCTGTGGATGGGGTGAGCCTCAGTCCTCCAAACGAATGGTGCTGAAAGCAGCCCCGAGTCGGCAAGTCCTTAGACGTTAGAGCCGGAGCCCTCAGGCTACCGTGGCTCAACCCTCCCCGTGTGCAGATGGGCAGACAGAGGCCAGAGGGAGTCAGCCACTAAACCACTGGTGGTTCCTCCCAGGATTGCTTAAGTAACCTCAGTTGATTTGCCTCTGGCTGGTTGAGCTCTCATTTAGGCAGAGCGTGTTTTCTGTTTTATTCTCAGGAGAAAGAGGTAAGTGGAAAATAAGGTGGCCTGCGAGAACCACGTCAGAGGAAGACTTTCCAGGGAGACGACTTCCTGGGATTTTTCTTCCCATTCCTGGAAGATGCATCTCACTTAGGCACACGGGGTTCTGGAGACCTAGGTGAGGACCCAACTCTGTCACCAACTGATGGGACCCTACCCAACCCTGCCTCCCCGCTGGGCCTCACTGTTCCCCTGTGCAATGGTGGGGTACGACGGAGCCCCTCACTGGGACAAGCAGACAGCCTTGGGAGAAGGTGTGAGAGTGGAGTTGGCAGTCCTGGAAACCAGCTCAGGACTCAGGGTTCACGTTGACAGCAGAAGAGCGAGGGTACCCCAGTGTCAGGGCATATTCCAATGATGGGCCTGGTCTCCTGGCACCTGAGGGCCCTCCCCCTCCATTGCCGCAGTCCTGCCACCTGCCTTGGCCAGAGAAGCCCCCACCACTCAGGTTGGTGAGCCTGAGACCCCAGCCCCCTGGTGGCCCCCTGGTGCTTACGCTGAAGTCCACTTGGATGTAGTTGGCTGTGGCAGTTGGGATGGACGTCAGGACGTATTTGACAGTGCCCATCTGGCCCACAGGCATGGCAGCTGTGCAAAGAGAAGTTTCCACTCAGAGAGGCGCCAACTCAGGGGCATCCCGGAGAAGTCAGCATCAACCAGATGCCACCAGAGTCCGGCCTGGGTGCCAGGAAACCTGGCCCTCTGTGTGACCCAAGGCGAGTTACTTAGCAGTGATCCCCCAGCAAAGGAAGGAGCCAGGTATCACCACCTTCGGGAATACTACTCAAGGGGCAAGGTTTGTGGATGAGCCCAGAATGGCTGCTGTCCTTTGAGTCTGGGAGCGACGGACAGAACATTGGAAGGAGGGCTGGGAGGCGAGGACTCCAGCGTCCCTCAGGGCCTCAGGCTTCCCATCGGGACAGTAGGAAGATGGCCAGACACCACGACGTCAGACCCCCTCTATTCGCAAGGCTGGGCTGGGCGCAGGCACTTGAATGGGGAATGGGGCATCAAAGTCCGGCCGCCCTGATGTCCCCGTGTGGGAGCGAGGCACGGCCAGGGTTACACTCACCATTCAGGTTGGCCCACTTCCTGTTCACATACACCAGGACTGCGTCGATGGCTGGACACATCTAGAAGCAGAGAAGGCGCTGGACGGAGGGGGCCCCTGCACGGAGGACCTCCCTACTCGCAGCTGAACATACTCCACGGGGAGTCCCCAGAGCCCTGGCGGGACAGGGACTGGACGGGAAACTGAGGCCACAAGTCACATGGGAAGTCACTGGTGGAGCCTGGACCAGAACCCAACTCTCCTGACCACAGCCAACAAAACCAGTGAGCACTCGTTCCCCAAGGACTGGTGGTCTTGGCAGGGTTGGCACTCTGGCATACACAGCCTGCCATTTCCTCCTCCATGCACACAGCAGACATCACTAGCTGATCACGGCACTTTCTCCCACTGAGCCAGCCACAGCCTCAGAATCCCCCTCAGCCTCTGTCAGTGCATCAGGGTCAGGACCTGAGATAAAATGCACCTACCGGCCCTGGTCTAAGCGCTGCCACAGACGGGGTGGAAGCTTGCCCCGGGCACTCACCAGGTCAGGGAGAACCTTGTGTAGGGTGCTGTCCAGGAACTTGTTGACCACCTTAGGCAGCATGCTAGACACAGAGGACGGGGACAGGGGCACAGATGGCAGGAAGTCAGGCACAGGACGTGCGGGACACGGTTAAGGAAGTGCAGTAGCTCAGGGAGTGGAATGCTGGGTGGGTGGCAACATGGACCCAGCCCTCCTCCCCAGCCACAGAGCCCCTTACTTGCTGGGCAGGTTGGTCTTCACACTGACCAGGATGACCTCACAGCCCTCGCTCTTGAACGTGGGGAGGCCTGTCTCCTCATCCTGCAGAAGTCGGTTGGTGGCTGTGATATTCAGGACCACGATGATCTCCATGTTCCCACCCATGAAGCTGGAGGAGGGGGCGGGCAGGTGTCATGGGCATCTCTGTCTCCTCCTTGCCCACAATCTCAGCAGCTCTGAGAGAGGGAAAGGATGGGGGACCACCCCACAGGACAGAACGGGGGGTGGGATCTGTCCAAGGTCACACAACCAGCATTTCCTCTCCCCTCTTGCTTCAGTGGACTCCTATACATCCTTCAAAACCCTACTCAGCTGTCATCTCCCAAAAGTCTTTTCTGATCCCCCACCACCACCCTGTCAATGCTTCTTTTGTCCTTGGCCAATCCCTCAGTCTGTGATCCTCTGCACTCAGGTCTGATTCCCATCAAAGGTGGGACCCAAGTTTGCATCAGCTCAGACCACAGCACCCCGGTGGTATACAGTAGGTACTCAATACATGTGCATGTTAGGGTGAGACAAGGAGGCCATTCTCCTTCCCTCGTCCCCTCCCCTGCCATACTCACCTCTTGCCAGTGATGGTCATGCCTGTGGACACACACTGGAAGATGCCCACCCCAGGTATGAAGCTCAGTGCGATGACAGGCAGCTTCACGTCCTTCACCTTCAGGCTGGGACAGGACAGGCATGCGCAGCAATGAGAACCAGACAGCAAGACCCAGGCCCTCAGCCTGCTCCTCCACCACCTTGCTGGCGGCCCTGGGTAAGCTTCTCATCCCATGTCACGGGGATAAGTCTGCCTTGTGGGATCATCATGAGACACAAACAGAAGGCTGGACATAATCCAGTTTGTACACAGAAAGCACTCATCATGTGTGAATTGGGACATCTGGCTTAATGTGTGACGTTGGGCAGCTCCCTTCCCTTCCATGGGCCTCAGTTTCCCCATTGGCAGAATGGGGAGGTTTGCTTAGATTAAAGTTTCTCACCAGTGGCACTGTTGAGATTTTGGGCAAGATCATTGTTCGTTGTGGGGGGTTGTCCTGTGCACTGTAGGATGTTTAGTAGCATCCCCGGCCTCTACCCCCTAGTGGCACTAGATGCATCTCCCCTTCCCTCCCCTCCCTGGCAAGTCGTGACAACCAGAAATGTCTCCAGACATTGCCAAATGTCCCTTAGAGACAAAATCACCCCTGGTTGAGAACCACCAGTTGAGAGCCAGGATAACAAAGATGTGGCACATCCACCTCCACCTGCTTATCCTGAGCTCTTGGCAGACATTGCTAATGGATCACAGTCCTATTTTCTGCTCCGTTCAGTGAGTGCCCCAGAACCCTACTAATCCAGGCAGCCCCTACCAATCAATCCCAGAAGACTCTTGCCACGGAACCAATTTGCCCCTCTCATTAGCTGAGTACTGATAACTTGCCAGCTTTGCCATTTGAGGATTTCTCATTCAACTTCATATGTATTCAGTGAGCTCCTGCTGTATGTAGGGGGTTGGAGTCTGACTTTTCAACCTCACAGCCTCCTCCCAATGACCCTGGTCACAACAGGACAGGAATTGTCCCCAGTGGGTGACCGAGGAGACAGAGGCCCAGGCAGGAGCAGTGACCTGCCCAAGGTGACACAGTGAGCCAGCAGTAAGGCATGACAGAGGCCCCACGTCCTGCACAAGCTCCCCCTCCTGCCTTCTCAGGTCCCAGCACAGCATCGCCGCCACCCTCTGCCCTCACTGCCACCCCCAACCCCTCCCCTGCTCACTTAGTGAGGCCCTTGATGGGTTTCACCCCTGGCCGTTTCTTGCCCGCCTCAGCTGCCATCTTCTCCAGGATATGACTCTCATCCATGGCACTCTGGACCTCTGGAAAGGGGGAGGGGTCCGGAGAGACCCTCAGCTGGGCTCCCCACTCCCTCTCTGCCCTGGGCCACTGTCTCGGGCATCCCAGGCCCACACCACTTATAAGTGGCACCACTATCTGCCCCACAGTCACTGTGCCCCACCCTGGGCTGGGTGATCTGGGGACTCAGAGATGAGTCATGCCCAGCTCTGCCCCCCTCCAGCCTCATGGGGGAGACAGAATCACCAGCAATGACAGTAACAAATGACAAGAGCCATAATAAGCGCAGGCAGCTAGAGGAACCACATGAGGGATTTGGGCCAGGAAAGGAAGAGCTGGGAAGGCTTCCAGGAGGAGGTGACATATCAGTTGGTCCTTGAGGGAAGAGTAAGAATTTTCACCAGGAAGCAAATGGATAAAGGGGGCCACTCAGGGCAGAGAGCACAGCGGGTGCAAAGGTGGGGAAGGGGGAAGAAGGCGGCATGGTGAGGGAAGAGAGGGAAACACAGCATGACCAGAGGGCGGGGACGGGCACAACCGAGAAACT
This sequence comes from Equus quagga, assembly GCF_021613505.1. Lineage (NCBI taxonomy): Eukaryota > Metazoa > Chordata > Mammalia > Perissodactyla > Equidae > Equus > Equus quagga. The sequence continues at coordinate 85,765,540 of NC_060278.1, read as the reverse complement.
GGAGCATTAGGGGGCGTATCATGGAGGCCTTGACCCCAAGCTAAAGCGTAGACTTTATCCTGTGACCCAGCCACTGTCAAACCCGGGTGACGAGAGAACTCATCTGGGGGCTTGTTAAAATGCAGATTCTGTGCCTGAAGCCAAGACGTTCTGATTCCCCGGGCCTGGAGGCCCAACCCCAATGACAGGTGCCAGACACACCTCCATCACAGTCACAGGCTAATTCCCAGAGAGGAGACAAACACCGAGCTGATAGAGCTATCATTAGCCCCTTGCTCTGGATGTGACTTCATTTCTCTTAAAGTTGTGGAGCTCAGAAGTGGAAAATAAACGTTCCTGCAGCCCCCTCGGGGGACCTGAATCTCACGTTACATCGGATCTTGTCACGGAAGGGCTGGTCACCCTATTTTACCTTTCTTTACATTTAGCGTTTACAGGTGAGTAAACAGCAACACAGAGAAGGTAAATGACTCGCCTGAGATCACACAGCAAATTGTTGGCCGAGCCAGGATTTGGCTCATGTCTGTCACCCCCCCACAGCCCACTTGTGTCCACCAACCCCTGCCATCAGGGTCAACAAAAGGCTCCAAGGAAACAGGATTTCCAGCTCTGCCGCCAACCTGTGGGAGGACCTTGAGCAAGTCACCCCATTTTCTCAAGAATGATAATAACGTATTGCTTATAGTTTATTTCAAGAATCATAGGATGCTCAAGGCCATACAAACATGAGCAGTCACTGCCCACCACACACCCCTGGCCCCCCACCCAGCCCACCAGCTCACCGTGGTTCATGACATCCATGCCCAGCCGCAGCAGTGCCCCGGGGTCAGCTTGTGTGTGGGGCAGCAGGCCGCAGAAGCCCAGACACAGGATCCACAGCATGGCTCCACCTGTGCCGCGGGGCCTAAGTTGGGTGCAGGCCACCAGGCCCTGCTTCCCCTGGGATCCTCCCACGCTCCCAGCAGACTGGGCTCCCTGCGTGATCTCAGAGATCCAGGGCCCTTTGGACTCCAGCCAGTTCAGCAAACCTGGTTACTGCCTTCTCAAGAGGGTCTCCAAGAGGGTCCAGATTCAACACAGGACTCTGGAGCCACTATCTCTCGAAGTGACTCTGACTGACCTCTCTAAGGCAGGTCCCTTCCCCCGCTAAGCCTCGGTTTCCTCGTCCGGGGGCGTGACACCTTCTGGATGGCCTGAGTTCCGGATTTGGGGAGAAGTTCAGCTGCAGTTTTTCATGAGTTCAAGTGCCGCTCAGTGCTGGGCAATGCTGGGACCGCGGAGGGGATTCCAACCATGTCCTGAGCCCAGAAACGCCCAGGGCGGTGTGGGAATGGGGGGGGGGGCCTCTGCTCCCCCTACCCTGATGCTCCAGGCAACGGCATCCCCCACCTCCTCCAGTGCAGTCTCACTTCCAGAAATCTCAACCCACAGCCTCTTAAGGCCGTTTAGACATCGCCTCACCAATAGGGAAACTGAGGCGCCCACCCAGGTTCTCCCAGCCACTGAGTAGAGAACCGAATGAAGACCTTCCACCCCAGACCCTTCAAGTTCCCAGGAAAGCCCCACCCCAGCCCTGGGCCCCCAGAAATCCCTCCCTCCTACTTACCAAGACCTGAAATTCTCCAACCAGAGGCCGAGCGTTTGCGTCCGGTTTCAGCTGTGGCTGCAAGAATCAAGGAGGGACCCGAGGGGCCGGCAGACCCCCCGGAGTGGGGAGCTCCAGCTGGACTCCTGCTGCCAGCAGCCTCGAGCACAGAGGGCTCCACTGATCCACAGAGATGGGCGCCTACTGGGGGCCTGCCTCCCCAGTCTGAGCCCATGCCTGTGTGCATTCACTCATTCATTCATTCATTCATTCAGCTTGCATTTACTGAGTGCCTGCCACGTGCCAGGCAGACCGGGCTACACACAGCAGAGACAGTCCTGCTCCTCCTGAATCTTAACGCAATCGAAGGGGCTATAGCGTGTGTGCGAGAAGGGGGAGGGACGTCAGGAAAGGAGATATGTAGGCTGAGACCTAAAGTGTGGGAGGGAGCCGGCATATAAAAAGCTAGGGGGGACCACTCAAGCCTACGGTCAATATTTGCTAAATGAAAGCGTGATCCACTTCTGTCTCATCCCATTCCATTTTTACATATCTGTCTTGGCTTGAAAGTCATCCATCTTGGTGTTTCCTCGACCCCTATGAACACACACGTGTGTGCCATGGGCATATGCCGGACGCAAGCACGCTGGGTGCCAAATCTCTCTGAAAACCATCCCCGGGGGGAGCATGGAGGTCAGTGGCAGGGCCACAGAGCCGAAGGTGCTTGGCGAAGGTCTCCTCCAGCCCCAGCCCCATCTCCCAGTTGGGGAGCCTGAGCTCCGAGACCACCCAGTCTCCCCATTCCTGGGCTGGAACTGACGCCAGGTGTTAAGGCCACATGGGCAGGATTTCCTGCCCTCTTAGAATAGTGAGCGGCTCGGGGTGACATGGTCGTGCAGGTGTTTCTGGGACAAACAGTTCTCGCCAGGGTTTTGTTCTGACCGTGCTTGTGCTTTTGCCTGACCTGTGCCTCCCTCCACCCGCCCAGAACCTGCTTATCCCTCAAGTCCTAATGTCAGCCCTTGCCTCCTCTACCAGGAAGCCCCCAACGCCCCCGGCCTCAGAGATTACGGTTTGAGCGTGACAGTGGACCTAATCCATCCCACCCAGGTCGAGGGTTTCCTGCTGCCCCAACCCCATCCTTCACTCACATGTTTTCCCACCCCTAGAAATTCCTTCCGCCTTCCTCCCTCTCTCTGCCTGGCAAATGCCCCTAGATGCCCCACCTCCGCCAACTCCTGCTGCCCCAGCTCAGCTCTGAGCAAAACAGACCTCCCTGGTCTTCCCTCGGCCTCAGGTGGAGCCCCGGGAGGCCCCTCAGATCTGCTGTCTCCCTGATCTGGCCTGAGTCCTAGAGCAGCTGAAGATTGCCATGTCCTGTGGCTTCCTGTCAAGCAGGGAGCACTGGGTGGCGGTGAGGACATAGATCCAAGCCCTGGCCCTGCCACCCGGTAGCTGTGTGACCTCAGGCAAGTCCCTTCCCCTCTCTGGGCCTCAATATTCTCGTCTGTTAAATGCCAGGGCTGGATAAGACACTCCGGGGAGAGCTCCACAGGTGGGGCCTGTCCTTACCTTGCCGCGCGCGGGGACGTCCCACAGATGTCCGACCCCAGCCTCCCAACCCTGGGACGAGGAAGCCCTTATATTCAGGAGCTGATTAGCCGCTTGGATAATTAAGGGTTTAATAAGGCCCGATAATTATCTAGAGGCCCAAAGAACAGGAGCCCCGATGCTCACATGATGCTTCAGTCTGTTCCAATGTAAATAGCACGGAGGACGGAGGAGAAGGGCGGCTGCACACGGGCGGGCGCTGGGGAGGGGACGTGGTGGCCAGAGCAGGCATCAGGGCTCTCATGGCCCTCTCCTCTTGACCCAGTGCCTCCCACAAGGCTGGGCACATAGTTGGCACTCATCCATTCCTCCCACAAACATCTACTGAGCACCTACTGTGTGCCAGGCCTGTGCAGGACGCTGGGGATGCTGCAGCGAACAAGGCGCTTCCTGTCCTGAGAGGGCTCCTGGAGCCCACAGGGGCAGATGGGCACTCTGCAAGCCAGCAACCACAAAGCCAGGTCATTCCTGGCAATAAGGCTGGTGGCAGCCACCGAGCCAGAGGGACGGGATGGGGAGGGAAGAATGAGGTTAGCTGAAGACCCCTGGAGCAGGGGATGTAGGAGCAGACGCCGGAGAGGTGAGCAGAGCCAGCTCTGCAAGGCAGGGAAAGGTGTTCCAGAAGGGCGGCCGGCAGGTGCAAAGGCCTGGGAGACGCTGCCTGGACCATCTGGACTTGGGCCCCTCTGAGACTCACATGGGGCAGGAGGAGCTAATGGCCCAGGGGGGTCCTCAGAGGGACAGACCTGCCTGGAGGAGATGTTGCGAGGCGGTAAGTGCCACTTGCAGGGTGGCTTTCTCTCAAGGTCCAAACTCTGAGGGCAACGAAGGCAGGGTGACCCCAGGGTCACACGGCGAGCCAGCCACAGAGCTGGGGCTGGAAGCCAGGACTCAGGTACCCAGCCTCTGCACTGCTCTCCAGGAGGCCCATGGGGAGGCTGGGCTGGGTCACCTCCAGGGCCTTTGTGCTTGACAAACAGTCCCAGGGGCGCTGCTGGAGGACTGGGGTTTTCCTCATCCACCCCACAGGGATCCCAGGGGTCTGGAAGATCCAGGGAGCTACTGTGCCCATTGTGCACATGCGGCCACTGAGGCCAGAGTGGGGCAAGCACCTGCCTGAGATCAGCAGGGCTGAAGCCAGGTCGGGACAGGGCGAGAGCAGGACCCAGGTCAGCCCAGCCAGTCTGTGTCCTGATGTGGAGGAGCCAGTCTACAGATAGCATCATTTTATCCCTATGGACCCGCCCCCGACAGACTGCAGGGCAGGCAGGCCTCACCTCCCTTCCGCAGGCAAATCCTCCCCCCACCCCCTACTCCGTGTGCTTCCGGTCACTGGCCCTCCCTCCCTCCCCCCAGGGCCATCCTGGGTATTTGGGGGCAGGGGAGCAGGAGAGTCATGTGGTAGGGGAAGGCTGGAGAAACTCCCTTGCGTGGGTTCAGGGTTCTGGGCCCCAGTCCCAGCCACGGCCCTCACAAGCTGTGTGGCCTTGGGTGGCTCCCTCAACCTCCCTGGGTCACTGTTTTATCCTCTTTTGATGAGGGGCAGAATAATAGTAGTAATTCTGGGAGGAAAAGGACAGTCATGCCATCCCATGTTCCCTAAGTTCAAAGGAAAGTGGCCACAACCAAGTTCCAATGGCCACATAGGTGGCAAGCTCCCTAAAAATAAAATTATTTTAAAGAAACAGTCTTCCTCGGGGCATGGAACGTGGTCCCTCTGCAACCTGGCAGCCTCGGCCTGGCCTCAGCCTGGCCTCAGCCTTTCCCACAGCCCTCTCCTAACAGAAACCAGAGCCCTTACCACACGCCCGCCCCTCTGGCCGTGCACTCAGAAGGTCTCTTGGCCATGCTAGTGGCCAGACTCCCTCTGCAAGTCCCCTGCATGGCCACACGCCGAGCAGCTGCTGCATCTGCACGCCACAGCCCCCACCTCTCCCCAGCAACAGCCCCTCCCATGGTGCTTGAAGGCCTCGGCTGCCTCTGGTTTGCCCAGCAACTCAAGGCCAGCTCCGACCTGGCCAGACCAACAAACTTCCCTGCTGTCCAGTAGGCTGAACAGCACCCTCTCCAGTGAAGTCCGAGCTCTTTCAAGTTTTGCCTTCCTTGGTCTTCTCCTTTGGCCCTAGAATACCATAGTTTCCTTCTGGCTTGTAGTTATTCTTTCACCAAAGTTAATAATTATTCATATTAAACTTTCCCCGTTTAAGCTACTGTGTGGGTCCTGTCCTCTGATTGGACCCAGACTGCTACACTCGTCTGTGCCTCTCAGCAGCCAGCAGGCTCCTAACCGAATGGCTGAATGGTGTCCCTCAGGGACTGGGATTTGGGCAGAACAGGGCTTCCTTCTGGGCAGGGAGGTTCACTCAGGCGTTTTGTCCCCCTCCTCTTAAAAGAACATATGTCATAGGGGCTGGCCCCGTGGCCGAGTGGTTAAGTTCACGTGCTCCGCTGCAGGCGGCCCAGTGTTTCGTTGGTTCGAATCCTGGGCGTGGACATGGCACTGCTCATCAAACCACGCTGAGGCAGCGTCCCACATGCCACAACTAGAAGAACCCACAACGAAGAATACACAACTATGTACCGGGGGGCTTTGGGGAGAAAAAGGAAAAAATAAAATCTTAAAAAAAAAAAAAGAACATATGTCATAGAACCAGGCACATCATGGGTACAAACAAAGACCTAGCTAGTTAGAAAAAGTGATTGGATAAATGGGTGGATGTGTGGATGGATGGATGTGTGGATGGATGGATGGATGGATGGATGGATGGGTGGACGGATGGACGGATGGGTGGATGGGTGGATGGGTGGATGGATGGACAGCTGGATGGGTAGATGGGTGGATGGATGGATGGGTGGGTGGATGGGTGGACTGGTGGACGGATGGATGGATGGATGGGTGGGTGGATGGATGGGTGGATGGGTGGATGGATGGGTGGATGGGTGGATGGGTGGATGGATGGATGGATGGATGGATGGATGGGTGGGTGGGTGGGTGGGTGGATGGACAAATGGATGGGTGGTGTATGGATTGACAGGTGGGTACATGAACAGATGGATGGATAAACGGAAGGATGGATGGGTGGGTGGGAGGAAGGAAGGAAGGGTGGTTCGATTGCTGGACTGACTGCTTAATGGATGGACACTATACATTGAGCTCATGGTCTCTTTCTAGGTTATTAACTTCCTTTATGGGCTGAGTCTATGTCTCAAAATTTCTGTCTCCCATATTCCAAACCACCTAGCCTCGGGTTGAGCCTATATTAAGTCCCAATAAAAGTAGGATTAATGAGGGGTCAGCCCTGTGGCGCAGTGGTTAAGTTCATGCACTCCACTTCAGCAGCCCAAGGTTCACAGGTTCGGATCCCAGGTGCAGACCTACACACCACTCATCAAGCCATGCTGTGACAGCATCCCACATACAAAATAGAGGAAGATTGGCAGAGGTTAGCTCAGAGCCAATCTTCCTCATCAAAAAAAAAAGTAGGATTGATGAATTAATCAAAAGTCATGCTATCCTGAGCAAAATCCTGAAGTTGGATTTTATAGTCTTCCCTTCTCTCTCTCTCAGCACCACCCTCACCTCCTCCCCACCACCAAGGCTCTGGGCGTACTCCAGTTCCCTGTGTCACACCGAGACTTCAGGGATGAGCCCACAACCCTTATGGAGGAGAGGATAATGTCACACTGTTCCAAAGGCTCTGCTTACTGATGGTGGAAAGTCGGACACTTTTTTACTCCCCGAGAAAATGTAAACAGAACATGAGCCTGTGTATCTGGCAGGAAGGAACACCACGTCTGCTAAGAGATTAGTTTATCGGGAGAGAAACCGCATGGCTTTGGCTTGCAGTGTTTGCATCATGCGGTCTACCCGGGCCATCTTGCTGGTGACCCCCTGGGTTTGAGGAGCTTTCAGAGGGAAAAGGAATTAGACATGCTCAGTGAAGCCGCGGGCCCGGGAGGCAGATTCTGCCTCCTTCAAACAGGGAACTTGCTCCTGACTTGAGTGAACCAAAGGTGGAGAAGCCGCTCGGGACGGTAGTGAACGCCCTGTCACCTGAGGCTCGTGACCCGAGGACAAACTGAGGTCAGGGAGCTGGCGCGTGGAAGAGGGAGCTGGACACCTTCTGCCTGGATGCTAGTAATGTCACAGTCCTAGGGATCCGCCATCATCCAGCTCTGAGGCTCTGGGCGCATCCCTCTCCTCACTGGGCCTTAGTCCCCACGTCTGGGAAACAGAACTCCACACCCCGCCTGCCTGTCCCTATTGCCCTCCAGGGTCCTCCTTCAAAATATGAGCTCCCCTCATATTTTGAAGAGGTGATGGAGTCAACAGATGTGGTCTACAGAGATGTGGTCATATCTTCTTCTTCTCCCAGGAGGCTTTGGTGGCTCCAGGGACAGACAGGACACAGGGACTGCACGTAGGCCACTGGCCTCAAGTATGCAAAGAGTTTGCCAGGCCTGGCTGGAAGTTGCAGCTCAAGTGAAGATGTTTAATGCAAAAGGGAACAGGTCTGTACAACCTGGAGGAGCGATCTGCTCCCTACAAGGAGGGGAGGGAGGGAATAAGGGGATAGGTGGGGGGCGGTGAGAAAAGGGAACCCAGTTACTCGGTTAAGATTAAACAGCCTGGCTGGGCATCCGGGCTGCTGGTGATGACTAAGTGTGGCTTTGCCTCAGTTTCCCAAGTGACTTGAGGCAGGAAGTTCCCGGCATCAGTGAGCTGGCCCACTCTTAGCCCCCCAGTGGTCTGGCCTCAGCGCTGGTACAAGAGTCCACCGGATATCACAACGTAGCCCTGGAAGGCAAAGAGAACCAGGGGCCAGGTCAGAGACCACACGAGGACCAGAAGGACCCCCAGCCACCCCATCAGCCTAGCTCAGAGTTCATGCTCTGCCACTCTTGCTGTGTGCCCTGAGGACTGTCTTTGCCTCTCTGGGCCTCAGTTTCCTGCCCTGTCATTGGGGTTGGTAACAGCATCCATCTCACAGGGCGGCTATGGGGATGCAGAGAGAACACGCCGGCAGAGCACTCGCCATGGGGCTGGCGTTTGATGAGTGCTCCGTCCACGGTTGATGCCATCACTGTTTTTTACTGGGAGTCCAGAACCATCGAGTATTTTCCCCAAGTCCAAGTCTCCCCAGCAGAGTCAGGCAGCCCCCTCCCGTCTACACTGCACTGTAGAAACATCCTGGGGGCCTGCTGATCTTCATTCATTCATTCACTCATTCATTCATTCAACAAATCTTCATTGAGCCTCTACTGTGAGCCAACCCCTGTAGAGAACAACCCAGACCGAGCCCCTGCCCATGTGTAGCTCACACATGGTCCATTATGGTAGCCATTAGCCACAGATGGCTAATTACATTTAAATTAATTACAATTAAATAAAAGTTAAAAGTCAGCTCTCAGTGGCAGTGGACACATTTCAAGTGCCCAACAGCCACACGAGCCCAGTGGCTGACAGTGGCTACTGTGTTGCACAATGAAGATTTCCATCCTTGGAGAAAGTTCTATGGGGCAGGGCTGGTCTAGGGACCTTTGACTTCGGACCCAGTTGGCAGGATTTTTGAGTGCCGAGCCGGGTCAGCCGCTGACCTCGCCTGTTTGTGAAGGTCTTGGGGAAATTTCCACTAACAGCCCTGGCTCCAATGTGTGCCGGGTGCTCCTCTTAGCGGGGTGGGTCCCCCAATTGTCTTGGGACCACAGTTCTTAAGCAAGGACGGCACCCTCCCTGGAAAGGCATCAGCACGTCCTGCTCAGGGGGCATAAGGAAGATGCAGATGCAGGGCTCGAGGGATCTTGGTTAAGCTTCTGTCCTGCGCACATCGGGTTGAGCGAGTTAGGAAGAATGTTATCCTTTTCTATCCCAAGGGAGACAGAGAGAAGTGGTTGGATCTCCCCTGGGGCATGGGGACTGCATTCCACCCTGGGCCCACAGTTTCTGCCCCAGGGAAAGCGACTTTAGAAGAGCCAGGAGCCCCCTTCCTCCATCCAGCCTGCAGAGGTCTGTGCACAAGGCTGGAAGGAGCTCCTTGGCCATCCTCCTCCAGATACCAACGGGCCATGCCTCTCGCAGGGCACAGACCAGGGGACACTGGAAGGCCTGAATCCTCTGAATGTGGCCCCCGGTGATGTTCGATGAGAACTAAAGGGCGGGTGAACCCCTCGCACCAATGTCTCTTGACACCCTGAATTTTCCATCTCATTGCAGCTAAGGATTCACGGCGTGGTCTTGGCAGGAGCAGGGGGCACCCCCAGGCCTGGCTGACCTGAGACCCCACCGCTGGCACTAGCAGGGAGGGAGGGCGGGCGGAACCCCTGCCTCACTGAGCCCAGCCTCCCTCCGGGGGCTGAGAGGACCCCTTTAATCTCACCTCATAGACAGAGACCTCAGGAGTGACGTACTGAAGGTTGACCACACTGGGGAGGCCAATCCCTATGCCCAAGAGAGCTGCAGGTGGAAAGGGGAAATCAAGTTCAGCCGGGAGGCGGTCACGGAGCGCCACCTGGAGCCAGCCCTGGCTGAAGGCCTCGTGGGCATCGTGATACCGAGCTCCAACCAGGAGGTGGCAGCTATTATTATTATACCACTTTACAGAAGGGAAACTGAGGCTCAGTGAGGGAAAGGAACTTAACTGAGATCACACAGCTGCTAGACAGCTAAGATGTGCACACAGGCAGCTGGACTCCGAGGCCGCCCTCTTAACCTCTGAGCCTGGGAGGTGGGAAAGGGGCTGGGATGGAGCCTGGAATGGGTGTGGGGCAGGAGGGGTCCAGAGGGGCCACACTGGGGTGGAGGGAAGGGCTCACCGTTGAGGTGGTCCAGCAGGGGCTTCTCGAACACGGTGCCCACAAGTGCGTGCACTTGATCCGTCTGCAGCCACAAAGCCAGGGACATGGGGGACCATAGGCCCACCCCAAGCAGGGGCCGGGAGAGAGGGACAGGCGGGCCACACATGAGCACACAGACACAGACGGCAGAGGCACAGGGATGGGGAGAGGGCAGGTTACCCCTGTCCTGGATTCAAGCAAAGCCCAGCTCCCCCGGGTCTGGATGAGTCTTCTGAGCATCAGGCACCCAGGAACCACTCTCCCTTGAGGGGAGGCGGGGAGACCAGCACCTGACTGACCCACACTCACTCCCTGTGCGACCAACAGGTGACTGGGGCCCGCCTGACACCAGGTGACTGGCAGCCCTGCTGGCGCTGACCAGCGGACAGAGGGACTGACTGCGGATAGATCGATGGGACATATTGACTGACAGGCCAACCAACAAAGGGATGCATGGTGGCTGGTGGCCCAGCCACATCACATGACCAAAGCAACAGCCAACACTGTCTGACGCTGGCATGTCCGATCGACCAGTGGACTCAGTGGTTCTTGGGCTAACAAGTCATCGACCACCAGGCAGAGTGACAGGCAGCTGACTGAGTGACCCCCTGAAAAACCAAGGCTCAGACAGCCTGAGAAAGACTGACTGTCCAATGGATAGGCCCACTGACTGACCACTGTCCCCAAGTGCCCCGGGAGGAAGTTGGTTCTTGTGGTACATACAGGCGCAGGTGTGCACAAGCACGCATGCACACGCACCCCTTCCCCAGGCTCAAGGCCTGCCCCACCCAGTGAGGGGGTCTCTGGAGACCCCAGCCCCACACTCACATCAATGAAGCCCACATTGGAGGAGGCCACCGTGAGCTGGACATCTCTGAAAAAGAAGCAGGAGGGTTCGGGAAGGCCTCCCACCCCTGTACCAGCCAGCTCCGTCCCAGGCTCCTCTGGCTGAGGCCGTGATGGGTGGTTGTGCCCGTTGCACAGGGGAACGCCCCGAGCCTGCTGGTCCAGGGGCCTCACTCACCCCAGCACAGACGTGGTCGCCTGAAGCTTCACCTTGGACACGGAGAGCTGGAGGCTCAGGGTCACTACCTGGCATGTAGGGAGAGCAGGGTCAAAGGGCACAGAGCTACGTGGGAGTCTTCAGCTGGCCACCAGCTACCCCAGCCTCCTACCCACGCGCCCACACATTCAGGTATTTGTGGAGCACCCCTGCGTGCCAGGCCTGCACAGAGCACTGGGAACACAGTGCAAACAAGACAGACTGGGTCCCTGCTCTTGGGAATCCCACACAGCCCAGTAAAGGAGGTGAACAACAACCAAAGTAACCAGACAGGACCCTTTCAGAGAGTGGCAGGTGCCATGAAGGCAGAGCGGTGGGTGGAGAGGGCCGAAGGGGACCATGTTTCTCAGGGTGGTCCCAGAAGGCTGCCCTGAGGAAGGCTGCAACATTTAAGCTGAGGCCTGAAAGATGAGGAGAAGCCAGCCATGCCGAGAGCCACAGGAAGAGTGTCCGAGGCACAGGGTACAGCATGTACAAAGGTCCTGAGGCAAGAATGTCCTGGCATATTGAAGGAACAGAAAGGAGACCAGTATGGCTAGAGCAGACAAGTGAGGAGAGTGTAGGAGGAAGCAAGGCCTTGAGAGCCACCCACGCTCCCAGCCAGCTCCAGCCAGCCCCAGCCAGCCCCAGCCAGCCCACCGCACTCACCACATCAAGGGAGAAGAGGGACTGGAAAGCCGAGTTGGAGGCTGGAACTAGGACCTCCACGAAGGGCTGCAGCCGCAGCGTGGCATTGTTGGTACGGAGCATGGCCACGGGTGTGGCACCCAACCGCGCCTTCAGCACCACGGGCATGGGCTCCGGGAACTGGCGGGCCACCTGGGGAAGCGGAAGGGGAGAGGGAGGAGGGCACCTGGGGGCAGAGGCTGGGCGGGCTCTCCACTCGCCACTCCTCAGACGCTGATCAAGCCACTGTGCATGACTGGGCCACAGGGGCGGGTCCCCCCAGGCCCCTGCCCTCGGGGATGCCCAGTCTGAAGGGGTGGTGGGCCCAGAGACAGGGACAGCCTGTGCTGTCTGTGCCGGGAGGGAGGGAAGCTCAGGGGCTGTGGGAGTTCAAGGAGGCCCCTGGACCAGACTAGGGCTGTGGTCCTCCTGAGCTTGGTCTTGAAGATGGATTGGGGAAAGGAGAGGTCCTGCTTGGGCAAAGGCCTGGAGAGGAGATGGTAGCATGACGTCTGGGCAGAAGGAGGGGCCATCTCCGAGATGGAGGAGGCACAGACGTAAGGGCAGGGGCCAAACCCCACTTGGGACAGACATGAGCCAGTAGAGATCCCACAGCCCAGACAGCCTCCCACCCCACTCCCTGTCTCAGCCCCTGGAATGACCAGAAATGTCACCAACCTCGGGGATGAGTTGGCCCAGCATGGAGGTGTTCAGCGGGTTGTCATCCGACTTCTGAAACCAGCCCCCCATGCCATGACAGGTTTTAGGGCAGCCACTCCCCAAGCTACACAACCTCTCGCCTCCCCACAACTCCCATTTAACCCTTCCAACAGCCCCTCTGTGGCTCCAAAGCTCCCACTGCCCCATCCCCCCATGATTTGGCTTCTGTGGGGTCTCCCCAGGCTGAGGCACCTGTCCCCCGCGCCCTGGGCAGCAGGTCCACCCCTCACCAGCTGCCCGGTGATGTCCAGGTTGAGGGCGCCAGCCTTCTGCAGCAGCAGAAGCGCAGAGTCAAACAGGTCCTGGGAGAGGCCCACGGTTGCCATGGCGCCGATGGTGCCCACATGCTCTGGCAGCACGAAGGGGGTGACATCCAAGGGCAGGACGATGGGCTTGCCCAGCAGGAAGAGAACAGCCTGGGGGTGCGGGGGGAGAGGGGGAAAAGCAGCAGGGCCTCAGTAGGGAGGTGGCTCCATCAGAGAACCTGGGCCCCGACACACCACCCACCCCAAGATGCCACATGTCGTCCAGCCTCACTCCTCAGCCTGTGTGCCATGCTTCCACCGGGAATGCCATTCCAGCTCCTCTCCCGTCAATTCCCCTGCTCCCTCAGGAATCTTCCAGGACACCGAGGACTCCGGAGGCAACAAACCCCCAGCTCTGGGCTGACAGGGAGGCACTTACATTGAGATCCAAGGAAATGTAGTCATTAGTGATGTTGGGCACATTGACCACGGAGTAGCGAATCTGCGACTCAGGACCCACAGGGGTGAGGCCTAAATAAAACCAGAATGAGGAAGAAAAGATGGCGTACTTAGCTTACCCACCAATGCCTCGACTATCCTGAAAACTCAATTATCTGATTATCTTGCATAACCAGACCTGGGCTAACAAACGAAAGAGGGGGGACAGGCCTTTGAGTAAGCAAATTTGAGTCACAGCACGCATACACCCAAGATTCAGCCGCTCGCAACCTACTGGCTCTTAGTTTAGACACAATTCTAACAGTTTTGGTTTCTGCTTTCCCAATCAGTGGGAGACTAGAGACCCCAAATTAGAAGGAAGGAGAGGGTCTCTGTAGACACAAACAACCCCTGACAGAGGCAAGAAGGAACCACAGAAGGAGCAGAGGGCTCGCGTTTCTCAAGGTCCGGACACACGACTTATACCGTCCCATTCAATCCTCACCACAGTCCTGTGAGGTTTAGAGCCCGTTTCACACACACACGCACATGCACACACGCAGTTTATGAGCTTTGGTCATCCCCACAGTTGCAGACCTGGTCCCTCAGACTCCAAAGCTATCCTCTTGCCTCCGAATCACGCTGCCTCCTACAGGAGCTCAAAAGGCCCACGCCCCTGGGCCCTCAGCGCAGGAGACAGCAGAGCCGCTCCACCACAGACGCCCCGGGGCCTTTCAGGGAGGCCCGGCTGAGAACCCGCTTCCTACACGGCGGTCCCCCCAGGCTCTGAAGATTCTGACTGGGAAGGTAGCAAAGGGTGAGTCACTGGTGGGAACCACATCCCTGGACACAGCTAGATGGCGTGGAAGCAAGGGCTTAAGCCCACCATGTGGAAGGCCCAGCTCTTCGTAACGGCTCCTCCCCCAAAGGCTGAGTGTGTGCGCGCGCGCATGCGTGCGCGTGCACGAGTGCGCATATCCATTCAGGTTTCTGTCTGATTTTGTCACTTCTGCATTTAATTCTATTTTCCCTACTATTTTGGAAATTTCTTATGATTCTAGAAGCAGTACAGTGTGATTCCATTTCTAAAGATCACTGGCTGTCATAGACAGAGGTGGGAGGCGGGGGCGGCCACCAGGAATGCCAGGGGCTGGCGGTGTTCTGTATCTGAGTGTGTCAGTGATTACACAACCACATGCATTTGTCAAAACTCACAGAACTGCATACTAAAAAGGGTGAATGACTGCATGTTTTAAAAATGAATAAAAACATTAAAATCTAAAAATAATAATACATAGTCATTGGAGACATATAGAAAATTTTTTAAAGCTAGAAAAGATATAACCCAGAATCTCAGACCTCTCTCTTTTTCAGTATTTTCTCATGCAGAGATAAACTCCCTCCCTCTCTTTGTACAAATGGAGTGAAGCTGTATGCGGCTTTGTGTCCTCCTCCTTTTCTTTACAGGGTGGCCTCGTAGCTGGGTTAAGAGCACAGGCTCTCAGGGCAGACTGCCTCAGTTTCTTCATCTGTAAAATGGGGCTAATAACACGACAGTAAATGTCAGCTTTTATGATATCGCATTTTGCCAGGCATGCTGCCATGTAATTAAATACCCCTTTAAACTCGCTTTTTAACGGCTCCTGTCGCTCCACGCTCTAGATGTATGTGACTCCTGTAAGCAGTCCCCTGGGGCTGGCCACTTAGCTTTCCTTTACTAGACTTCTTTAATTCCTCAAAGACAAGGGCAAGACCTAGTCTTTGCTATGAACCCACATTCAAGGCATCTTGATAGAGATAACCCCGTGAGGAAGAAGGGAGGGACGTATGTTTATTGAGCCCAACGTACGCTGGGCACTTAACCTGTGCTGTCTTGTAGCAACACATAGGAGAAGTAGGAATTTCGATCCCTATTTTTTGAATGGAACAGTTAGGCTCAGAGAGATGGAGTGAATTCCCTAAGGTCACACAGCAAGTGAGCAAGAGGACCAGAATTCAAACTTAGGATCTTGGATTCGAAGCCCAGTTTGCTCAGCATCTTAGTGCCTCCTATTAAGGTAATATGGGGTTGGGGCAGTGAAGAGAGTCAGGGGGAATCAAGGAATGTTCCCCAGACGAGGTGACTCAGAGCTGGACCGTGAAGTGAAGGCAGAGTACTGGGTGGATGTGTGGAGAGGAGAAAACCAGGATGTACTGGTTCATGGGCAGCTCCGAGCACCGTGGCTGGAGATTCTAGACCTGGAGCCTCTGATTTCCCTTCTATAAATTGGGGATAATGATGCCACCTCACAGGACTCTTGTTAAAAGTTTGCACAAGAAACCAAAGCTACCTTGATATGATAATATTCACTAAAGAACCCACCACGGATAAACGTGGACCCTGCCAGCCATCCCTCCTGGCTTAGCACCAGCAGGCCAGCCTGGTGTCCTTTCCCCACCCCCCACCCCCCCGCACCGCCGTCCCGTGTAAGAGGAGGATGTAAGCCCCGGACTCGAGGGCAAAGCCAACGGATCGCAAGTGCAGCTGCCAACAGTCCACAGTTCTGGCTCTGAGTCAGTGAGGGCGACACGCGAGAAACCCTAGAACCCCAGGCAAAACGGTCGGATAGGAGGAGGTGCGCTTCGAACAGGAGCAGCTTCAGAACAGGCTTGTGAAAAGACAGATGGGGTCCCAGCTCACGCTCAGGGCTCACCGAGAGAATAGTACCCCCCAAGTCCACAGAAGATGCATTCTTTGATCAGTCTGGGGCTGGGTGAGTAACTTCCCGTGTAGTTCTTACATATCGAGAAATACTGCTAAAAAGAAGATGAAGTCAGCCACTTTCACAGCTTTCAGTTTCATGTTGTGAGATAGTCCTGATGGAGCCCTGTTTAGAAGGCCACTGTGGCCACAGTTCTCAGTGGACTATGCCGAGCGGCTGAGCACCTGGCATCCGTCTGTGTGGTGGAGGAAGGTGTGTGGGGCGCTAGGGAGGGGACCAATGACTGAGGGGAGTTGGCGGATATAGAGCCCAGCTCCTGCCCCCTGCGTAGGATGCTAGGCGTGTCCTACTCAGTCTCCAAGAGCTCCCAACAGGAGGGAGCCTCAGTTCCCACTCAGTGTCTGCTCCTTAACACGTCTCCCTTCCCTGCCTCGCTGGTCCGCTCCCCAACCACTGCCCCCAGGTCCACCCCGCTGGATCCACTTACTAAAACCCTCCTCTCAGGGTCTGCTTCTGGGGGGATTAGGCTAAGACAGTGGCCTTCTCCTGGTTTACTCCTGGTACTCCCTGGTTAATAAGGACCCCTGGAAAAACCAGAGGTGGAACAAGGCTGACAGAAGATGGAGGGGAGAGGGCCCTTGACCCCAGGCCCCTGCTGGGTGGTGGCTGGCCCCTGGAAGGGAAACCAGAGCAGGGGCGCCTGGGAGCTGGAGGGCTTGAGTTTTGTCGAGGCCACGCTGAGTGGGAGGCGCCTGTGGGACCTCCAGGAGGAGATGTCCAGGAGGAAATGGAATATAAGGGCCTGAGCCCTGAAAGTGGGGGGAGGGGCCGGGGGGGAGTCTGGCAAAGAATGTGAGAGATGCTGGAGCAAAACCAGGGGAAAATGGGGTCTCTGACTCTCTGGGTGGGGAGGAGCAATTGCAAAATGAATGTCCTCCCTCTCCCCCTCCACACACACACACACGCACACACATACAAAACATTTGAAGACTTGATTCTGGAATTTGGAGATTCCCAGATTCTATCAATAATTATTCAGTCGTCCTACAATTGACCTCCCAGAGGTTGATCCTGATCCAGAGATGGGGGTCTTTGAAGGGTCTTGGGGGCCCCAGGGGGTCTCAGAACTCCGGACACATCCCCCTGGGTTCCCAGGCCTTACCAATTACTGTGCCCATGTGGACATTGAGGTCCTGCACCAGGCTGGCAATGCTCAGGCACAGCTGCGGCAAGACAGAAGAGGCTGGGTTAGGACCACACTCGAGGTGAGAGGGTCCAGGGTCTCGGTCTGGAAGCCTCTCCCAACCCGCACACCAAGGCCTGGAGTCCCTTACTTCCTCCACCGCCCACTGGGCATCTCCTAGCACCTCCTCCGGGCACGGGGGATTCAGAGGGGAAGCCGGGGCCCATGGGCATAGAGGAAAGAACAGGGGCAGTGGGACACAGCAGAGGGAGCCACAGCGGGGCCTGGGCGGTTAAGGCAGGGATCCTGCTGCCTTGGGGCCCAGATGGCCAGCTAGTGGAAGGGCACTCCCCACAGTGGAGGCAGGCAGTGATCAGCAAGCCAGGCCTGGGAGACTGGAGTTCTGCTGGGCACAGGGGGCAGCCAGAGAAGCGTACTGGGCTTGGCTCAGTGTGACAGAAGGAGGGGCAGAGAAAGACTGCAAGGCCAGGAATGGTCACAGCCTTGTCCAGGCAAGAGCTGATGAGGCTGGGTCAGGTGAGGCCAGGAGGCAGAGGAGAGGGCCTGGTGAGGCTGTTCTGCCTTCAGCCCTCGAGACTCAGGTTTCTCATCTGCAAGATGGGGACACTGAGGCCCACCTCCGGGAGGTGTGAGATGGCACGCAGTGGGTTGATTTCTCTCTGCTACTGCCCCTTAAAGGAGGTGGGGTCAGAGGGAGGGGGCAGAGATGGAGAACCAGGCCCCCTCGGTGGTGGGACCCTGGGCCCTCCGGCACCATCTCTCACCAAGTCAACCACAGGTGGCTAATGACAGGAGCGAAAATAGTAAGGGTAATAGCGACACTCAGTCTGCCAACACT
Organism: Equus quagga; assembly: GCF_021613505.1. Lineage (NCBI taxonomy): Eukaryota > Metazoa > Chordata > Mammalia > Perissodactyla > Equidae > Equus > Equus quagga. The sequence continues at coordinate 85,747,634 of NC_060278.1, read as the reverse complement.
GCTCTAAACCCTCCATGGAGGTTAACGCCCTCAGCCCCGGAATCAGCCCAGGGGGACATTTACTCTCTCTGCCCTACAGACGCAGAACTGGAGGCAGAGGGAGGTGTGGTGCCTGGTCCAAGAGTCACAGCCGGGAAGGAGGGGAACCAGGATTCGACCCCAGGCCACCTCTGACTCCAGTGCCCGTGCCCTTGTCCCCTCTAGTTCTGTCTCCTTTTCATAAGTCACGTGGCCCCTGAAAGCACTGCCCACACCCCACCCTCCAGCACGGAGTTGGGGCTGGCCCAAGAGGACGAGCCTCCCTCCCCTGCAGCCCCCAAACCCGCCCTTGTCTGGGCCTGGCCATCACCGCCCTGGACCATCGCCCAGCCTCTTGCCTGCCCTCGTGGGAAAGTTGGAGGAGCCCCAAGAAGGGCCTTCTGCTAAAAGACAAGCAACAAGAATCCCAAGCTCCCCATGCCCGCAGCGCCCCATCCGCTCACCCGCCCTCCTCCCTGAGGGGTCCACAAGACGTTCTCACCTTGTCCCGCAGGACGGCGTTGATGTGCTGCTGCAGCGGCACCAGCAGCGCAGGGGCCATGCTGAGGGAGAGACGCACACAGGGCTCTGAGGCCGGTCAACGCGTCTGGGCCTGCCTCTCTTGGCAAAGCCACAGATCCAGGAAAGACTCTCCCTCGGCCAGGGGCCCGTGATTCCCATTAGGCATCTGCCATGTGCCAGACACAGTGCCAGCACAAGAGTGCCCCCAGACGAGGAAACCGAGCCTCCGTGAAGAGGTCATTGGTCTCCAGGTTTGAAAATGGCAAAGACATGGTAACCAGGCCAGGCCCGGGGGAGACAGGGCGTTGCAAAAATCACACTCAGCCCTGGCCTTGGCTGGCTGGCTTCATGGCCACTCTGAGCCCAGTGAGGCAGGGGCACTTCCCACATGGGCACCAATTCTTGGTGACACACCTAGTAAAGCCCATTCCTCGCTCTGGGCCTCAGTTTCCCCTCTGAACGATAAGAGATGGGTCTAAGCAGATGTTTCTCAACAGGGATGCTAGGAAACTATGGGTCGTTGGTTTGATCCATAAAACATTGATCCAGGCCACAGCCCAAACTCACTGAATGGCCTCCCGTGGTGGGGTGGCGGGGTGGATGACATCCATGTTTTTAATGCCATCAACCTTTGGGCTTCTGTTTCGTAAGCAGCTCCTGCCCATGAGGACCGTGAGGGCTAGTGAGTTACACACCATGGTCATGGGACAGACGCATGAACAGATTTACACCCAACCCTTCTCTGGGGAAAACGTCTGGTCTGAAATGCTCAAGCCCCTCACAGGGAACCCCGCCAACATGTGGGAGGGTGTGGACATCATGCGGAGGAGTCACAAGCAGTGGGGTTAGTCAGGCTGTGGGTGTTGGAACCTGGCTCCACCGTTTGTCAGCTGTGTGACCTTAGGCAAGTCACTTAACTGCTCTGCGCCTTCTTTTGTTCTCCTGTAAAATGGGGGAAATGCTCACACCTTCCTGGTAGGACCACTGTGAAACGATGCTCGGAAAGGCCTAGAACACACCCAGCACAGAGCAGGAGGGGGAGCTGCTCTTAGCTTTAGATGCAGACAAGCAGCCCCCTGACTCACGGTGAGAGCTTGGCAGGTCCCCGCCCCCCTGGAGCTCAGACTCCCCATCTCCGCAGGGGGGCCAGCCCTCTGAGGTCCTTAGTAGCCACACCAGCCCAGAATGGTATGTTAATGGCTAATGTGCATTGTCACATGGTGCAGGGTGGGGTGGTGGAGGGGACATAGATTCTGGCTGCATACTCACTGTGTGACCTCGGGCAAGTCTCCCCCCTCTCTGAGCCTCAGTGTCCTCAGCTACAAAACAGTCGTGATACTGGGGGTCTTTTAGGCCCATTGTGAGAACTGGGCGAAGGCTTGAGTAGGAAGCTCAAGAAATGGCCCCACAGCCTCAGTGTCTGGGGTTCCTGCAGCCCAGGCCTCACCAGGCACCCACCTGTTACTGCCGTCAAGCACGATGGCATTGTCGAAGAGTGAGAAGCAGGTGGAGATGCTGACCACGGGGGTCCCGATGGAGCCCTGGGCCACGTGGACGTCGGCCTGGAGTACCACAGGCAGCAGCAGCTCCAGGTGCTCTGGGCCTCTGCAGGGACGCCAGCGCTCAGCCCCATGACACCACCAGCAGAGCCCACCTTGACAGATGGGAGACCCTGCAAACCCCCAGCCTGCCGTCCCCTCCACTTGACACAGACAGGGCCCCCACTCAGCACAAGGTGGCCCCACCCGGGGCAGGCCCAGAGCACCCCCATACTCCACGGAGGGTCACAGACATTGCAGCCGACGGCTGTGAATTTGGCTCTCTGTGCCCTCTCACTGCGAGACCCTGGGCCAGTCACTCCCCAAGCTGAGCCTCAGTTTCCTCTTCCGTGAAATGGACATAATGATTGGTGGTCCCTATCTCGCAGGGCTGCACCGAGTGTTCTGTGAGGTGGTCGTGTGCAAACACCCTGCCTGGAGCCTGGCCCACAGTCAGCACTCCTAAACTGCTGATGCCAGGACAGAGGAGTTAAAATAAGACCCTTCTGAATGCCCAGCTCATAGTTTGAAAATTAAAAGCATGTAAAGTGACTGATGCACAGAAATAATGCCAACGGCTACCTTTATTGAGCACCTACTGTGTGCCTTGTGCTGTGAAAAGGGGGAGATAATTCTAATTACAGCAATGATTCCATTCGCTGCAGCCCTCAGCCATGCTACCAAGGGTCATCCCGTTTTACCAAGGCGGAAGCTGAGGGTTGGAGAAATGAAATGGCGCTGCCTGGTTGCACAGTATTGGGCGGGGTCTGGGTTCTCAGAAACTCTCTTACTGTCTTGCTCCCCTGCTGGAGGGCAGGAAAGAGGACACTGAACAGGGAGTCTGGAGGCCTGAGCACGGGTCCTGGGAATTGTTGACCCCCTCCCCTCACTCTGCGCCCCCAAGAAGGAGAGTCACTCACCGAAAGACCTTGAAAGTAAAATTGGCTGCTGCCGACAAGCGTACGCCAAAACCAGCAATGAATTTCAGGTGGATGTGGGGCACGTGGACATTCAGAATCTGGATCCTGCAGGGTGGGAATGGAGGGCCCCTGTTAAACCATGGAATCAACTCTGGAGTGAACGCTCTGAGCCATATCCACACTGCTGATGTTATAAAGAAGGACTGGCAATTGGAACCATGGAAGGAGGAATAGGTAGTGAGTTCTCCATCACAGGGGGCATGCGAACCACGGTTGGACAACCAGCTAGCAGGGAAAAGATGCAGAGAGGACCCCAGCATTGGGTGGGAATTGGGTAAGATGACTGCTCAGGTCTTGGAGGGATTTTGGTTTCTGACGGACGTCCGGAAAGATGGGAACGTGAGAAAAGACAGACTTCGAGATCCACCACAGGCAGAAATCCCCTCCGTAGCGTGCTAGCCCACAGCTTCGGCTGGCTGCCCTCCAGCAACAGGAAACTACTCCCTTCAAAGCTGCCTGTGCTGACGGCTAAGCTCTCTCCAACGAACCTATGATTTCTTTTTTTTCCTAAATGAAAGTCATTGTTTTTCCTGCACAGTCGTTGAGGGGGGTGGGAATTCAGACACAACGAAATGGTGTAAATTTTAAGGGTCACATCAACAGTCTGCTCTCAAACGCTCTGGCTGTCAGCACTGGTGTGACGTATTTCCGCAACTCTCCTTAGGATGCACGCAGGCTGACCCGGACCTGCTTCTTTGTACTCAGCAACTATCTTGGAGCTGCTCCCACATCTACAAACAACCATCCTCGCCACTGTTCTCAAACAGCCACGTGATGTCCGTGGTGTGGCCAGACTACAGGTCATTGAGGGATCCTCGGGGCTGGGCATTTACTGTCATTCCCAGTTCTCCACCATTCCAGCCCCACCCGAGGGGCCTCACACTGGTGGCCTCCAAGCCAGCTGCTTCTTTACCCACCCAGTGTTTTAAGGTTTTAAATGTTTTTTCATTAGTTGCCATCATTCAAAACTTGATAGCTTTTAAACACATATATATGACTTATCTTAGGAACCCAGAGATCTGACAAGAGTGAGTTTGTGTCCACACGTGGATGAGGACAATCGGCCCAGCCCCGGAGGTGTCTGAGTCGAGATGCCCCCACCCACCTCTGCCTTTGAGTCTCTGTGCGTTATGGGGCGTATGCGGGTAGATTAGGCTCAGACTCGTGTCTAAACTCAGCGTCTAGTTTTCGGAGGAAGCCAAGAGTCCTGCCAGCCCTGAAGCCCCAGGATCCCCGGTCTTGGCCCCTGGGGGCAGAAATCTACTAAGTCAGAGGCAGGTCCTCTTGTGACCACTCGCCTAGTGGGTGGGAGTGTCTTGTCTGGGGAGGGAAGCCCTCCCCTACAGAGGAGGGCTCATCTGGAGGGCTGGAGCGCTTTTCCTAGTGGGTGGGAGCACTCACCTGGTGGGCCGAAGCCTCTCTCCACTCCAGTCCAGGAAATCCGGGACAGTGACCTGTAGGGCTCGCTGGAGAGGGGCTTTCCCAATTTCAGACACTGTGGGGCCAGAGCAGGGAGAGGTCAGTCAGGCTGCCCTGGGAGCCACCGAAGGAGACCACACCACCCACCATCAACCCCACATCTTGGGCTGAGAGGACTCAGAAACTAGAAGGGGCTGGCTTGTCCACAGGCACACAGGCGGTCAGTTGGCTCCCCATGAGTCCACCTGGGTGCACTACCCACCCCAGGCCCTGCAAGGCATGCCTTTCCTCTCTCACTTCTGCCTCCCCAAAGCCTACTTGTCCACCCCCCTCCTCAGAAACAATAACATCCTTTGCCCTTTGGCAACACTCTGATTGGTCCCACCTCCTCTGGAGCCGTCCCCGAGGCCCCAGGCAGAAGGAGTATATCCCAGTAGAGTGGTGATGGGGGGGCCAGGGAAAGAGGCTGGAGTCCCTCAAATTCTGGGTGCAAATCCCAGTTGTGCTACTCACTATCTATGTGGCTGCTCTGTGCCTCAGTTTCCCCACCTATAAATTTGCAGTGATTATAAGGGTCCCCGTCACATAGGGTCCTTGTGAAGACTCCGTGCACAATGACGTTAGCTCTTGCTGCTGCTGTTCATTCTGTGATCATAACGGCTATCACTTCTCTAACGCTCCCTCTGTGCCAGGCGCTGTTCTGAAAGCCTAGCTTTTCCTCACAATTCTGTGACGGAGGTACTGTCTCATGCCCAGTTTACCCAGAGTTGAGGCCACCTGGCAAGGGGAAATCAGATCTGGGCCAAGGCAGCTGGCTCCTAGGCCCCTGGACTTCCTCCCACACCTGTGCTGCTGGGCCAAGGGAGGTGCTTATTAAGCAATTAAACGTGAGCGGAATTAAAATAAGGTAATGTTGCTGGAAGGGAGCATCAAACGAGGGGTCAAGAGGCCTGAACTCTGCTCAGACTCACTGTGGGACCCAGGAAAGTCCCTGGGCCTCAGTTTCCCCAGACCCGGAGCATGGAGGCAGTGGTCTCTATGCTCCGGATGCCCCTCTCCAGCCGGACCATCTGTGGCTGAGCTGAGACGCACGCTCAGGCCTCTAGACACCATCTACAGTGCTCGCCTGACACAAGGCTCTGTGTCACACTGAAGGACGCTGTTAAGAAGCCACCCAGCCCAGCCTTGGAAAGAGGTGCGTGGGGCATGGACCTCCCGCCAGATTTCCGCCAAGAACAAACACGGGCAGGTGACCCCAGGAGGGCTCTCCAGGGACAAAGGAGGCTCACTCAGGACCCGCAGAGGGAGGGGGCCAGCGGAAGGCCTGGGCCTCACAGCCCTGCCGGCCGTCTCCCGTGCATGGCTCTGTGTGACAGTCACGCTCTAACATGGATCACTGACGCCTTTCACCCCCTGCCCAACTGCCCGGATACAAAGTCCCGGAAGACCGGTGAGCCCCAGGGGGCCCTGCTGCTTCCCTGAGCCACTGCCTCACTGCTTTGTGACCTATGCCACTGGAAGTCCTTTCTACTGTCTGACCTGAGTCCCTCACCCTGTAATCTGAGTTTAGTCTGGCCCAGGGGGAAACAGCTTCTGGTTTCTCACCCCTGACTCAGCTTCAGTAGGACCCCCAAAACCTCGTTGGGGGCAGCTTTTATCCCTCCCTGGGCCTGGGTTTCCTCGTTGTGCCTCCCCCAGAGGACGGGGCAGGAAGGATGGAGCAGAGTCACAGGACAGAGGCCTCGACCAAGAGGGGCCTGGGGAGGGGCTGGATCTTCTCCCTGTGCACCCAGCAGGGACCTGAGCCAGGACAAGCTTCTCCCCAGTGCCCATGTGCACACCGTACACCAAGGGTGCGCAGTCGACCTGCCTACCCACATCCAGGCGTGTGCCACGGCATTTGCACACATGCCTCCAACACTCAAGCACAGACGTGGGCACATCTCCATGAATTTTCAAACTCATACACAGACACACCAGCAAAAGCAGACACTCAAACCTACCTATCCACACAATCACACGTGCACGCGTGCATCGTGCAGGTGACACAGACTCCCACTCCTGCATTCATTTAACACATATTTGTTGAGCGGCACTGTGTTGGGCACCGTCAGGGGCCAGAGACACAGCAGCAGATGAGAGAAAATCTGGGTCCTCATGGGCCTTTGAGTTCACAGACACACACACATGCTTAGGGTTGTACACACACGTACAGATGTGGATCCATGAGCACATGCTCATGCAAAGACACACGGGACAGCCCGGCGGCTCGTCTCTTACCGTAGCTCAGTGCTGCCTCGTTGAGTCTGACCACGGTGCCCGGCATGGAGGCACCGACCACGGGCAGCAGCAGCGCCAAGAGCAGGCCCAGCCTGCACGGCTGAGCCATGGTGGTCCTGGCCGCTGCCCCCCAAGATCTGTGGGCTGCGATGGGGACAAGCATCAGGGGGCTTGTCCAGAATGGACCCCCCAGGGGCCGCTCAAACTCTACCCCAGTCCTGAGGTCACAAGCCCTGAGTGGTGACCCCAGCCCTGCCTGAGGCCCCACCAGCAGTTTCTGTGTCTTCCAGGCCTGCTTCATACGGAGCCACCGGGGATCTGGTCTGGAAAGGGCCACAAGGCCCAGAGAAGGCATGGCCTTGCCTAAGGCTACATGGCAAACTAGGGCTGGGTGCAAGATTCAAGCCATGCCAGAGGAGGATGCCGAGACTCCCGGATGGGGAGACCGAGGGCAGCTCCCTATCCCACAGAGAGAGCCCGGACCCACCACCCCGAGGCCCAGGGCTGTGTCACCTGAGGCCAGGAGTCCAGCCCAGTGTGACAGCCCAGCTGGTATCCAGCTGTCCAAACCCAGCCAGGGGAAGACCCGGGGTGGCTCCTGGCCTCATCTCATCCTGTGCGAGGTAAGAAATGTCCTGAAAACAGGCATCCCCCTTAGCCCTCCAGCCCCTCCCGACCCAGCCCAGCCAAACGGGCGGACCTGTGTCCGACTCGGGGAGAGAGAGCTAGGCAGGAACGGGGGCCACTGCTCAGAGGGGCGAGCTGACGCCCAGCAGTGACACTTGCCCAAAGTCCCACAGCAAGACCAGGGATGGGCCCTTCTTCAGAAGGCAGATGGAAGCAGTATCCCCATTGAACAGACAGAGAAGTCAAGGCTCCTCCTTGGAGGAGTGCCAGCCCCATGCCCATTCCTACCTCGGGTGGTGGACTCTCAGCGCCAAGCCCTCCTCTGCCCCAGGCGGGCGTGGAAGCTGCTTTATGAGGCTCCCTGGTGTGCAGGACCCACTGGAAGATGCGGGGAGCGGCAGGTTTGCTTGTGGTTGCAAGTGTTTTCCCTGCAAACACGGCCTGTGCCAAAGTGTCTCATCCCACTTGTGCGCTGGGGCTGCCACGTAGCCAGGACTGCCTGCCAACTACCCCGAGACCCTGGGGTTGGGTGGCTTTGGGGCCTCAAAGGCCAGGAGGTCTCTGGAAGGAGGGCTGCTCCCCCGAGGGTCCCCTTGTCACCCCAGCCAGGCCCTGCCAGGCCAGGAGGAAAGGGATGCCCAACGTCACGGGGACGGCTACAATAACCTGTCAGGCCTGCTGCCTCAAGCTGTCCCAGAAACATGACCCTTTCGGGAGGGGCAGGAGGCTACCTGAGCCCCAACCCCAGTCATTGACTGAGCCCTGACCCTTGTCACAGGCTGAGCCCTGATCCTCATCAGACATTGAGTCCTAACTCAAAGGGCAACAGTCAAGGATGTGGATGATCCAGTCCCCACTACCTAACACCCAGCCTCTCTCCAAATGCACATCCCACTCCCAACAGACTTAGCCCATCCTCCCTTTCTGCATTAGTCTGTACGGTCTGTGCTCCACCTTGACTACATGAGACCCAAGGAACTGTGTGTGCACAGGAAGGAGTTTGTGTGCACATGTGTGTATGAGGGTTGTGTACATGTTTGTGTGTGTGGTTGTGTATGCATAGTCATGGCTACACATGTGTATTAAGTCCTAATTACTGGCATCAGAGGAAAATGTGATTGTGTGTGAGTGTGCACATGAAATTGGCACATGGACATCTTGCTTTATGTTGTTCCACACCTGTTTACCCAAACCCACATGAGCGCAGGTATGGGGAGTCTTATGTATAGTCTATGTATGTGGGCTTATATACTGAGTGTCTGTGGCTGTGTGTGTATGGTGTTAGTTACATGTGTGTGTGTATGTTTCTGGTAATGGGAGGTGTATATATGTTTGTGTGTGTGCATACACACATGCGCTGGAGGTGACGGCATGACTCCGGGGAAGGCCCCTCCGTTTCTCTGTATGGCTCACCTGGGCTACAGGCACAAGGGACCTCGGGGTCTTCCCCCACTCCAGAGCCCTCCATGACTCCCGCTGACTCCACACCAGCCCACATACTAGGCTCAGAGCCCCGTGGGTCCCCACGAATGCCCACAGAGTTGACAGAGTCACAGACACCACCGATCTCTCCCCAGAGAGGCCAGAGCTCACGTGGACCCGCCCTGCTCCCAGCCAGTGCTCCCCTGCCCTATTCTCTCAGCAAAAAGGAATGAGAAGGGCCAGCCGCAGGCTCCCTGACATCCTCCTGCTGAGCTCAGCGGGCCCACTGATGCCTAAGGCCAGCCCTCCTGGCCCTCACTGCAGCCGAAGCAAACAGCAGCCTCCGTGGAGAGGGGTGCAAATATTGACCAAAGCCACTCTCACTGTTTGCTCTTGTCATGAACGCTTCCTCTTCCTCGACATTTCCAACACAGGGGACATTGGGGGACAGACAGACACAAAGGATGGAGCTCTTGCCAGCCCCTCCTCCCTACAGCCATAGCAAGCGCGTGCGGTGGCACCTGCTTTGTGCAAGCTGTTCTGCCAGCCACCTGACCCTCCCCCCAGAGACGGGAGCTGGTTCCTCTCACCCCTGTAAGCCAGTGCCTGGAACTTACCAGAAGCTTAATAAATATTTGTTGAATGAATAAATGAATGGATGTACTATTGGAAGACCCTGGTAACAATGATAGGGGCAGCATTTCAGGGGCCCCCCCTTCAGCAAATATTCTTGAGGGTCCATGTTCATTTCCTGTTGCTGCCGTGGCAAATTACCATGAACTTAGTGACTGAAATCACAAATTTATTATCTTACCGTTCTGGAGGTCCTAAGTCCAAAATGGGTCTCCCTGGGCTAAAATCAAGGTATGGGCAGGGCTTTCTTCCTTTCTGGAGCTGCTGAAGAGGACCCACTTCTTTGCCTTCGTTCCTTGTCTCACGGCCCCTTCCTCCATCTTCGAAGCCAGCAGCCTGGGCTGCGTGCTCCCCACACTGTCATCTCTCTCCTCTCCTGCCTCCCTCTTCCACAAAGGACCCTTATCATTGCATCGGGCCCCCCTGAACAACCTAGGATATTCTCGAGGTCAGCTGACTAGCAACCTTAATCCCACCTGCAAGCTTTAATTCCCCTTTGTTGTGTAACCTGACATATTCACATGGTCAGGTTTCAGTGCGGGGAGGCCTCTTTGGGGGGCAGTTAATTCTGCTAACCCCAGGGTCCTTGGCCTGCAATTTGAGCAACTGCCACCAGGGGGCAAAAGTGAGTTCATTTTAGCTGCCCGATCTAAAAGAGGTTCTCCACCCAACCGGGCTGACAAAAAACAGAGCCAGAACTTTCCACTCTGTTAGGCTTTTTGTTTTCCCTGGTAAAAAGTAAACTTTTATTAAAACAACAACACAAATATTTTTTTGTGTTATGCAAAATGTCCACTGAGAAGCTCAGCATTACAAAGTGTGTCCACGTGCGACATAGGAAGGTGGCAAATCCGGGAAGCTTGGAGCAGGAAGGGATCTGGGAGCCAAGAATGCATAGCCTGGGTATTGGAACCTCAGCTCTCCTCCTTGCCCAGGCCCTGAGACCATGGCATGACCCTTCCTGTTTTGAGACATCAATTTCCCCATCTTTTCTTTTTTTTTCCCCTGAGGAAGATTCACCCTGAGCTAACATCTGTGCTAATCTTCCTCTGCTTTATATGTGGGTCGCTGCCACAGCACAACTGACAAGTGGTGTAGGTCCACGCCCAGGACCCAAAGCAGAATTCAACCACTATGCTATGGACCCAGCCCCTCAATGTCCCCATCTTAAAAGTGGAAAGTTGGTCAGAATGGGTTCCTCTAAGGGGAAGTTCCAGGGCCAAGCTGGAGTCTGGGCAGAACCTCCCCACGCTCTCACCACCTGCTCTGTGAGGTCACAGTGCCCACAGCCTCGCTTGACCCGGGCAGATTCCATGCACCTTCCAGAGAACGCTAGGAGGTGGCAGCAGCCACGTCCCCCTCACCAACTCCCAGCGAGCCCCCTCCACGATTCCCCCGTCCTCGAGAAGGAAATTGATGCCACGGCACTCAAGGAGCCCCAGGGACCTGGGTGACCCACCCGAAGATGTGGCCCACACCTGCAGAGATGCCAGGCCCAGGAGGTGAGGACAGCAGCCCCTCCCTCTGCCTGGCCCTTTGTGGCTGACGAAACGCTGCCCCCTGCCCTCTCCTTGGAGGCGAGCAGGCACCTTCCAGAGGCAGCAACTGAGGTCAGAGAGATTTGACAGGGGCCTTCCTAAAGTCTCCCGGCCCGGAAGTCATCCTTTCAGCACGTGTTTATTGAGCACCAACTGTGCACTAGGCACTGAGCAGAGTTTGGGGAGCACAGTTGTTGCACCAGACAGACAGAGGTGCTCCTACCCCCCTGGGGCTCACATCTAGTGAGGGAGACAGGCATCTCCGCCATCGATCTGTAGGAGGCCTCTGGTCACAGGCAATGGAAGTTCCAGCTCGAAATGATGCCTCGCTCTGGGCCCCTAGGCAGGATGGACATCCAAAGAGGGCATATAAAACAATCCACTGGGGTGAGGGGAGAGATTATTAAAACTTCAGTATATATTTTTCAGTCGATCCTCTTTTAATTTATATTCCTCAGGAATGTATAGATAAGTTTGTACCTTTGAATGGGTAAACAATGTATTAGCACACTTGGATATATATATGGTATTATATATAATTTCTTAATAAATAAACATAGCATAAATACATTGAGAGGTATAATAAAAAATGTTTGGAGACCATTGCCTTAAGAAATAAAGAAAATTTGTTGTCCCTTATACCAAGAGGTCCCAAGATGTGGGTGGCTCCAGAGCACGTTAATTCCACGGTTCTGCAATGTCACTTAAGACCCAGGTTCCTGCCATCTTCTTGCTTTTCCTTTGGCCTCATCTCACAATCACAAGATGGCCGCCACAGTTCCAGGCACCATGCAGAAGCATGGCTGTATAGGGTGGAAGGAGAGTGGGCCTGGCTTCCTGTGGGTCTCATTTTAACAACGAGAAAACCTTTCCCCCAGTCCTAGACCCCTGTACCCTCCCCCACCCCCTGCCCCTCACCCCTGCAGACTTCCCCATCCTTGAGCCAACCACAGCCAGGGGACTGGAGCATCACAACAGGCTTAGACCAATCAGGATTGTCTAAAATCATGGAAGGTAGGCACAGACAAGGGACCAAAATCAGCCTTCTGCCAGCAAGGGGAGGGAGTGGCTTTTGGGTGACAGCCACCTGTGACTGCCACAGCAAACTGAATCCTTTCCTCAAAATAGACTTGGATTTGGGGTCAGCCAGACCTGGGCCTATCCCCAGTTCACAGGTCTTGGGCTGCTGGTCTTGGGCAAATTTATCTACAGCTCAGTTTCTCAGCCTGGAGCTTGGGGACACCACGTTCCCCGTCAATTGTAAAATGCGATTGTGAATCTTGCCATCCCAGGGTCCTCCAACGAGGCAGGAACACCTGCAGGACGCCAGAGGAGCCCTCGCCAAACAGAAGTGAGCAGGGAGGGGAGAGGCGAGCCCTGGGATCTTCACGGGCAGCAGGGGGCTGAGGCTCAGAGACGTCAGATGGGTAACCCAGGGCCACCAGGCAAGGGGCTGGGCAGGAGCCAGGGATGCCTGGCACGAAGCTCTGGGTGCTCCCAGGTGTTTGCAGGCACCATGTCCCAGAGGCTGGCAGTGAGTGACAGCCCTGTGCTCTCTGCAGATGACTCCTTCCTGCTGCCCATCCGCATCAACGCCACAGCCCCGGGCCTGACTCAGTGCATGCTGGGATGTATGTGTATGTATATATTGAAGAGCTGTCTTGGCCATCAACAGGGGCCTGGGGAGAGGGCCCAGCCTCAGGCCGGGCTGGGTCTGTGGGGAAAGGCCTGCGCTGGGCTGCAGGGAAGGGAGGGAGCTGCAGGTGGAGCTCTGGAGATCTTCCCATCAGAGACGTCAGGGCCTCCTTCCAGCCAAGATCTCTTTAACAGGTGGAGAGAGGCAGTAGGAGGAAGATGCTGTTTGGAGGGGAGCTGGGTGCCACCCTCCCCTGCTCTGCCACCAGCCTGGCCACTGGGGTCAGAGAGGTCACGGGAATGGTTTGGGGCAACTCACCCTCACTTCAGGGACATGGATCTGACCACGGCCTAAACATCAGTCTTTTACTTCTATGTTGCTCCACCCCCCCGCCCCCGCACTTATTCATCCTCTCTGTCATTTATCCAACCATCTGTCCACGTATCCATCTGTTGTAATATCCGTGCATCCCGTTAGTTCGTCCATCCATCCGTTCACTGAGTCAGCCATCAATTCACCCATAGCTTTATTTGCTAATGTTCACATCCATCCCATCATCAACCCATCCATCCTTCTATCCATCCTCTCATTCTCCCACCCTCTCATCCATCTTCCTAGTCATCCAGCTTCCAAGCCATTCATTCTCTTACCCATTCTTCCAATGCACCCATGTATCCTCCCACCTACTCAGCCATCCCGAACCCCTACTTTTGACCTAGCTCCATGCTGGGCAACACTGGGCACCAGGGATAAGCCAGACGAGGACCTTGCCCTTGAGAAGTTCCCAGTGTCTGGGAATGGGCATTAGCACATCCCAGACTTTTCATGCTCCTGAGTCACTATTAAGTATCAATTAACTGCCAGTTGCAAGTAGTGCTCACCTGTAGGACCCATGCTCACTCCAAGCGGCTCTTACCCATAAGCAGAGCAAGGGGCTGTCCTGGGCTCCACTAGCAAATTGAGAGGGTCTCCCAGCAACAGAGTCTCACTCCCTGCAAGTGCTTGTAGGATAAGAATGAGGGTACAACTACCCACTGCTCTCCTGTCTCCTCCACAGCCTGGATCACCTGCCTGGCCTGCTTCCTGAGGACTCAGGCCCACCAAGTCCTGTTCAACACCTGCAGGTGAGCAGGGACAGGTGAGGGGAGGGTGATGGGGGCTGGGACCATGCGGCTGGTGACCATGGTAGCCCCCTCACTGGTTTAGACCTCCCTTTGATCACCAGATGAGTTACCCCAAACCTTGCTTTTACTAGATCCCCTCACCCCAGAACCCACTGTGGCTCCCCATTGTTCCAGCACCTGAGCTTGCAGCCCTCTGGAATCCTGCCCCACCCTTCCTTTCCAAGCTGCCCTCATTCTGCTTCCTGCTGTGGGCCCATTGGCTCAGCAAGGCTAGGGTTCTCCCTCCCTGGATCCCCCATTCCTATTCCCACCTCCACCCCTTTGTACACGCTGTTCTTCTGCCTGAATGCCTGTCCACCCTTTCTCTTTACCCTTCCCGACCAAGCAAATGCCTATGAATTCCTGCAGAGCTTTCCAACTCATTCATTCACTTAAAGTTTACATTCTAAACATTTCCTGAATGCCTGCTCTGGGCTCAGCCTTGGCCCCCACCACCCACGAGCTCCCAGTGGCAAAGGCAGACACCAAAAAGTGCCAAGCTGGGAGTGTTGACTCTGAAGGTCGTAGGAGGAGGGGACATTTGAGCTAAACCCTAAAGGATGCATTCACCAGGAGAGAAGAGGGGAGGGGACAAACAGTGTGTAGATGGAGAAAGGGAGTGAGGAGGACCAGTGACCACTCTGAGCTGATCCCTGATGGCCCCAAGTGCTGGGGTAAGAGCTTTCTCTCCTCTGGGACACTGTGGAGCCACAGAACATGGTCAGCATCTTGGCGAGGTGTCACTGCCCAGAGAGGGACATGTCCTTCAGGGTGGGAGAGAGGAGAGGGCCAGGCCAGGATTTGCCAGCCTGTACAAAGCCCTGCCTTGCCTGGACCTCTGCTTCTCTGTCTTCCAGATGCAAGCTGCTCTTCCAGAAGCTCATGGAAAAGACAGGTGTCCTGGTCCTCTGTGTTTTTGGTGCGTCTCCAGGGCCCTGCCCCATCCCAGGTGGAGGTACCCCTGGGCTCTCGCCCATCCTGGCACTGATCCTGCGACCCTGGGAAAGACACTGCCCCTCTATGAGCCTCAGTTCCCCCATCTGTCTAATGAGTGTTGCTGTGAGGATTAAATGAAATGACGGCCAGGAAAAATTTTTGAAAGCTAAGAAAAGCTTTGAAAACTGCAAAGCTCTCCCCAAACCATGTTGTGATAATTATTACTACCTCTTTCTGGGCTTCTGTGGCTTCCTTCCAGCCACCACTGCCGCCTCCCACATCACAGCTTTACTTTCTCAAAGGACTCTCCTCCCTCCACTCAAGTGTACTCACCGGGGGTGATACTAGGAAATACTAGGAAATTAGGAATTCCTAGGAAACTTAGCCCAGCAAATAAGCCTTTTTAAAATCACAGCTTTATTGAGATATAATTCACATACCATAAAGATCACCATTTTAAAATGTATAATTCAGCGGTTTTTAGTATATTCACAAAGTTGTCCATCTGTCACCACCATCAAATTCCAGAATCTTCATTACCCCTAAAAGAAACTCCCCAGTCCCTGGCAGTCATTCCCCATTCCCCCCCCCCGCCCAGATCTAGGCAACCACTAATCTATTTTCTGTCTCTATGGATTTGCCTGTTCTGGACATTTCATATAAATGGAATCATGTAATATGTGGTCTTTGTGGCTTCTTTCACTTAACATAATATTTTCAAATTCATCCATGTTGCAGTTTACATCAGCATTTCTTTCCTTTTTATGGCTGAAATTATCCCATTGTATGGTTATGCCACATTTTGTTTATCCATTCATCAGTTGATACATATTAGGGTTGTTTCTGCTTTTTGGCTATTATTAATAATGCCACTATGAACATTTCTATTAAATTTTTGTGTGGACGCGTGTTTTCAATTCTCTTGGGTATATATCTAGGCATAGAGTTGCCAAGTCCTATGATAACTCTATGTTTAACTATCTGAGGAATTGTCAAACTTTTTTCCAAAGCAGCTGCACCATGTTACATTCCTACCAGTAACATGCAAGGGTCCCAGTTTCTCCACATCCTCACCAACACTTGTTGTAATCAGTCTTATTTTAGCCATCCCAGTGGGGGTGAAGTGGTATCTCATTGTGGCTTTTATCTCATTTCCCTGATGAATAATGATGTTGAGCATATTTTCACGTGCTTATTGGCCATTTGTGTATCTTCTTTGGAGAAAAGGCTGTTCAGATCTTTGCCCATTTTTAAATTGAGTGGTCTTTTTATTAATGTTATAAAAGTTCCTTATATAGTCTGGATACAAATCTCCTATCAGATATATGATTTGCAAATATTTTCTCTCATTCTTTCGGTTGTCTTTTCTCTTTCCTGATGGTGTCCTTTGCAGCACAAAATTTTTAAATTTTGATGAAGTCTAAGTTATCTAATTTATGTTTTCTTTCATCATTTTTGCTTTTGGTGTCACATCTAAGAAACCATTGCTTAACCCAAGGCCATGAAGATCTACTCCAAACTCCCATGTTTTCTTCTAAGATTTTTATAGTTTTAACCCTTACATTTAGGTCCATGATGCATTTTTTAGTTAATTTTTGCATATGGTGTGAGGTAAGGATCCAACTTCATTTTTTTAAATATAAACAACCAGCTGTTCCAGTACCATTTATTGAAAAGACTAGTCTTTCCCTGATTTAATTCTCTGGCACCCTTATTGAAAATCAGTTGACCATAAGTGTGAGGGCTGCTTTTTGGACTCTCAATTCTGTTCCATTGATATATGTGTTGATGTGTTTGCCAGTACCACCCTGGACTGATTGCTGTAGCTTTGTAGTAAGTTTTGAAATCTAGAAGTGTGCGTCCTCCAGCTTTGTTCTTTTTAAGATTGTTTTGACTATTATGGGTCCCTTATGGTTCAATATGAATTTTAGGGTCAACTTTTCCATTTCTGCAAAAAAAGGCCATTGGGATTTTGATAGGGATTGCATTGATATGTAGATGAATTTGGGGATTAGTGTCACCTTAACAATGTTAATGGATCTTCCAATCCATGAACGCGGGCTGTCTTTCCATTATTGATAGGTATCTCTATGTCTTCTTTCTTTCAATGATGTTGTGGAGTGCAAGTTTTGCACTTCTTTTGTTAAATTTATTCCTAAGTATTTTATTCTTTGAGATGCTATTGTAAATGGAATTGTTTTCTTAATTTCATTTTCAGATGATTCTTTGCTGGTGTTAAGAATTGTAATTGATTTCTGTATACTGATCTTGTATCCTGCAAACTTGAAGAACTTATTTATTATTTCTGACATTGCGCAAGACATCCAGTCTAGATACTTTAGGATTCTATATGCAAGATCGTGTCATCTGCCTCTTTTTTCTTGACTAATTAGCCTGGCTAGAACCTCCAGGACAACGTTTAATAGAAATGGCAAGAGCAGACACCCTTGTCTTGTTCTCAATCTTAGGAAGAACGCATGCAGCCTTTCACCCCTAAGTATGATGTTAGCTGTGGATTTTTCATAAACGGCCTCTATCAAATTGAGGAAGCTCTGTTCTATTCCTGATTTGTTGAGTGTTTTGTCAGGAGTAACAGGTTTTAAAGGCTTTTAATGATGGCTTCAAAGGTGGGATTTCAGGCAGCACGGAGATCATAAAATACAGCGGAGACCACCCCCTTTTCTTCTCTTTGCCAATTATCCCCAGTAGGATTGAGACAGGGAGGGAGAGGAAACATGGATTATTCAGTTTATGCGAGACACTTTGCATACATGAGATCTTTCCATTGTGAAGTGGATACTACCATTACGCCCATTTTACAGAGGAGGAAACTGAGGCCTAGCGGGATTAAGTAACCTCTGCTAACGTTGCACTGTGCTGGTAGGTGGCAATGCTGGCACATGGCTTAACTCCAGAGCCTAAGCCCTGAACCTTTCATCTTAAACGGCTCCTTCTCACTCTCTCGGCCCCGCAGGATTCTGGGTGTTTTCAGTGCACTTACCATCCCAAGTGCAAGTCTGGCAGGTGAGTGGGTTCTCTTCAGGCCCCACCACTGACTGGCCTCACCCCAACCAGTCAATGTTGCCTCCATAAGCTCCTCTCATTGTCACCACATCTGGATCCTAATCAGTTCCGGACTCACCCCAGCTCCAGATCGCTGTCTTTGCCATGCCACTAGCCTGGACTCATCTGTCCTGCCAAAATGTGGCTCTCAAAGACCAAATGCAATAGTGCCTCCTCCAGGCACAGTGAGGACAGAGAACACGTTTCTCTCTCTACTCAAGGTAGTTTGCTCTTCTGCTCAAATGAGCTGAGACTATTTGCTTTGTGGTTCCTGGGGAGGAAGGAGGAGCAAATCAGTGGCCAGAGCTCCCTGTCTGAGGACAGCAAAGAGTCTCCGAAGCCTAGGGAGAAAGGGGATCTGATGGGTCTGTCCCTCCCTCTCCTCTTCTCCCCTTATGAACTCCTTCATATCCTTCAAGATCCAGCTAAAATCTCACCAGCTCCAGAAACACTCAGGGATGGGTGGGCACATTCCCCTCTCTCTTCCCACAATTGTCTGCAATCATGAATGCAATCTTCTGCAGTTATGACTACTTCCCAAGCTGTACTGGGACCCCTTGAAGGCAAACCTCATTCTAGCAATATCCACCTCAGGGCCAGGCACAGGATTGCCACTATCAATGCTGGATGACTGGAAGGCCAGATGGGAGTGTGAATGGAGGGAGAATGGACGGAAGGGTGGAAGTGATGGATGTAGGAATGGGGGGAAATGGATGAGGGATAGATGGATGGACAAATGACAGAGTGTATGGATGAGAGAATGGATGGATGGGAGGGCAGATGGGATATATGAGTGGGTAAATGGATGGACAAGTGGATGGTTGAATGGGAGGGTAGATAGATGGGAGGGTGGATGGATTGATGAGAGGGTTGATGGGTAAGGTAAAGTAGGTGGGTGGGAGGGTAGATGGATGAGGAAGGTTGGATAAATAGAGGAATAAATGGATGGGAAAGGGTGGAAGGATGGGATAGTGGAGGGGTAGGAGGATAGATGAATGAGGAGGTAGATGGCTGGATAAAAAAGAGGGTAAATTGGATTTTGGATAGATGGTAGATGGGTGCGTGGATAGAACTGCAAATAGGAGGGGAGATGAATGGATGGATTTATGACTGTGGGAGACTAGATGGATGAAACTCTATTGGGCCAAGATTAGGCCATCTGAAGGCGATCCCTTGCTTTCTTCAATACCCTACCAGGATGACAGCATATCTACTCCACTGCAGAGCTTGAGGTAAGACAAATCTGCCAAATAGTCTTATTATCACCTAAAAACCAGAGCTATAGCCAGGACCTGGTATGTACTGACTAAGAATGTGGGCTCGGCAGTCAGACCAACCTGGGTTTTAATCCAGCTCCCATACATCCTACCTGGTTAACTTTATGCAAATTCACTTCACCACTCTCGGCCTTTGACTCATTTATGAGATAAGGCATAACACCCACCTCCCCTGGATAATTATGAGTATTAAAGAAGATGTAAACTGTCTTAAATAGTTCCTGGCCCATAGTTAGCGCTCAGCAAATGGTAGCTGAGAAGACATTTTAACCAATAAGATACCACCTGGTGGCAATATCCTTAATTGCAGACAAAATACTCAGGAATGTTCAGAAGGAATGAGCTGGGTTTAAGGATATTCCAAACAGGAGGAAGAGCACAAGCAATGTTTTAGAGATAAGAACCTGCTGAGTAGGCCCAGGAGTGTGGGAAAATGTGAAGCCAGTTCTCTGTGGGCTGACTGGCAAAGGCAGAAGCTGGGGGTAACAATAGCAGCATCACAAATCAGTCAGTCCATGTTCTCACTCCTTCCTCATTAGGATGTACCAGGAGAAGGTGCGACATCACACTGGGGAAATCCAGGACCTCCGAGGTAGCATGAACCAGCTCATTGCCAAGCTCCAGGAGATGGAAGCCATGTCAGATGAGGTGAGATGCTGGCCATGTGGCCCCCAAACACCTAACTTCTCTCTATGTTTGATGCCCTGCGTTCTATACCCAAAATTTGGGTAGAGCACATCCCCAATAACTTCCTGGAAAAGAGTGACATAAGAGGTATCTTTATTTTTTGGAACTTGCACGTTTGAAAATGTCTTTGTTCTACCCTGGCACTTGATGATAGTTTGGCTGGGTATAGAATGCTAGATAGGAAATAGTTTCCTCTGAGGATTTTGAAGAAAGTCCACTATTCTGTTCTAGTTTAAATTGTTGCTGTTGAGAAGTCTAACGGCGCCCTTATTATTGGTCCTTTGAGTGTGGTCTGTTTTTTATTCCTGGGAGTCTGTAGGATACTCTTTTTGTCCCCACTGTTCTGCACTTAACCTTCTTGAGGGGTTGCTGAGCTTATTGAATCTATGGGTTGATGTTTTTCAATAATTTTGGAAAATTCTAAGCTATTATCTCTTATAAGATTCCTTTTTCCCCGTTATCTGTCTCCTCTCCTGGAACACCAGTTACATCTATGTGAGATCTTTAGAGCGTGTTCCACGTAATTCCTATGCTGTTACCTGGTTTGTTTGTTTTTCATTCTTTTTCTCTATGTGCCTGTTTAGATATTTTCTATTCACACTTCTTCAGGTTCACTAATACTCCTGTATTCTCTTCTGTCCAATCTACTGTTAAATCTTTCCATTAACTTCTTAATCTCATATACTACATTGTTTAGTTCTAGAATATACATTTGATTCTTTTTCATAGATTTTAAGTCTATTGTGGAACTCTACAACATTTTATCTGTCTTGTCCATCTTTTCCTTTATTTTATTTAACGTATTGGTCGTGATTATATTAAAAATCCTTATCTACTAAATCTACTATCTGGATCCTCTACGGTCTCTTTCTATTTCTGTCTTTTCTTTGGAATCATATCATATGGTCTTACCTCTTCATGTCTAGTAATTTTTTAGTGTTATCTGAACATTGTAGAGAAAAGAACCGTAGACACTCCAGATAATTATAACTTCTACCAGAGAGAGCTCCCCCTTCCTTTGTAAGGAAGATGAAGTACACTGATCACTTCTATGTAGATGTGCTTTGAGCTGGTTCTGACCTGGATGGCAATTTTTATCAGAGGTTTTCAGGTTAACCCTTTAGCCTCTTGCCTGTGCATCTTCAAAAATTTGGTAAATGTCTTGATGGAAAAGATTGACCACATGTTTGCAGCCTCTCAAGTCCCAGTGATGTCTCCCAGCCCTGCATGAGTGCAAAATCTCTGACCCCAGGGGCAGCCTTCTCGGCCGGGGGCAAGCTTGCATTCTCAGCCTCTAATTGACCCATCCTTGGTTTGGTGCCCCCAGGGGAAGTGCAGCTGTAGCTACTCAGCACTGATCCAGCACTTCTTCTCGGACAGCTGTTCTCCAAGTGTGATCACCATACGGGCAGTATCAACATTACCTGGGAAAATGTTAGAAATTTAACTTAATGGACCCCACCCAGAACTACTGAATCATACACTTTGAAGATGGGAACCAACCATATGTGTTTCAGCAAGCCCTCCAGGTGATTCTGACACATACTAAGAAGAACCACTGTTCTAAGGCTTGACTCTCATGCTTGTTTTGTTTGGGGCCCGCTCCCTCAGAGGGACTTGGTTTCCTAAGCATTGTGAGGCTGGAAAGTTTTACTTTGCCTTTCAGGAGGCTTCAAAGCAGCTCTTTATCTTCTTACGCAGTCTTAAGTTCCAGTGAACATCTTATGGAGGAAACTGACCATATTTGAGGCCCCTCAAGTCCCCAGTTTCTTCCCTTTAGCCCTTGTGGCTGTTAAAAACGTTGCTGTTTTCTCTTTCACCAGTAGCAGCCCCTTCTCTGGCCTGTGCCCAGAGCCTCAGCCCACACCCAGACTCATCAAATGCTCCCAAGGGTTAAAAAAATTGTCAGCACATTTCAGATTCATTCTCCCCTCTCTAGACTTTTCGTCCATCTGGTCCTTGTTGCTTCCATAGCTCAGTGATGACTTTAGAATAGGATTTAGTAAACTCTCTGGCTTTTTGCAGTTGTTTTCAATGGGGTCATTGGTCCTCTGCAGCTCAGTGCATCTTACGTGGAAGCCCTATGTCTTGACCTGGCATCTGAAATGTCATGATAATATGCTGATGGGCTGGCCGCCCCTGGGGCCCTTTCAATCTGGAAACTCATGTCCTTTAGTCCCAGGACGTAATGTTCTTCAATCATGTGATTAGATGGGTGACTTTCCCCCAGCTCTGGCTGCTCTGCTCTCATTTTTTTTTTTTTTAAAGATTTTATTTTTTCCTTTTTCTCCCCAAAGCCCCCCGGTACATAGTTGCATACTCTTCGTTGTGGGTCCTTCTAGTTGTAGCATGTGGGATGCTGCCTCAGCGTGGCTTGATGAGCAGTGCCATGTCCGCGCCCAGGATTCAAACCAACGAAACACTGGGCTGCCTGCAGCGGAGTGCACGAACTTAACCACTCGGCCACGGGGCCAGCCCCTCTGCTCTCATTTTTGAAACTCCTATTATTTGAATGTCAAACTCCTGAACTACTCCTCTGGATTTTTTTCCTTTTCTCCCCATTTTCCTCTCTTTGTCCTTTTGTTCCACAGTTGGGAAAACATTCTCAGCTTTATCTTCCAAAACTTCTACTGAGTTTTTTCATTTCGACTAACATAGTCTGAATTCCTAAGAATTTTCTTTTTTTTTTTTTTTTGTGCTCTGGGTGTTCCTTTCCACAGAATTCTATTCTTGTTCATGGATGCAATATCTTTCCTTACCTTTTGGAGCTCAGCCAGGTCATCAACCTCTTTGAGCCTCAGTTTCCACATCAACAAATTAGAGTCATAATCACTGCCCTGGAACACCCTGGCTATTGTTCTAGTTCCTACTGCTGCATCACCAGCCATCCCAAAACTTAGTGATGCGAAACAACCATTGATTACATTCAGAGATTCTGTGGACCAGGAATTCACACAGGCCACAGTAGGGATGGTCTGTCACTGCTCCATGATGTCTGGGGCCTCAGCTGGGAAGACTTGAAGGCTGGGGGTGACTCAACAGCTGGGATTGGAATCATCTGGAGGTGTCCTCACTGACGTGTCTGGAGGTTAATGCTGGCTGTCAGCTGGGAGCTCAGAGCTGTGGACAAAGGCACCCAAATGTGGCCTCTCCACGTAGTAGGGGCTTCCTCACAACATGGCGGCTGGCTTCCAAGAATGAGAGTCCCCAGAGAACCAGGCAGTGCCGTATCACCTTTGAGGACTTCGCCCAGAAGTCACACAGCATCCCTTGTGCCATAGTCACAGGCCCGCTCAGACTGATGGGGAGAGAAGAGTGTCAAAGTCACATTGAAAGTAGAGCATGGAGTAGGAGACCTTGTCATAGCCATTTTTGGAAAATATGACCTGCCACAGCTGTGAAGAGTCCAATAAAAATAACAGCCGGCATTTACTGAGCACTGCCTGTGCTCAGTGCTGGGCAGTAGACCACAGCGGCTGAGAGCATGAACTCCGGAACCGAACTCCCTGCTCTGCCTCTAACCTGCTGTGTGACCTTGGACAAGTTTCCCTTCTATGCCTCAGTATTCTCATCTTTAAAATGGGGATGATAATAGTCCATACCCCCTAGGGTTGCTGCGAAGGGATAAGAGTGAACACAAGTGGAGCCGAGGACAGTCCCGGCACACAGGAGCGGCTTTGCAAGTCTTAGCTCTAATCCTCACAACAGTGGGAGGGAGACGTGACTATCATCCCCGTCTTACAGACAAGGAAATCGAGTCAGAGGGGAGTCACCCCTCCAGAGCCCCACAGCAGCAAAGGTCCGTCTGACTCCAGACCCCTTGCTCGTAACTTCACTGAGAGCCCTGGTCCCACGTGTGACACCCCGTCACGGTGGATGTGAAGCACTGAGTAAACCCGGTGGGTGGGGTGGGGGCGGCCCTGGGTCCCTTGGGCTTCCTCACAGTGTAGTGACTGGTGGTCCTGTGCATGGACCAGCCACGGCTTCCACAGGCTGGGGTAAGCAGTTAGGGACAAGAGAGTGCCCCACAGCCACCTGTCACCTGGTGTGAACACATGTGTGCACAGTGATCTGTAAGAACGTACCAGGGCACAGCTTGTGTCTTCTGCCTTTTCAGCAAAAAATGGCCCAGAAAATAATGAAGATGATACAAGGAGATTACATCGAAAAGCCGGACTTTGCCCTAAAGTCTATAGGTAAGTGACTGCCCAGTCACCCACTGGCCCACCTCAAGTTCCTCAGAAACTTCAGAGGGTAGATTCCCCTTCTGGTCCGGTGCACCCTCGGCTGCCGGGAAGTTCGTCCTCGGAGCTGACCTCTGCTCCGCAGCTGATTTCCTTACTGCAGATTCTGTTTTCTCTAACGGGGGCTGGGATGCACAGGGAGAGGTGGGACAAGGACATGCCAATCCCAGGACCTCCACTGCCCCTCCACCCACCCACCCGCCGTCCTCCAGACCTAGAGGTCAGCAGGGCCGGCCCTGTGCCGGGCGGAGGAGACTGACCAGTAAGCAAACCAACGGGCCCCATAAAAGTCGGGAATCGGTGCTTCAGAAAAGTAAGGCAGGTGGCTGGGATAGAGGCGACCCGGGCAGCAGCGTGGGGAGGACGCTTGGGTTGAGACCCGGTGAGGAGGGAGCCGCCGTGAAGGTGCCCCTGTGAGGGTGAGGACGGAGCGGGAGCGAGACAGGGACCCAGGGAGGAGGCGAGGTGGGCTGACCCGGCGCCCCCTCTGCTTAACGAGATGTGGGGTCAGAGGCTGTCAGCTCAGCGTCTCAGGGCCAGAGCCCCTCCTCTGTGAAACGGGTACAGAAACGGCCCTAGCAGTCACACCGAGGCCGGCATAAGGGAGCGCTCGCTCCGCGCAGGCACTGCTGGAAAACGCTTCAGTGCATTAGCTCATTTCAACCTCACAACGGCCCTGGGAAGTGGATGCGATCATTCCTACTATTACTGATACTGTTATGACTCCCATTTCTCAGTGGGGAACACTGAGGGCCAGAGAGGGCCAATGACTCGTCCGCAGCGCTCGCCCGGCACGTAGTCCGCGCCCCATCAGTGCGGTTCCCCTCCTCCAGGCAGCAGCCGGGGCTGCTCGGCTGACGCCCGCCTCCTCCCACGCAGGGGCCTCCATCGACTTCGAGCAAACGTCAGCCACGTACAACCACGACAAGGCTCGCTCCTACTGGAACTGGATCCGGCTGTGGAACTACGCGCAGCCGCCGGACGTGATCCTGGAGGCAGGGGGAAGGGCGGGCCGCGGGCGGAGCGGCAGGGGTGTGGCTGGGGGGTCTGCGGGTGGGCGCTCAGAGCAGAGGTCTGAGTGAGAGCAAAGGGAGTCGGGTGTGGGGCGGGGTAGGGGTGGGAGCGGGAGACAGGGCGGGGCAGGGGGCGGAGGAAGTGTGGGGGGGTGGGGAGAAGTCAGGGGGCAAGGGCAGGAGGGGAGGACAGCAGGGACCACTTGGGGCTGGGCAGAAACAGGGGACAGGCACAGGGACGGGCACGGGGCAGGGATGGCCTGCTTTGGCACTGGAAGGGCACCT
This sequence comes from Equus quagga, assembly GCF_021613505.1. Classification (NCBI taxonomy): domain Eukaryota; kingdom Metazoa; phylum Chordata; class Mammalia; order Perissodactyla; family Equidae; genus Equus; species Equus quagga. The sequence continues at coordinate 85,722,353 of NC_060278.1, read as the reverse complement.
CCCCGACGCAGCCCTGGAGACCCGACAGTCAGGGAACCCTCGGCCCCAGCAGGACCCAGCCCTCAGAGCTGAGGGGAAGACTCATCCTTGCTTCTGGAAGTCAGGGGCGCTTCCTGGAGGTGGTGGCACGAGAGCCAGGCTTTGTAGACAGGAAGGACCCGTCTCATCCAGAAGGCCGAGGAGGTCTAGGGGGGCCAGGGCGGGATGAGGAACCTGCCCTCCCCCACCCACCCAGCACAGCCCCCCTTGCACCTGCCCCTTCCAGCCCAACGTGACACCTGGCAACTGCTGGGCTTTCTCGGGTGACCGTGGTCAGGTGACCATCCAGCTGGCCCAGAAGGTCTACCTGAGCAACCTGACGCTGCAGCACATCCCCAGGACTATCTCCCTGTCGGGCAGCCTGGACACGGCACCCAAGGACTTCGTCATCTACGTGAGCACCCCAGCAGGGCCGTGCTTAGCTAAGGGGACAGCCTCGTCGTGGCGGGGCTCCAGGCACTGTGACAAACTGTCAGTACAACTCATGCAGGCCAGAGGGGCTGGATGAGGCTTTGTTAAGACTGGGAATGGCCAGGGCCAGGGATAGCAGATAAATGGATAAACCGCTTCTCTGTTTCAACCCAAGCTTTTCAGAGCCTATGTAATCTTCAGAGACCCTTGAGCCCCCATTTTACTGATAAGGAAGCTGAGGTCCAGAGAAGGGTCAGGGAAACACCCAAATCCTACAAGTCAATGCAGAGTTAGAAGTGGACCCTCAGCCTTCTGACTCCCAGTCCCGGGCTCTTTCCTATCCACTACTCTGTGCTGTGATGGAACGGTGCCCAAAGAGGTAGGGAGGTGCCCATCCTGGGAGGTGTGCAAGTGCAAAGGGGAGACACCCACTGCAGGCCCTGCCTGCACCTGATGCTTCCTCCTCGGCTCTGATTCTGCAGGGCATGGAAGGCTCCCCCCGGGAAGAGGTGTTCCTGGGGGCTTTCCAGTTTCAGCCAGAAAACATCATTCAGACGTTCCAGCTCCAGGTACCTGAGAAACGCTGCCCATGCTGAGCACCTGCTGAATGCACACTGTGTGCAGGGCTTTACCCAGGGGACCCCACTTCATCCCCCAACAGCCCCAGGAGGAGCACAATTGTCACTAACCCACTTGACAGATGAGAAAACTGAGGCTCAGGGTGATGGACCTGCTGCCCAGGGCTGAGAGAGGACCCTGAGGAGATCCATCCGGCCTCTGGCAGTCCCCCATCTTCCCCGGCCTCCCAGGAGCCCTCCACGGCATCTCCTCCTGGGGAGAGCAGATGTTGAACAGGACAGGCCCAGTGGGCCAGGGATGCAGGGATGCTGGTCTCCACACTGGAGGCCCCATCATCAGCACCTGGTCCAACCTAAAACGAAGACCAGGAGTTGAGGACAGAAGCAAGACAGGAGAGGTGGCTGCCGGAACACCCCTGAGACGTGGTGGCAGGTCTAGGCTTGAGTATCAGGCCGACAGTGGCCTGAATCCTGACCCAACCACAAATTCTGTGTGATCTGGGGCCATGCCCTGCCTCTTTGGGCCTCAGTTTCCTCTTCTGTTAATCCCTGGGAGGTTAAGACCATCCAGGAGACCTTGAAGGCCAAAGCCCCGCTTGTGGCACTGGGCAGGGAGCATAGAAACACGGGCTCCATCCCCTTTCGAGGAGCAGGGAGGGGGAGGCCGTACTTAGGGAGCATCCACTGTGTGCAGCCCCAAGCTCTCCTTTCATGCTCACAGCAACCCCGGGAAGTAGATATTACCACTGCCATCTCACAGAGGGGGAAACTGAAGCCCAGAGAGGGGCAGTAGTCTGCCTAGGGTCCCACAGCACATACATGCCAGGGCCCCAATGCTGGGACCCCCTTCCCAGTCGCAGCATGTCTGTGCTTCCAGCCTCAGCATCTCCCATCCTAGCCCCAGAGTATCAACTTGCTATGTGGCGTTGGGACAGTCCAGTCCCTTTTCTGAGCCTCAGTTTCCCCACCTGTGAAATGGGTCCCTTCCACTCAGAAACGCCCCTCTGGACAGGCCGAGTGGAGGCCTCTGGGTGAGCTGCCCCATGTCTGCGACTCTCTTCCAGAACCAGCCAGCTCGGACTTTTGACGCGGTCAAGGTGAAGGTATCAAGCAACTGGGGGAACCCGCGCTTCACCTGCCTGTACCGCGTGCGAGTGCACGGCTCTGTGACGCCCCCCAGAGAGCAGCCCAGCTAGAGCCCCTGCCCCGGGAGAGATTAAAGTTTATTCTTCACGCCCCAGCCTGAGTCTGTGTGTCTTTGGCCCCAGAGAGTGTGGGTGGGCTAGCATTTGACGGCTGAGCAATTAGGCATCACAATGATTAATGCTGGGCGCCCTGGCACCCTCACAGCAGCCCCATGAGGCCCCATTTTATAAGGGACAGTGAAGGCTACAAGCAACAGGATGACTCGCCAGAGGTCACAGCCAGCAAAGGGCAGCACCAGGATTCAAACCCAGGCAGTCTGACTGGCTTCCAGTTGAGCTCTGCCCCTGACCCAGGTATAGCCTTGGGCAAGACCCCGCCCTCTCAGGGTCTCAGTCTCCCCATCTGTACCATGGGAACAGGATTATGGCTGTAGTATCAGATGAGACGGGAAATGGGAAGTCCCATTCCTGCCCACCTTGAAGTGTTTCAACATCATACAAATTACTGTGTGGCATTAGGCAGGACACACACCCTCTCTGGACCTCCAAGCATAAAGATTTCTATTCCATTTTGTGCATCAAAAAACAATATCAACAAAGTAAAAAGGCACCCCAGAGAATGGGAGAAAATATTTGCAAATCATATATCTGAGAAGGAATTAATATCCAGAATATATAGAGAACTCCTAAAACTCAACAACAAGGAAACAACCCAATCAAAAATAGGCAAAGGCCTTGAATAACTATTTCTTCAAAGAAGACACACAAATGGCCAATAAGCACATGAAAAGATGGTCAACATCACTGATCACTAAGGAAATGCAAATCAAAACCACAATGAGATATCACCTCAGAGTCATTAGGATGGCCACTATAAAAAAAAAAAAAGAACAGAAAATAGTGCTGACAAGGATGTGGAGAAATTGGAACCCTTGTGCACTATTGGTGGGAAAATAAAATGGTACAGTGCGGTGGAAAACAGTACGGCAGTTCAACAAAAAATGAAAACTAGAATTAGCATATGATCCAGCGATCCCACTTCTGGGGGTACACCCAAAAGAACTGAAAGCAGGGTCTCAAAGAGATGTTTGTGCACCCACGTTCACAACAGCCAAAAGGCGGAAGCCACCCAAGTGCCCATGGATGAATAAACGGATAGAGAAAATGTGGTATAGACATACAATGGAATACTATTCAGCCTTAGAGCGGAAGGAAATTCTGACATATGGTGCAGCACTGATGAACCTTGAGGACACTGTGCTGAATGAAAGAAGCCAGCCGTAAAGACAAGATATGATTCCACTTACGTGAGATACTTAGACTAGTCAGTCCTCAGGGGCTGGGGCGGGGGAATGGGGAGTTAGTGTTCAGTGGGGACAGAGCCTCCGTTTTACAAAATGCAAAGGGTTATGGTAATAGATGGTGGTGATGGTTGCACAATGTTATGAATGTGTTTAATACCACTGAACTGTACACTTAAAAATGGTTATGACGTGGACCAGCCCGGTGGCGCAGTGGGTAAGTTCGCACGTTCTGCTTCGGCGGCCCGGGATTCACCAGTTCGGATCCCGGGTGTGGACATGGCACCGCTCATCAAGCCATGCTGTGGCAGACGTCCCACATATAAAGTAGAGGAAGATGGGCACGGATGGTAGCTCAGGGCCAGTCTTCCTCAGGAGAGATAGGAGGATTGGCAGCAGATGTTAGCTGAGGGCTGATCTTCCTCAAAAAAAAAAATGGTTAAGATGGTAAATTTTATATTATATGTATTTTACCACAATAAACAAAACTGAAAGACGTTATAAAATACCTTAAATCTTGTAAAGGAGAAAATCTGGGAGACTTCAGAAACATTATAAGAAAACCCTATAAATTCTGATAGCACGTTTCGTGTCATTACTATTAGAAATGCAGGTGTAAATTGTTTTAAGTTTCTGTTCCCCAAACCTGTCACTCATATTTTGCGTGCGTAATCTTTGCCGAAGCTGAGTCCCACCTGTTCCAGTACTTACATGAGCGCTTACAGAATTGCTACAAAACAAGTCTCTACAGCCGGTATCCACAGTCACTCCATCCACGGAGCTCTCAGCGCAGAACATGGCACCCAGTACATGATGGGTAAATGGTCACCAAGGTTACTGTTGACCTCCAGCCCCAGGCAGGTGAGAGGAAGCCCAGTCCTCTGGGAGAGGGTGATGCCGCCCCTATGCAGGGCCCCAGAGTGGGGCAGACTGGCCAAGCCAGAAAAGGCCCAGGGACTGGAGGCTGCAAGGGAGGGAATTCATACGGGCAGGGCCACACAAGTGGAGACGCTGCCAAGGGTCCAGCTGGGCGTTAGAAGACCGGATAAATCAGAAATATGCTTGTCTCCTAGGAGGGCACCCTGGACAGGCCCCAGGGCTGCTGCAGAATTCGCCCCTCAGACCATCCGCCAGGCTTCACCAGCCCCAGGGGGCCCTCCAGCACCCAGCCCCAGGGCCTGCCCTTCAATGGTCTCTATGGTGGGGCGGGCTTCAAGGAGTCACCTCATATTCCTGCCATTCCCACCATCTCCCAGCAATCAGTGGACCTGGGAGCCACACACCTCCAGCCTGGCATTATTCCATAGTTTCATGCGGCACATTCTTGTTATTAAAAAGCCAAACCATACAGAGGTTTGATGAAAGCGAACTCATAGACACCCCACTTCCTCCCCAGATGGCTCCTGGCCTCACTCCTCTAACTGTTCCAGATGTTTTCTCCCCATCATCTGTCTTTTAACTTTGTTTAAAGTGTATTTTGGGGGCCGGCCCGGTGGAACAGTGGTTAAATACGCATGTTCCACTTCTCACCAGCCCAGGGTTCACCAGTTCGGATCCCAGGTACGGACATGGCACCCCTTGGCAAGCCATGCTGTGGTAGGCGTCCCACATATAAAGTAGAGGAAGATGTGCACCGATGTTAGCTCAGGGCCAGACTTCCTCAGCAAAAAGAGAAGGACTGGCAGCAGATGTTAGCTCAGGGCTCATCTTCCTCAAAAAAAAAAAAATTAGTTAAAAATAAGTAAATAAATAAAGTGTCTTTTGTTCAACAGATGTTTTTGAAAATTTTGTGTAGTTAAATCAGTCTTTTCCTTTATATCTGCTAAGTTGTGTACATTGTCAGGAAGGTTCCAAGATTATATAAATATTATCGCCCAGTTCCAAGATTATAGAAATATACTCCTATATTTTCTTCTACTAATTTTATAATATGCATACATAATATATTATAGATAATATATATATCTACACACCATGGATATTGATATAGATGGATGCTCTTCAGTGCTCACACACAAGATTTGGATGTATAAAAGCTCTTTCATGCATCTGGAATTTATTTTTGTGTATGATGTGAGGTAGGGATTTATTTTAATTTTTGCTCAGTTACTACCCAAAGGCCACAATATGGTACCATTATGGAGTAGCCCCTCTTTCCCTGTAGCTTGGAAACACTGCAATGCCCAGCTCCTGGTCTCCGCACGCCACGGAGCCCCCGTCTCCTCCTGCACACACATCACGCTCTCTGACTTACTCTGGTTTTGGAATATGTGCTGGTTCGTGCTAGCGAGTCACCTCCTTTTATTGCTCTGTCTCCAGACGTTCTTGGCTGTTCTCATACACCTTCTCTTCCTGGCAAACTTTAGAATGAGCTTATCAAGTTGCGTTTTTTAACAGCTGAACTAGCACTGGTTTTACGGATTTGCATATGGAGAATAAATCTCTTGGCCACGTCAGCTCTTTCTTCCTGGAACATGGAACCTTCTCTCCATATCTTCAAGTTTTCCTTCAACATCTTGAGTAAAGTATCCCTTCTTCATATGATTTTCTTGCCAGACTCATTTTACCTGGATATTTTAGCAGTTTGGGGTGATTGTAAATGGAATCTTTACCCTCAGTGACATTTACTGTGGTCGGGGCTGCACAGGAAACTCCTGCCATGAGTGCCCGAGAGCCACTCATGAGGCACTTGCCCCTCCATAGTCTCCACTGTCTTGAGGGTGCAAGTAAATTCTCCCAGGTGTTCTGGGTGGACACTCACATCACCCACAAGCATTCCATGTTGCACAGGTGTGTTCACACCTGTCACCGCATCTCCTGCTCACTACGGGATGGAGCACCCCCCCAGACACGAGGAAACTGAGACATGGAGAGGTGGAGCCACTTCCCAAGGTCACAGGGTGGGTCGTGGTGGAGCCGCAACCACGACCCAGACCTGCCAGGCCCCAGAGTGCTTGCTCTCCCCCCCTACCCTTCCCACAGTCACTTCATTTTCCAACAGGTGCCCATGGACCCACAGTGGAAGCGTGAGTGGAGAGCAGGGTTCCCGGGCTCTGTCCCAGCTGCGCCCTGGAAGGCAGCCCGATGGCCCCACTCCTACCCCAGGGCCAGTGGGACAACCACGCAGACAACCCAGGGAAAGCAGCAGAGCCTGGCAGGCACTGCATCAACGGGGAGTCTTGCTCTCCATGGAGCACACACTGCACGCGGCTCAGCTCCCTGCCCGGGTTATCAGATGCCCCTTTATTCACCATGGGTCCCCCCTTCACCCACCCCATACATGTCCTCCAAACCCCGACAGCCCCTGTCCTCCAAGGTCAAGAGGCCCTGGGTGTTAGAGTTCACAGTGCACAGTGTCCCCACTGCACAGAGAGACAGGCCGAGAGGGACCCGGTCTCACCCAAGGCCCACACAGAAAGCTCCTCAGCCCAGCAGGGGCAGGGCCTGCTCCCCCCAAGGAGGGACTCCTTTCTGCGGCAGCATCCTGCAAGAGAACAAAGGCAGCCCCTAGGTCTCGTGCCCCCCACCCCTATTCCAGGTCCATAACGCCCAAGGCTGGCTGCCTGCCTGCCATTCAACCCACCTGCTGGCCTGGAGCAGAGCAGTGGGCGACCAGCCAGGGTGGGAGTCAGCTCTCTGCGGCGACCAAGACAGAACCGGAGGTACAGAACGCCAAAGCCCCCACCAAGGCCCCCGGGGTGGCGCCTCCAATAAGCCTGGCTCAAGCCCCAGGATTCTCGCTAATCCCGCTGATCCCCAGACGCTGGGCCGGTAGGGCTGGGGCAGGCGGGCGGGGCCTGGGTGCCCCTGCCCTGTGCTCCCTCACTGTGTGACCTGGAGGGAGTCACCCTCTCAGCCTGTTTCCCCTGTGAACCCAGGAGCTGCTAATCCTCATCTCCTCCTGGCCAGAAGCAGAGAGAGGCCCCCAGATCCCGGTGTGAAAGGCTCGTGTGGCCTGCAGTAATGGCTGGGAATCCCTCACACATAGACCCAGGGAAGCGCCACGTTCTTTATTTCTCCAGATAAAACGCGGGTCCAGGCACCCAGGCCAGTGGGGAGTCCCACAGCAGTCGTTTCTCAGGTCACCGTCCCCATCCCAGGGCTCTGGGGATGACTCGGCCCTGAAGAGGAGGGGCCGAGGCTGCTGGTCCGCACGTGTCATGGTCACAGCTGGGGAGCCTCGGCTTGAGGACTCCCATCCAACCCCTTCTTGACTATGGGGCCCTAGGGCTTTTGGGAAGCTCTAGGTGGCCTGGAAGGGTGGCCCAGACTCTGGGGCCCCCAGAACCCCCATGCGCTTCCTGGGTCTGTGGACACACGGAAGCCGCTGTGCCCCTCAGTGCTGGCAAAGGATCCCCTGCTCCGTTCAACTCTCAGGTGCTGGTCCTGGACCAGTCCCTGGGGCTCGTGCTCCAGGAGGGATCAGAGCTGGAAAAGGAGGGGCTAGGCCAGCCTCCAGCCCCGGGGCCAGGGAGCTTCTGCCCCCCACGCAGCCCCAAGTCCTTTGAGCTCTCAGCTTTAGCTGTGGGTCTGGGGTGGGGGGCCGCCTCGTCACCCGCCAAGGCTCAGAATAGCAGAGCTCCCCAGTGACCACTCCCTTCTTACCCTGCCAGCTTGTTCACCATCGATGACACCAACCAGCATTTGGCCAAGCGGGAGCATCCCCTCCAGAAATCCCCTCTGGGCCAGGACAGAAGTTCCTGGAAGGCCCTTTCCATTAGCACAGACATGCCTGGCATCGTTCCAGGAGGCTCTGAGACCTGAGCTTTGCAAAGGGGATGAGCAATAAAAATGACACCAGCGCCCTTCACAGAGGGCTCGCCCTGCGGGGCCTGTAGCCAGGTGCTCGCTCTCCATCCCCACGTCCACTTCTCCCAGCTTCCCTGTGAGGGAGGTGCAGCAGGAGGAAATGAGGGCGACATGGCCTGCGTGTGGTCACACGGCTCGGGAGCTGCAGAGCTGGAATGCAAGGCTGGGCTGTCACCAGAGTTCCTGTTAGTGGTGTGTCTGGAAAAGGAAGGGCTGGTAGGGATAAGGGTCAGTGGCTGTGGGTCCACAGGGAGGACGAGGCAGGGGGTGTTGGGGCCCCTGCAAGCTGGCATGGCCAGTCTCTCCTGTGGCCCCTGTGAGAAGCCAAGGGAACACAGCTGCTCAGCCTGGCACCTCCCCACCCCACGTCACTCTTCCGGGCAGAGCCGGGCCAGAGCAGGAGGTAAACATGGATGCCACCCAAGGGAGGACTTTCTAACTGTCCGACTCTGCAGGAAATGAGCCCCCTGTCCCAGGAAGGGTGCAAGTCCGGGTGGAGTGGGGTTACTCAGGAGCTCAGGATTCTGTGGATTCTCTAACCTGGTTTTAGAGGTGGCTCCTTCCTCCTCCGCCCTGAGGGGTCCTCAGCCTGGACTGTCTCGTGAGTGCCACCCATTGGGATGTTGCTATTTTCATTTGAATCACCAGGAGGGGCTGCCTTGCTTTCCAGATGAGGTTTGAAGGGATTTAGCCACTGGCCCTTGGTCACCCAGGCAGCGTGGAACAGAACCCAGAGGGTACCCAGGAGAGCCAGGGGAGGGAGGAGCCAGGCGCAGGGGTCGGCCTGGCCTGGGTGCAAATCCAGCACTAGCTTCTCTGTTGGGTGACCTTGGGCAAGTCAATTCCCCTCTCTGAGCCTCTACTCTCTTCTGTAAAACGCGGGGGAAGCCCGCTCACCTCTCTGGGAATTCAGTGGGACTTGCAGTGCACAGGACCTCAGACAGAAACCAGGGAGCTGAACACGACACCTCCCTTCCCCACACTTCCGCTCCTGCACAGCAGCACAGCCCACCGCCTCCACCTCCTGAGCCCCCCATGCCCTCCACCCCCACGCTCAGATGAGCCTCCCCACTGGGGCCCTGCTCCAATCTGACCATGTCGCTTCCCGGCTCCAAACCCTGCGATGGCCCCATCTCACGCGAGTAACCTCCAGACCCTTGTCACGATCTGCAGGCCCCACCTGCCTGGCTGACCTCCTCTCCTCCGTGGTTCCCCCAGCCTTGCTGCTCCTTGGACGCTGGTCCCACTCCCACGGCAAGGCCTTCACCTCGGCTGTGCCCCTGCCTGGAACTCCCGTCCCCCAAACATTCACCCACTGGCTCCTCTATCCTGCAGGTCTCAGCTCAGATGTCACCTCCTCAGGGAGACCTTCCCTGATCACGTGTCCTAAGTAACTCCCTGTCACCTCCTGCCCCATCGATTGTCTTCCCCACCTCCTGCCTGACCTGCTCTTAGCACTTAGTGCTCTATCAGACACTGTTTGCTTATTTTTGCTATTCTCCCTTGTTTGCATGTGTGAGGTCCCCGAGGGCAGGCACCGTGTTGGTTTTATCCACTGCTGTGTCCCCAGAGCCTGGCACCGAGCCTGGCACACAGTAGGTGCTCCACCGACACAAGCCAGATGAGCGAACAGCACACAGGAGAGGTGCCAATGCCCTAAGTTGCCCGGTCAGGCACAGCCCAGGCTCGGACTCTCGGCATCAGGGAAAAACAAAGGTGTTTATTTGCAACAGACGCTGATATAGCACGAGGCCCAGTAAGGATGGGCATGGGTGGAGCCGCCTGGCCGCCCCCAAGTCCCTGAGTCTGGAGTCGGGGTCCCACCAGCGGCCTTCCCTGGAGAGCACGGTGCTCACCCACAAGTGGGCAAGAGGGAGACAAGTGTTGGAAAGCGGGAGGCCCGGGTCCAGCCAAGTCCATCTCTGGGCCTCAGTTTCCCCATCTGCACAATGGATGCCCACCTCCTGCCCTTCAGCCTCCTCTGACTGGAGGGGTGGGAAAGGCCTTTGGAGAGCGGAGCGCCATCGTTTCTCCTCCAGGAGAACCGAGGCCCTGCAGCAGGGCGCTGGGAGAAGAGCCCCGAGCTCCCAGGGGGGCAGGCCAGGGGTCGGAGAGCGCCCAGGCCATGGGACGACTCAGACAATCTTCATGGTGACGCCAGCAGCTCCATACTCAGGACATTGGGCAGAGGGATCCCCAGCAGCAGGCACTGGGGGCCCAGCCACCGTGCCTGGCTCCTGACGGCTTGTCCCCACAAGGGCCCGTTCCCTTAACCATCTCTCCCACTGCATCTCTTCCTGGGACCACCGCCCCCGTGCCCGTTTGATCTCACCTGCCTTGTCAACACCCTCTGTCCCTGAGCCAGTGGAGAAAGGCGGGGTGCTACCCAGGCCTGTGTCTTCTCTAGCTGGGGGATGGGGAGCTTAACGGGGAGGGGCCACAAGGACCCCCAGGCTCCAGAGTAAAACCAGCTCTGCTGGTTGAGAAAGAAACACCAAGCCCATTAGTCCTGCCAGAAGGTAGAAAGAGCACAGTGACGGAGACAGAGACTGAGACGCTGCCCCACCGCTGCGTCCGAGGGAGCCGCGACACCCCACTGACCCCCAGACGTTCCAGGCACACGGCCACGCCCATGAGAGGGACAGGTGACAATCTCTGCAGAGACCTGGGGGCAGGAGAAGGTAAAGAGATTCACCTGTATTTTCACTGTTTTCATACTAAATTATATTATGGGGTGGAAGGCCAAAATTATGGTAATCTTGTAAGAGAATTGGAGCCTCTGTCTAGCTTCTTTGAGCTGCACCTGCAGGGCCGTCAGCAGGCATTCCCTACCAGCGCCTTCACGGATGCTGAGATCTGGCCCACCCCTGCCACCCTCTCGTCACCAGCCAAGTGTCCCTCCCCTGCCCTCATCCCTGGAGACTTCAGCCAATATTTGAGGGGCCCCAGGTCCGGGTTCTGTCCTCAGTGTTCACACCAGGCTATGCCAACTCATCTCCCTTTGCTGAGTCGAGAGGCCGCAGGCCCTTTTGGGAGGTGCCCCCTCCCCTGTGTCACCCTCTCCCCAGAGCCCAGCTGCCTCAGAACAGCCTGGGGCGGGGGGGTCCAACACCCACCCTCACTCAGGCACTGCTTGCTGTGTGACCAAGGGCAAGTCTCAACCTCTCTGAGCCTCAGTTTCCACTAATATGACCAGAGACCCTGGGAGCAAGGAGGAGGTGAGATTTGGCCTTGCTAGGCTTGGAGCCAGCCCCTCAGACCCCCCAGGGAACAGGGGACAGAGAGCTGGCAGCCTCCTGGTAACAACAATAAGAGATGGCTCCCTGGGCGATGGTGATGGGCTGAGCCTGTCACCTGCCTTATCTCCCCACCCCAGTCCCCTATTTGACAGATGAGGCCACTGAGGCCCATGGAGGGGCGGTAACCTGCCCATGTCACACAGCAAGCCAGGATTTGGACCCAGATCAGTCAGTCACCAAAGCCCATGTTCTTAGGCCACAGAAGGACTCAGAGCCCCCACCCCAAACCAGGTGACTGGTATCGGGATGGGACCCTCCCTCCCCAAGGTGTCTATACCCTGCAGTGGGTAGACTATTCAGCCACCAGTCATTTATCCCCATTTTACAGATGTGGAAACTGAGGCTCTAAGAGGGTCAGACGCTCTCCCAGGTCACACCAGGAGTGCTCAGAGAAGGTAGGATTTGAACTCAAGTCAGTCCAACTCTGCAGCCCGCCTTCTGCTGAGCACCAACTCAACCCTGAGACACTGCCGGTTCCAGGGTCCTTCCTGGGCACCCGTCCCCTCCCCTGACACCTTTAACCCCTTAGAGAGCCACACAGAACCTAAATAACCCCCGGAGCCACAATTTCCTCATCTGAAAAATAGCGAACATAAAAATACCTATAGAGGGAAAGTCCATATAATGCGTTCACCATTGAGGATAATAGGTGGTTTTCCTCCCCTAACGATGTCCCTTCCTGGGCCCCCTCCCTGCTTGGGACAGCCTCCCCCGTCTCTGCCTCAGCCTCTAGACACCCAAAGGCTTTCATCTCCTCCCATCCCCCAGGCAGAGCCCCACTCACCCGGGCAGCAGGTGCCCTGAAGATGACTTTCTTGAGTGAGCCACAGTCAGAGTACTCTTGGGGACAAGCCAGGGTCACTGTGCAGGGCCCAGGCCCTCCTGGCTCAGACCCAAGTCCTGCCCTTTCCCCAGAAAGAATATAGGGTGCCTGGCTGCGGGGACCCCAGGCCCCGGCTAGGGAGGTCGTCTGACTCCGTGGGTCCCACCACAGCCATTCCACTGGGCAAGTCTGTGAGCCGCCTCTCCTCTTAGTGACATAATGGTTCTCTTTAATTGACTATTTTTCTTTTTACTTCAATAAATTTTTTTAAAAAGAACTGTCAGGGCTGGCCCTATGGCCAAGTGGTTAAGTTCACATGATACACTTCAGTGGCCCGGAGTTCACCAGTTCAGATCCTGGGCGTGGACCTGTGCACCGCTCATCAGGCCATGCTGTGGTGGAGTCCCACACAGAAGAACTAGAGGGACCTACAACCGGGATATACAACTACGGACTGGGGCTTCAGGGAGAAAAAATTTTTTAAATAAAGGAAGATTGGCAACAGATGTTAGCTCAGGACCAATCTTCACCAAAAACAAACAAAACAAACAAAAAACCAGCGTATCTTTTAAAAAAATAAACAAAGGGAATTGTAGCTGCCTAATGTGAAGGGAAAATCAGAATCACTCTCCAGAAATGAAAAGACAAGTAAAGAGTTACTAAACTTCTCCGAAAGTGTAATTAAATTATAGCTGGATGCTGAAGGCCCAGACCTGCATGCTCGCTCGCTCTCTCTGTTAAAAAGAGCAACTAAGGAACATCAGAGCTGTTTGTGAAGAACTGTCAGCACCAAACACAGGCTTTCTTTTCAGTTTCATGAGAAGGACTAAAAGGAAATTGAAAATTGATACCTCTAGGTCTTTTGATCAAGGGAAAAAAAGAGAAGACACAAATTACCAGTATCAGAATTAAAATGGGACACCCCGATAGACCCCACAGATATTAAAAGGAAAATAAGGGAATATTATGAAGTTTAGGCCAATAAATTCAACAACTTCGATGAAATGGACACATTTCTTAAAAAACATAAATTATCAAAACTGACTCAAGGAGAAATAGAAAACATGAGTAGTCAGTTACCAAAGAAATTGAATTTCAAGTCCAGATGTTTTCACTGGTGAAATTTAGCAGACATTTAAGGAAGAAATACCAATTCTACACCGATCTTTTAGCAAATCTTTGAAAAAACCTTTTATACGAGAAAACAGAAAAGGAAATATTTGTCCTCGCTGTACATCAATTGTTATTTAACCCCACATCCACCTGAAACCACCTCACATACCATGTGTGGTTCAAAGTCCTCACTTTGGGAAACAGTGAGCTAATTCGAGCCCCATATGGCAAACTGAGGCCCAGAGAGGAGCAGGACCTGCCTAAGGACACCCAGCATGTCTGTGGATGTCATGAAAGGAGCATGAACCTGGCCTCCTTGGGCCTTTTCTTCCTGTAATTCTATCACTGGGATAAGGACTCGGGAACTCTGAAAACTGAACGTGCTTAACAGTCAAATCCCGTCTGGGCCTCGATCCTAACAGGTTACATCAGATGCTTGACCTCTCTGTGCACGGCAGGCCTATGAAACCAGAGTAACTGTGCCCCCCTTTGGGTGTATGGGCATCCCATCTGGGGAGTGGAGGGCAGGGCAGGCAGCCAGTGTGCCACTGTGTAAGTCATAGCTGCCCTCTGAGCCTCACTTTCCCAATCCATAAAACAGAGCAGCTATTTTCCCAGCAGGGCTGCTCTGAGGCTCAGACGAGACTGCAGCCACTAGGCTAAGGGCAGAGGCACAGCGTTCTCAGCAGACAGAGGGGCATGGCTGGTGCCATTTCAGGCCTGCATCCCCCGTGTCAATTTCCTGCCCTCATGGCTCCAGCCCTGGTGGTGCCACACGTCTGTTTATTCTCCTTATCGTGATTGAATTCTTTCCAGAAAGGACAAGCCTCCTCTGGCCACAGAGGAGCTGGTAACCCCTTCCCCGCTGGGCCATGGGCCGTCTTCCACCCTCGCACCTGACTCTGCTTTCAGTGTGTCCGTGCCCCTCCTCGCAGCCTCCAGCTTGTTGCCTGTAATAACAATGCTGATCATAATAAAAACTCACAGTTATTGGGCATTTGGTACCTTCAGAGAACCAAGATAATGTGCCGAATAAAAACATAGGTTATTTAAAAAGAAAAGAACAGGCTCTGAAGCCAGGCTTCTTCCTGGGTTCGAATCCCAGACCCGTTATGAACCAACAAGACCCTTCTCTGTGCCTCAGTTTTCTTATCCAGCAGATTGGGATCCTATTAGCACCTACTTCTTAGAATTGCTGTGAGGATTAAAAGTAAAGACTTGAGAACAGTGCCTGGCACACAGTAAGTGCTCAATAAATGTCAGTCATTATTATTACCATGGAGACAGGAGAGTGGGCTGCTTAGGAGTATAGCTACTTCCTACCTGTGTGACCTTACGCCAGTTACCCAATCTCTCTGAGCCCCGTGGTTGTGAGGGTTAAACGTGGTCATGCCTGGCTCAAAATAACTACTCAATAAAAAGTTGTTACTTTTCCATGCCAGTCTGGCGATGATCTCCCTGAATCCTCACACCTGGTGCGGCTGGTTCTAGCCTGCCCCAGCAGGAGTGAGACCCAGTAGCCCGCAGTGGACTGGCTTTATTGACTGGCTTCCTGTCTCTCGCCCAAACAGGGATACTCGAGAACTGACTTCAGGGCGGAGTCGGCCTCTCAAAGTCTGGGCAGCATGGATGGCTGAGTCTAACCTCAAGTGTCCACTGGGATCGACTGGAGGTGGCTGCCTGGGATAGGATTCTGGAGCCGCGTCCAGGCTCAGGAAGACAGCACGTGATCCATTAGTGATGTGTGCCCAGAGCAAGAGGTGGGAGGGGGGTGGTACACAGGCATCTATTTGCCCTCCTTTCACCCGGGAACAAATAAAATTTAAAGGGCCCTGTCGATTTTAATATTCCTCAGTTCTGTGTGTTAAGAAGTAGTGACTAGGGGCCGGCCCTGTGGCCGAGTGGTTAGTTCGTGCGCTCCACTTTGGCGGCCCAGGGTTTCGCCCATCCGGACCCTGGGTGCAGACATGGTGCCACGCATCAACCCATGCTGAGGTGGCATCCCACATACCACAAGTAGAAGGACCCACAACTAAAAATATACAACTATGTACCAGGGGGCTTTGGGGGGAAAAAGGAAAAATAAAATCTTAAAAAAAAAAAAAAAGAAGAAGAAGAAGTGATTGGAAGAAGGTGGGGACAAGAAGTTTCCATTCAGTTCTACTGGCTCCTGTGACTAAGTGGGTGAGGAGGAAATTGAGGCTGGAGGGGCCAGACAGGATGGGGGCTTTCCCCCTCTCCACTCCTCAAACCAGAGGCCAGGCCTTGGGTCTCAGAGCCTCTGCCAAGGCAAGCACTCATGGAATGGCATCCCCCAGCCCAAAGGTCGGGGGACAGACAGACACCCTCTCACAGAAAGCGAGTGACTCGTCCGAGTTGCCCAGCACGCTGGGAAGCTTGAACAGCATTGCCAGACAAGAGGACACCCCTCTTTCCCTGGCCTCTGACCTTGTCTGCTACGACAGGTGGGGGTCTCCTGTCACAAGGAATTGTCCGGAAGCCTTTCTGCCTGTCTCCAGCGTTCAAGGGACCACCCCCAAACACAGCACCCCCAAATCCTGAACACCTCGGCCCAGAAGTGGGAGAAGCACCTGACACCCCTGGTTATAAATTCAGCTCTGACACTTCCTGGCTGGGTGACCCTGGGCAAGTCATCATCCTGTTTGAGCTTCAGTGTCCCCATCTGTAAAATGGGGATAGAACGACCTACCTCACAGGACCTTTGTGAGAAAATGTGTGTAAAACGTCTGGCAAACTGGAGGGTTTCTTCCTCCTCCCGTCCCACCGCCCAGCAGACCCCAAGGAGAACTAGTTTTCCCACCCACCCTCAGGCCCCTGCAAGCCCCGCTCCTCTCCCCGCGGAGGAATCCCCTCCTCATCTTCGAAGGGCCGGGGGTTGTGACGGGACCTCGTTCCACCAGGGGGCGCCCCTCCCCAGCACGAGCGCCCTACTGCCCTGTTTCCAGTGAGGACATGCCCGCTCTCCAAGGGGAAAAACTCACTGCACGTAGCTGTCAACTGTGAGACGCATCGCAATCTCTGAGACATTTTCAAATTTTTTTTTAATACGACTTTAAAAACATGTCTGAGAATTGAGGAAATCTTTGCAGGGAAAGAAGCCCGGAGCAGCACAGAGCCCCTCTCCTGCACGCCCTGGAGGCCCCCACGGCTCGGGCCATCAGTGTCCGCTGCTCTCTGGTCCAGGCCGCCGCAGGCGCCCCCATCCCCGCCCCTCACCCCCGCCCCGGTCTCCCGAGACCAGCCCCGCCTCCACAGTCCATCCCCACCAAGCAGCCAGAGGGAGCTTTTCAAGACACCAATGAGACTGCGTTGCACCTTTCCTTAAAATGCCCTTGGGATGCCCAAGAGAAAAAAGCCCTGTGTGACGGGCCCCTCGGGGCCTCTCCCCATGCTCCTCTCGCCTCCTGTTCAGTCCAACGAGCCACACCTGCCTCCTGGCCGCCCTCTGAAAATGCCGATTCATTCCCACTCAGGGCTTCTTCCCCGGCCGCTCCCTCTGCTGGAAGACGCCCCTCACCATCGCCCACAACGACCCGCCGGCACTGGTCTGGACACAGCTGTCCAACGCGCAGGACGCACGGTTCAACACGAAAGCGCCCGTGATTGCGGCCGCGCATCTCCCCTCTCCCGCCCTCAGGCCGCCGCCTCAGCGATGGACTGAGAGCGACGTATGCATGTCCTGGGGCGGGCAACACACCCTTCTGAGCTGCACCTCGCTCCTTGAGCACAGGACGCTGGTGGTGCTGTCCCTACAGGCAGACTCAGCCACACAGAACACCCAGCAGCCACCACAGCCTCTGGGGCCCCTCTGCTGCCAGTCAGGCCCCCAGAGCAAAGGGACCCCCAGCCCGGTCCCAGGCCCTCCTCAATGCCCCACCCCCAGACCTTTGCCCTTGCAGTTTCCCTTGATTGACACCACCCCTTGTTCCCCACTACCTGCCAATCCAAGGCCCACCCATCCTTCCAGGCCCAGTCAGGACCTGCTCAGCATGGAGTCCAGAAAGAAGCCCAGATACCCCGAGACAGGCGAGGCCCCGAGGCCCTGGCCACCGCGCCTTTCCCAGCAGCTCCACCAGAGGCTTGGGGCTCACAGACAGGATCTGGGGTCCCGCCCTGGAGAGGGACACTCCAAAATCTAGGCAGGGCTGGCCAACAGAGGACACACAGGCCCAGAAGAGAGAAAAGCAAGGTGAGATCAATCTCAGATGCTGCCTCGGGGGAGGCAAACTTTGAGCTAACAGTCACGAGCATTTGTTGGACAAATAGTCATCCAACACTTGCTGTGCGCCAAGCGCCGTGCCAGGCGTGGGAACCGTGAACCAGACGGACCCGGTCCTGGGGGAAGGAGGCACAGTGATAAACAGACGCACAAAGAAGTACTGTGATGAGAAAACAGCGGGGCACGGGGTAGAGAGAGCAGGGGCTGGGCATTGAGGGGATGCCTGAGCAGGGCATGAAGGAGAGGCCATTGGAGCTGGGGGAAGCCCTTCTCAGGCAGAGTGGACAACACACACAAAGGTCTTCACTGGCTCTGGGCTTAAAGGCCCCCTCCTCCAGGAAGCTTTCTCAGATTGCTTCTCCTGGTCCCCACTGCATCCCGTCCCATGAGCTCCACCTGCCTCCCCCTGGATGCCCCATGCTTGTACTCAGTAAGATAACTTGTTGGATAAACCAGTGAGAAGATGCATCCACACTACAGCGGAGTGATCTGTGTCCCCACAGGAAAGGGCCAGGTGTCCCCAGGGCCCAGAACAGCGTCCAGCACACAGCAGGTGCTCAGTAAGTGTTGAACAAGTGTGACATTTGGAAGCAGCGTCAGAAACAAGATCAATGATGGCTTCTCTCTGAGGACAGGGCTGTCCCCACACTCCACTCTGTGCCCTTGTGCCCCATCTCCTGGTGGAGGGACACTCACCCTCAGTCTGCCAGCGGGGTCACAACCCCTCAGCCCAGCGGGGCCCAGGAAAACGTTTCTGCTCCACTGGAGAGAAGTGGCTGCTCCTGCCTCTGATGCACTGGTAGGAGGCCAACAGGAGTCGCGTGCCTTCCTCCTCCCAAGAACAGCGAGGCGGCAGCCCTGGATCCCGAAGGTGGCCAGGGGAGGGGCTGGACGGTCCCGAGGACCTGCCTCGACGGGCATTGGCTCGTCACGTGAGGAATGCTGCATCTGGAGCCTGAATGCCAAGGTTCTGGGGGGGGGGGGGGGGGAGGGCCATGAGTCCACGAGTGTGAGGGTGTGCATGCATGCATATATAGGTGTGAGCACATATGCACAGAAAGACAAAAGAATCTAGAAAAAAGGCACCAAAGTGATCTCAGGGGGAGACAGTCCAGATGGTTTTTACTGTTTTATGTTTTTCTGTATTTTCCTAATTTTCTATACTCAGCCTGTGCTACTTTTAGAATCAGAAAAGAGCTAGAATAAGTCATGTAAGGCCGTTGATGCAACAGGAAGAGAATGGATGGAGCAGAGACAGGTCTGGTTCCTCAGCCGCTGGGCCTGGGAGAAGGGAGTGGGAGCGGGGAGGGGGACGCACGCTGTGGGGCTCAGGAAGCGGGGGGACCAGGAGGCAGGACACCGGGCCTCCAATCAGCCTCCTCGCACCCCAGCTCCTGTGTGACGCTGGCCCCCGTTTCCCCATCGGTATGCTGAGCTCCTGACCCCGAAGCTCTGGAATTCTCTGCCCCATATCCCAGGTAGGACGTGGGCCAGGAGGGCTGGGTGCTGGCAGAGGAAAGACAGAGGGTCGCTCACATCACCAGCTCAGCCCCTCCATTGGTTCTGGGCCTGGGATTCTGCATCTTGGATGCCTGCTGCCGTGAGGGGCCACCTGTGAGCTCCCACAGCCAGAGGCAAATCTCCAGGGTTGGCAGCAGTGGGGGTAGGAGGTGGGACTCAGACTCTACAATTATTTTCTTTTTATTTTATTTAATTTTATTTTTTGTGTGTGCTAAGGAAGATTCGCCCTGAGCTAACATCTGTTGCCAATCTTCCTCTTTTTGCATGTGAGCCACTGCCAAAGCATGGCCACTGAGGGACAAGTGGTGTAGGTCCCCGCCCAGGAACTGAACCCGAAGTGGAGTGCGCCAAACATAACTAGGCCACCGCGGCGGGCCCTCTATAATTTTTTCACAAGTGCCTACAACATGCCAAAGCTAAAACTTAGGGGCAAATAGAGTAAAACATTGTTGTAATGGGGCTGGGTCCATTGAGGGAAGGATTCACTGGGTTCCGGAGTCAGGTGGAAGCTTCTCCATATGGCATGTCCTGGCCCCTAATGTCCAGCCTGATTGGTCCTAGTCAGGATCTCGGGCCCTAAAAGGGACCCCCGAATCTCCCTCCAGGTCAGGGCCATGCAGAGGCCTTTAAGAAAATCCCCTGAGGCCTGGTAATTGGCATCCCCTCACCGCCCCCCACCAGCTCCCCCCCAGCTCCGCCTTCCGTCCACTTCGGCAGAGGCCCTGGCCCTGCTCTCACCCTACCCCGTCCACACCCTCCCCCTCCCGAGTCCTCCCTCCAGACGCTGCCCAGGGCAGGATGTGGAGGGAGGCTCAGAGGACTTTGGCTCAGAGAAACCTGGGCTCCAGTCCCAGCTCTACCAGTTTCTAGATGTGAAAACTCGCGCTTCCATGTCAGAGCAGCTGAGCCCGGAAGCCCTTCTAATGCTTCTCCCCTGAGACTCCCAAATGTGGGAGGCCCCAGAGACCCCCCACCGCAGGCCTAGAAGCGAAGTACAGGGGAGCACTGAGTAACTGCGCCACATGGGTGCAACTGAAGCCTGGGCTAGGAGTGAGCAGTGGGCTCGGGCTCTGCCACTTCCTCCCTGACCAGGGCGAGGACCCTTGTTCAGGACGGTCTGGGTTCTGACAGATGGATTCTGACAGCTGGGCCAGGGAAACGGCCGCGCAGCCTGCAGACTGAGCCAAGCAGGCAGGAGTCTCCCGCCCATCAGAGGGGCGCCTCCCTCGGGAGGGAGCATCGGCCCACAGCTCCCTCTGCTTGGGGCTCAGGCCTCTTCCAGCCTGCCTCCCTGGACTGCTGCGAGGGGCAAGTGCAACAAGACACCAAGAGGCCCCGGAAAAGGACCAAGCGAGGGGGCAGAGGGCCAGGCCTGCCACCAGAGAGGTCGGACTGAGGACTCAGGCCTGGCCCACCTCCCGAGCCCCAGGCCCTCGCTCAGAAGATCTGTCCTCACACCCTGGCTTCCTGCACTGCAGGTCCCTAAGGTGCAGGCGGCTTTCTGGTCATGAGAGGGCATCTATGACGTGAAGACTGGCTTGGGTTGGACTGTATCCTCCAAGAAGATACGCTGAAGTCCTGAGCCCCAGTCCCTCAGACAGCGAGCTGACTTGGCATAGGGTGTCTGCAGATGTAACTAGTTAAGATGAGGTCATAGGGGAGCAGGGTGGCCCTAATCCACTGACTGGTGTTCTTATAGGAAAAGAGACACGCACGGGGAGGAGGCCACCATGTGATGGCACGAGCCCACGATGGGAGGCCACGTGACAACAGAGGCAGAGGTTAGAGCCCATGGCTGCAAGCAAAGGACACCAAGACGTGCGGGTGTCCTTCCGCCTTCCACCAGAGCTGGAGACAGAAGGAAGATCCTCCCCTAAACATCTCCGAGGGAACACAGCCCGGCCGACCCGGGGTTTCTGCCTCCAGAACCAGGAGACAATGCCTTCTGGTGTCTTAGGCCGCCGGTTTGTGGCCCTTGTTACGGCAGCCCTAGGAGACAGATACAGGGGTGATGCTGGGGTCCACGGGCAAAGGTACTTTGGCCTCAGGAATCCTGGCTCCTCGGTGCCCCTGACTCCCTAACCCAAGAACCAAGCCTTGGAGGGCTCAGATCACAGTTTCTCCGTGGCAGAAAGAACAGGGTGGCCCGGGGAGAGGTGCAGTGACAGAGGGGACGCCCTGCTAGAGAGGAGAGGGAAGCCCTGTGCCCGCACCCTGGGGAGTGTGAGAGGGAGGTGGAAGGGAGTGAGAAGCCACATGTGCACCCCTCAGGGTGGAGCCGTGGCCAGGCAGGAGGATCCGTGGGAACACAGAGCATTCCAGAGACCCCCTGAGAACACTGGGCCTGCAGCCCACCTTGCCACTGCTCCAGCAAGCCCCACCTAGTGTGACACCATGGCCACCACAGCACAGCAGTAGTGGCCCTCTGGCTCTCCACCAGCTGTAGGTCATGTGTCCAGTTTCCTCATGTGCCCCAGAGCGCGATGTGGAGCTACCAAGAGGGCTGGTGGCCCAGCAGAGGCCTGGATGGGTGCCTCAGGGCTGGAGGGGGACAATGAGCCCAGAGGGCCCAAAGCCAGACAGTGACAGAGCCAGGCCAGGGTGCCGTCTACCACACTTCCCGCCTCTCTTGCATGAGGGGACAGAACAACTTATAAACACAGGGTTCCCGGTGGTGGAGTGCCCGACAGTGGAGGACAGACACACAGCAGGTCCAGGAGACAAACGGCTGCTACCACCCCTGGACGGCTGCTGGGCCTCACTCCAACTGTGGGGCTGGACCAAGTTTCAGAGCCAAACAGCTCACTGCAGTGGCATGACCCCCCACAACGTCACCCCACGGCCTGCAAAGCCCCTGCCCTGGGCCTTGGCCTGTAGCCTGCCAGACAACCGCACCAGGTGTCCTGAGGAGGGCCTCTCCTCCGTGCATCCCACCAGGGCCTTGTGAGGGGGATGTGACCCAATCTTGGAGACACAACCCACTCTGAAAGGAGCGAGGACACCCAGCCCAACCTCGTGGCTGTGGGACTCCAACATCTGGGGACATTTATTTTCTTCGGCAGGACTCTGGAGAAGGAAGAAGGTCAGCTTCACCAGCTGGGCAGAGTGGGGACAGCCCAGGGAAGGCTCGTATCCTCTTGGCCTGGCAGAGGGTAAACCAGGACAGAAGGACCCCTGTGGGCCTGGCTGCTCTGCTGGAGGGCTGGAGAGAAGGACGGCCATCTCAGAACCTGACGTGGGAGCCCTTTTTCATGGAGGACAAAAGGGTGGCCTTCTCAGGCCTTGAGTGCTGCTTGAGAGAGGAGGCGACAGGTATGGGGGTCGCCGACCTCTGCAGGGTGAACCCGGATGCCTGGGACAGGGCTGTGGGGGAGGACTGGGCTGTGACAGCTGACCAGGGCTGCAGCAAGGTCGGGGAGGGCTGGATCCAAGGGTAGGAGGACAAGCTGGACACCAGGGTCCCGGAGCCTGAGGCTGACGAGGCAAGGGAGGAGCGGGAGGGGATGGCAGTGGACATGCTGGTTATGGTGTTGGTCATGGTCTCCCTGTAGGGGTCCAGGTCCTTCTGGATGTCATCGGTCGCCAGGTAGGTGAGCCAGCCCTGCTGGTCCGGGACCTTGTGCATCATGAAGTCAGTCTGGTCGGTGGGCGCCAGTTCACTGAAGTGTAAGCTTTGGTAGACCTGAGCTGAGATCTGTGGGGAACAGAGCAGGGGAGCATGGAGGTGGCACCTAGGACCAAGAGCTGGATCACAGGAAGGATGGGTCTTCCTGCGGGAAAGAAATCTCCAGAATGCTGTGGTTGTCACTGATGACCAGAGCCTGCTGAGCCTGTGAGCCCACTGTGCGCCAGACCTGGCACCAACCCTGTGAGATCAGGACTGGGCTGTCCCCAGCTCAGAATGAGGCCTCCAGCTGGATTCCAAGGGTGTCCCCAGACGTGCTCCCACCGCTCCCGTGAGAACTTGCCAAGCTGTGCTTCAAGGCCCATCTCCAGGAGGAGGCAGGGATGCGCAGCGGTCCCTCACACCGACCTCTCCCCAGCTGGGACAGGAGAGTTATCACACATTTTCTGAGTCCCCAGCAAGAGCGAGGGAGCTCCCATAAAGCCCCGACAGCAGACGATGAGGGAGAGGCTGGGACCTGCCCCATCCAAGAGGCAGGCGGCCCCACTCCCTCCCCTTCCCTCCGTCTCTTACTGACTGCATGCCTGGCTCGGGAACAGCCGGTAGGATGGACATTAACAAACGAATAAGCCACAGGCTCTGAGATAGACTCTGAAGGCTCTCGCCAGCTGCCAGCCCACAGAGGAATCCCTCCCACAGGCCCCGTGAGGTTTGTCCTCAAGGATACCTGTGTCCATGGCCTCAGCCAGGCCCTTGGCAAACCAACCCCCCAGACTGGCTTCATTCTAGAACTGTCTGAGGCCCAGAATCTGTGAAAGGACAGATGTTTCCCTTGCCCCCGGTGCAGGGCCGTGTGGGCACGAGGGTGGCCGCTGACGGAGCCAAGCTCCCTGGCCTCCAGCCCTGGCATCTTGGTGAACCAGCCTCAGCCCAACCCACCTGGTACTTCATCCAGCCGTATGGCACATTAGTAGACAGGAGGCCGGGACTCCGCGACCGCTCCCTGGGCTTGTACGCTGCTCCCACGACTCTGCTCCCCTGCAAGAGTCAAAGGCAAGAGGGAAGGCTCGGGGCTAAGAGTTGGGGGACCCTCTACCCGCTGTGTCCCCCCGCAGCCTCACCTGCTTGCCCTGGGACTCCCACTCGCGCCAGCTGTTCTCAATGTCTTCAGAGGAACGCCCTCCAGCCCATGGGGATGTCAGCATTATCTTCTGCAGCCTGGCCCAAGCCTCGGCCTCCGAGTCCAGCTTCCCACTCAGGAGTGCCAGGAGGGCCGCCTGCTCCCGCCGCTGGTGCACCAGGGCCTCCGCAAGGTCCCGCTCCTCCCTGATGGGAGGGACTTTCATTCACAAGATGTCCTCTGCACCATGAAGTAGGGTGGCCCTCCCAGAAACCCCAAGAGGGTTTTCTCCTCCTGGGCCTGATCCTCTCCAACCTTCTCATCCCTCCCCTGAGGCCATACTGCTCAAGGCCCATCACTGAGCAGGTGTTCCCTTAATGTTAGCAAAGCCCAGATTAAAACTGGCCCCCGACAAGTCCTGTGACCCTTCCCACCACCCTGTGCTCTCACCCATGGGGGCCTGACACCCTATGCTGACCTTACCTGGACCACCCCTTGTGGAATACTTAAACATCCTCTCCCTCCCAGGGAAACCACGCCTCTGCCTTGTTTGATATCCCCCAAGAGTTCTGTAAAGATGTATGCCTTGACAGGAGCCACAAAGACTCTGTGGGTGTCTGGAAAACTTACTTGTATGTCAAAACCCAACTCCAAAATCTCTTCTTCTATGAAGGCTTCCTTACTCGACCCACTCAATTAGGTAACTGTCCTCTGAGCTATCCCTGTTCTTAATAGTCCCATCACTTATCACATACAACTGCAGCCATGGGTTTGCATGTCCATCTCCCCACGTGGACTGTGAGTTCTCTGGGGCACGATCTGTGTCTGGATTGTTTTGGATCTCTAAAACCTAGCACAGGGCCTGGCAGTCAGCAGGACCTCAATAGATATTTTTTGAATGACCCAAAATTATTTGAGACTTGGTCAGGAACAAGGGTGCTGCATGGGGGGGGCGGGGGGACCTATAGAGGAAGGGACAAGTAGGAAGCAGCCTGCCCTCCCCATGAATCAGAGAAAGAGCACAAGTGTCTGCTCGGGACCAGAGCCCTGGGCACTCTCCTGCCAGGGGCATCTGGCCACAGAGAAATGGCCTCTGCCTGGAAGCCAGATCCAGCAAATCTGACCCTGACTCTGGGCAGATCCCATCTAAGGACTCGGGTTCTCACATTTTCCTCTGGTTTGTACTGCTCAGCCTTGCAGCTGAACTAGCCTAGAACACAGCCTCAGGCTCTTAGGCCAAAGCTGCCACCAGTGGAGACAAGCTGTGCAGGTCCCATGCCTCTGGCCTCGGAGGGCCCTCGCGAACATGCCCAGACCACCCAATCCAGATGAGGCAGCCCAGGCTTGGGGGTCCCAGCACCCCCTCCTCAGGCCAGACACCACCAGGCGGGCTGTGAGAACTCACCGCAGCTCTGAGTAGGACTTCTGGGCAGCGGCCATGGAGGCAGCCTCCTCTTTGAAGGTTTTTGTTAGTTCATGATCACCAGCCACCTGGGTATCCTGCAGCCTTTTCCAAACACTCAGGCCGAATGTGCCTGTGATTTAACCAGACCCAGCTTAGTACAAGGACTTGCACAGCCCCTCCTCCGAACCCTCTGCCCCTCACCCTCCACCCTCAAGAGTCAGCCAGCACCTCCTTACCCCTGGCCCACACCTCATGATGCCCACCCTATGCCAAGGATGATGCTGGCTACTCAACAAATATCCGGAAGAATCAGACACTGGCCCCAGAATACACGTGGAGCATCCAGCCCCATATGTGGGCTGAGATGGAGGGAGTATTATGGCAATGATGGAGTGATCCTCAGTCGGGCTTGAAGTAGCTCGTGTTTAAAATGGCAGTGGCACAAAATGATGAGGTATCCATCACATGAGATGTTTTGGGTGGGGCCGGGGAGGAACAGGGCTGGAGTAGAAAGTAGGTAGTGAGAAGAGAGAGACGTGAGTCCTGCTTCTGGGCAGGGTATAGTGAGTAGCAGGCCATTCTCCTGCAGCCGAATTTTTTTTAATTAAGAAAAATAAAACAGATATGTTATGAAATCATATTTTTAAAAATGAATGGAGAAGGGCCGGCCCCGTGGCCGAGTGGTTAAGTTCATGCACTCCGCTTCGGCGGCACAGGGTTTCGCTGGTTCAGATCCTGGTCGTGGACATGGCTCTGCTCGTCAGGCCATGCTGAGGGGGCATCCCACACGCCACAGCCAGAAGGACCCACAACTGAAAACACACAACTATGAAGTGGGGGGATTTGGAGAGAAGAAAAAAAAAGAAGATTGGCAACAGTTGTTAGTGCAGGTGCCAATCTTCAGAAAAAAGAAAAAATGAATGGAGAACTGCAGAAGCAAAGAGGACTACATAAACTAAAGTTACAGAAAGGGAAGAGTCCTTCCAAGAAGAACTGAAATCAGGAGCTGCTTTCTCCTCTGGGCACAGCTGAGTGAAAATCAGGCTCGGCTTAGGGAGAAAGAAGACTGGAAGGAAGGAAAAACAGCAGAGTTTGTGATAGCCATTCTGGGTTAGGTCTATGAGAGTCCCAAAGACACAGCTGTTTTCCCAGGACATTCGCTGAGCACTGGGGGAGCCGAGGGTCTGAGGGTTGGACTAGAAAGCCAGATGAGACTGTTGGGACAGAGTCCCACCGGAGGAAGACTTCACCCTTGAGACAACTCAAGACAGAAGGAAACTCAGTCTACCTACAGCTGCCGTCCAGGGCCAAGCCAGCTCGATTCCTGACAGCACTGAGAGGAGCAGCCCTATACAGAGGAAGGAGCAAATGCACTGGAGGAAAAGCATATCAACTTCAGTCTCTACGGTTCTTTCATACAAAGTCCAGAAAAGTTTTGTTTGGGTTTTTTTTTTTTGTTTTCATTTTTGATTTTTTGTTTTGTTGGGTTTTTTTAGGATAAGAAGTGAAAAGACAGGAAACATAATCAATAATCGAAAGAAGAAACAGGCATTAGAATTAGACCCACAGATAATTCAGACATTGGAGTTAGCAGATCAACACTTTAAAGTAACTAGTGTAAATAATGTTAAATAAAATAAAGGAAAATATGAACAAAATAGACAAACACTAAGACAACTCATGTCCAGCAGATCTGCACTACAAGAAATACTAAAAGTTCTTCAGGGAATGATATCAGAAGGCAGCCCAGATCTACAGAAAAGAAGGAAGAGCACCAGGAAGGGTAAGTATCTGGGTAAATATAGAAAACAACATATCCAGTAAAATATTATTATTGACTAAAAACAAAATTCAACAATGCATTGTGAAGTTTATAGCATATAGAGAGAAGAAAATACAACAAGAGCATAACGTACTATAGGGGAATAAATGGAATTATACTGTTGAAAATTCTGCGTTGTTCCTGGAGCAGTGTATTATTATTTAATGGTAAGACTGATAAGTTGAAAATTTTTATTTAACCTCTAGAGGAACCACTTAAAAACACAAACACACACAAAAATAAATAAATAAAAATAAATAAATAAATATATATATATATAAGAAATTAAAATAAAAGCTGGATACACAGGTTGAACAGTAGATTAGATACAAATGAATGTGCATCGGTGAACTGGACTATAACTCTGAAGAAATTATTTAAAATGCAGCACAAAGAGAGAAAGAGAAAATAGGAAGGAGAGGTTATAAGACATGGAGGATAGTGAGCAGGCAGGCCCATAATATATCTATTGGGAATTCCAGAAAGAGAAACAGAAAAACAGAGGAGAGGCAATATTCAAAAAAATAATATCTAATGATTTCTCAGAATTCATGAGAGACACCAACCCCCAGATGCAAGAATCTAGGCCAGCATAAATTAAAAGAAATCCATACCTAGACACATCACGTGAAACTGCAGAATATCAAAGCCAAAGGGAAGATTTTAAAAGCAGTCAGATAGAATAGAGATTACCTATAAAGGAATCATGATTAAAATCGACAGCTGAATTCTCAGCAATAACAATGAAAACCAGAAGAAATTAACTAATAATAAAGCACTAAGAGAAAATAAAAAGAAAAAACACACACACACAAATAGACTAAAAAGTCAATACAAGAGATAGAATAGAAAACAAAACAAGTCCACTCATCCAAAATAAAAAGGAAAAGAGCAATAGAGGAACAAAGAGCAGATGAAACAAACAGAAAACACAAATTAAGATAGTGGATTTAAATCTAACCAGTAAATAAATACATTAAATGAAAAACAACAATTGAAACGGAGACATTTTCAGACGTTAAAAGTGAAAGGGTAGTAAAAGATATACCATGCAAGTACTACGCATAACAAAGCATACGAAAACTGGTCTGGCTATATAAATGTTAGAGAAAGCAGACTTCAGGACAAGGAACATTACCAAAAACTAAAAAGGCTTTTTCATAACAATAAAAGACTCAATTCCTCAAGAAGACATGATAATCTTGAATGTGGATATGCCTCACAATTTACAGCTTCAAAAATTAAAGCAAAAATGGAAAGAACAAAAAGGACGAATAGACAAATCCACAATCATTCTTGGATATTTTAACACCTCTCTCTCTCAGTAATTCATATAACAAGTAGACAAAAAAACAGTAGAGACATAAAAGATTTGATCAATACTACCAACCAGCTTGACCTATTGACATTTATACAATACTACATCCAACAGCAGCAGACCACACATTCTTTTCACAATACACACGGGACATGCACAAGATTGTCAATAAAATAGCCCATATAAAAGACCCAATAAGCTTCCAATGAACAAAATCATATAGAGTTTATCTTCTGACTGCAATGGTTTTAAAATAAAAATCAATAATAATAAGTAGCTAGAAAGTTCACCAAATATTTGAAAATTAACCATATACTTCTAAATTACTCATAGGTCAAAGAAAAAATTAGAAATCATTTTTGACTGAGAGAAAATAAGACTGGAAACTGAAAAGTCATACAAAAACTTGTGGGATATAATTAAAGCAGTGCCTAGAGGAAAATCTGTAGTTTCAAACACCGATGTTAGAAAAAAGGAAGATGTAAAACAAATCATCTAAGCTTCTACTTTAAGAAGTTAGAAAAAGAAGAGCAAATCAAATCCAAAGGAAATAGAAGAAAGAGAATAATTTTTAAATAAATAAAAGCAGGGGAGCTGTTGTTTAATGGGTATAGAATTTCAGATTTGCAAGATGAGAAAGTTCTGGATATCTGTTGCACAATGATGTGAGGATATTTAACACTAAGCAACCGTACACTTAAGATGGTAAATTTAATGTTATGTGTTTTTTAACACAATAAAAAATGGAAAAAAGTTATTTGATAATTTTATGGATAAAAAGCTTAATAAATTATGCTATATAAACAAATAAACGCAGAAATATATAAAATAGGAAATAAACAAAGAATAGAAAAAAATCAATAAAGCCAAAGCTGATTCTTTGAGAATATTAATAAATTCATAAAGCTCTAGCCAAACTGATAAAAGAGAAAGGGAAAACACACATTGCTAGTATCAGGATGAAAAGGGGACATTAACAGAGATCCTGTAGACATTAAAAAGATGATAAGGGGCTCTTGTGAAGAACTTAATGACAACTTATTTGAAACTTAGATGAAAGGGACCAATTTCTTGAAAAAAATGAATTTATCAAAACTGACACAAGAAGAAATAGGAAACCTAAATAGCCCTATATCTACTAAAGAAATTGAATTCACAGTCAAAATCCTTTCCAGGGCTGGCCCCGTGGCCGAGTGGTTAAGTCCGCGCACTCCGCTGCAGGTGGCCCAGTGTTTCGTTGGTTCGAGTCCTGGGCGTGGACGTGGCACTGCTCATCAAACCACGCTGAGGCGGCATCCCACATGCCACAACTAGAAGGACCCACAACGAAGAATATACAACTATGTACTGGGGGGACTTTGGGGAGAAAAAGGAAAAAATAAAAAAAAATCTTAAAAAAAAAAATCCTTTCCATAAAGACAACTCTAGACCCAATGAGTTTAATCAGCGAATTATCAAATATTTAAGGAAGAGATAATATCCATTCTATATAAATTGCCCCAGAAGTTAAAGAGGGAGTACCTCCCAAATCATTCCGTGACACTAGCATTATCCTGATACTAAAATCAAAGACATTACAAGGAAACTTCAGATCAATATTCTTCATGAATATAGATGCAAAAATTCTAAACAGGGGCCGGTCCAGTGGCGTAGTGGTTAAATTCACACACTCTGCTTCAGTGGCCCGGGCTTCACAGGTTCAGATCCTGGGTGTGGACCTAGCACCACTCATCAAGCCATGCTGTGGAGACATCTCACATACAAAATAGAGGAAGATTGCCACAGATGTTAGCTCAGGGCCAATCTTCCTCAAGCAAAAAAGAGGAAGATTGGCAACAGAGGTTAGCTCAGGGTGAATCTTCTTCACCAAAAAAAAAAAGAAAAAAGAAAAAAATTCTAAGCAAAATTTTACCAAATAGATTTCAACAGCATATTAAAAGAATAATACATCTTGACTGAGGTGTACCTCAGGAATGCAAGATTGGATTAACATTCAAAATTCAAAGAATGTAATTCACCACGTTAACAGAATAAAGGAGAAAAACCATACGATCATCACAATAGGAGAAAAATCATTTGACAGAATTCAACACCCATTCAAAGCCCTCTCAGCTAACTAGAAATAGAGAGGCTACTGTCAAAAAAGAAAGAAAACAGAAAATAAGTCTTGGTGAGGATGTGGAGAAATTGGAACCCTTGAGCACTGTTGGTGGAAATGCAAAATGGTGCAGCCACTATAGAAAACAGTGTAGAGCTTCCTTAAAAAATTAAAGATAGGGGCCGGCCCTGTGGCCAAGTGGTTAAGTTCGCACGCTCCACTTCGGCGGCCCAGGGTTTCAGCGGTTCGAATCCTGGGTGCGGACATGGCACTGCTCATCAGGCCATGCTGAGGTGGCATCCCACATGCCACAACTAAAAGGACCCACAACTAAAATATACAACTACATACTGGAGGGCTTTGGGGAGAGAAAGAAAAAATAAAATCTTAAAAAAACATAAAAATTAAAAAAAGTAAAAATTAAAAAAAATTAAAGATAGAACTACCATAGAATTCAGCAGTCCCACTTCTGACATCCAAAAAACAGGAAAGCAGGATCTCAGAGAGATATTTCATTGCAGCCTTATTCACAATATCTAAGTTGTGGAAACAACCAACCTAAATGTCCATAAATGCATGAATGGATAAACAAAAAATGTGGTACATACATATAATGGAATATTATTCAGCCTTTAAGAAGGAAATCCTGTCTTACGCTACAACATGGATGAACTCTGAGGACATTATGCTAAGAGCAATAAGCCGGTCACAGAAGGAAAACTACAGCATGATTCCTCTTACTGAGGCCTCTAAAGTAGTGAAACTCATAGAAGCAGAAAGGAGGATGGTGGTTGCAGGGGCCGAGGGGAGGCTATATGGGAGTTTTTCACAGCGTACAGAGTTTCCGTTCTGCAAGATGACCAAGTTCTAGAGATCTGCTGTACAACAAAGTGTATACAGATAACAGCACTGTACTGCACACTTAAAATTTTGTTAAGAGGGTAGATTTCATGGGTTTTTTCCAGCATTATTGAGAAGTAACTGACATACAACATTGTGTAAATTTCAGGTGTACAACATGATGATTTGATACATGTATACATTCTGAAATGATTAGCACAGTAAGTTTAGTTAACACATCTATCACGCACATAGTTACCATTTTATGGTACAATACTACATAGCGTCCGTAACTATAGTCACCATGCTGTACTTTAGATCCACAGACTTATTCATCGTATAACTGCAAGTTTGTCCCCTTGACCTCCTGCATACATTTCCCCCATCCCGCACCCTGCCCCTGGCAACCACAGATCTACTCTGCTTCTACGAGTTTGATTTCTCTGGATTCCACGTGAGTGAGATCATGCAGTATCTGTCTTTCTCTGACACGTCTTAGCATAAAGCCCTCCAGCCTCATCCATGTTGTCACAGATGGCAAGATTTCCTTCTTTTTTTACGGCCCAATAATATATCACATTTTCTTTATCCCTTTATCCATCAATGGGCACTTAGGTTGTTTCTGTGTCTTGGCTGTTGTGAATAACGTTGCCATGAACCTGGGGGGTAGGGCAGTGCAGATGTCTCTTTGAGATGGTGATTCCATTTCCTTCAGACATAACCCAGAAATGGAAATGCTGAATCAGTAGATTTCATGTTATTTGTTTTTACCACAATAAAAAATGGATTTGGGGGGAAGATATAAAAAGCACAAACCACAAAGGACGAGATTGATTAAATGGATAACATTAAAACTAAGAACTTCTGTTCATCAAAACATATGACTGACACAAAAAAAACTCTGAACAAAATGGGGATAGAAGGGATCTTCCTCAACACAATAAAGGCCATATATGACAAACCCACAGGCAACATCATACTCAATGGGCAAAAACTGAGTGCCATCCCCCTGAAAACAGGAACGAGACAAGGATGCCCTCTATCACCACTCTTATTTAACACAGTACTGGAGGTCCTGGCCAGAGCAATCAGGCAAGAGAAAGGAATAAAAGGAATCCAAATAGGGAGGGAAGAAGTGAAACTCTCGCTGTTTTCAGACGACATGATCTTATATATAGAAAACCCCAGAGAATCCATTGGAAAACTTTTAGAAATAATCAACAACTACAGCAAAGTTGCAGGGTATAAGATCAATTTACATAACTCAGTAGCATTTCTATACTCTAATAATGAACTAACAGAAAAAGAACTCAAGAACACAATACCATTCACAATCGCAACAAAAAGAATAAAATACCTCCGGGTGAATTTAACTAAGGAAGTGAAAGATGTATACAATGAAAACTACAAGGCTTTTCTGAAAGAAATGGATGACGACATAAGGAGATGGAAAGACATTCCATGTACTTGGACTGGAAGAATAAACAGAGTTAAATGTCCATTCTACCTAAAGTAATCTACAGATTCAACGCCATCCCAATCAGAATCCCAATGACATTCTTTACAGAAATAGAACAAAGAATCCTAAAATTCATATGGGGCAACAAAAGACCCCGAATTGCTAAAGCAATCCTGAGAAAAGAGAACAAGGCTGGAGGCATCACAATCCCTGACTTCAAAACATACTACAAAGCTACAATAATCAAAACAGCCTGGTACTGGTACAAAAACAGGTGCACAGATCAATGGAACAGAATTGAAAGCCCAGAAATAAAATCACACATCTATGGACAGCTAATCTTTTGACAAAGAAGCTGAGGGCATACAATGGAGAAAAGAAAGTCTTTTCAACAAATGGTGCTGGGAAAACTGGAAAGCTACATGTAAAAGAATGAAAATTGACCATTCTTTCTCACCATTTACTAAAATAAACTCAAAATGGATCTAAGACCTAAAGGTGAGACCTGAAACCATAAGGCTTCTGGAAGAAAATGTAGGCAGTACACTCTGACATCAGTATTAAAAGGATCTTTTCGGACACCATGTCTTCTCAGACAAGGGAAACAATAGAAAGAATAAACAAATGGGACTTCATCAGACTGAAGAGCTTCTTCAAGGCAAAGGAAGACAGGATTGAAACAAAAACAACAACCCACTAACTGCGAAAAAATATTTGCAAGTCATACATCCGAGAAAGGCTTAATATCCATAATACATAAAGAACTCACACAACTCAACAACAAAAAATCAAACAACTTGATCAAAAAATGGGCAGGAGACATGAACAGACATTTCTCCAAAGAAGATATATGGATGGCCAATAGGCACATGAAAAGATGTTCATCATCGCTGACCATCAGGGAAATGCAAATCAAAACTACACTAAGAGATCACCTTACACCCATTAGAATGACAAAAATAACCAAAACAAATAGTAACAAACGTTGGAGAGGTTGTGGAGAAAAAGGAACCCTCATACACTGTTGGTGGGAAGGCAAACTGGTGCAGCCACTACGGAAAACAGTATGGAGATTCCTCAAAAATTTAAAAATAGAGCTACCATATGATCCAGCTATCCCACTACTGGGTATCTATCCAAAGAGCTTGAAATCAGGAATCCCAAAAGTCCCATGCACCCCTATGTTCATTGCAGCATTATTTACAATAGCCAAGACATGGAAGCAACCTAAGCGCCCATCAACTGATGATTGGATAAAGATGTGGTATATATATATATATATATATATATACAATGGAATACTACTCAGCCATAAAAAAGAACAAAATCGTCCCATTTGTAACAACAAACAGATGCTCAACAGCACTGCTCCTCAGGGAAACTCAAATTGAAACCACAATGAGAGGCCACTACGTATCCATCAAAATGGCTAAAATTTAAAGCACTGACAATACCAAGTGCTGGAAGAATTATGGGACAGTAAGAGCTGCTGTCCACTGCTAGTGAAAGAGTGCAAATTGGTAACCACCTTGAAAGACCGTCTAGGAGTATCTGCTGAGACTGGACATATATACGCCGTGGGGCAGCAATTCTGTTCTTAGATTTCCAACAGAAATGCATACATTTGTTCACCAAAAAACATGTATAAGAATGTTCATAGCACTGTTATTTTTAATAGCCCAAAATAGCCAGAAACAACCCCAATGCCCACCAACAGTACCACAGATAAATAAATTATGGTATCTCAACAACAGAATGATGTTCAGCAATGAGAATGAATGAACAACCACATCAACAAATGGCTGAACTGCACGAACATGATGGTGTTTGAGAGAAAGAAGCCAGGTACAAAGGAGAACCTAGGCATATTTCCATCTATAAAAAATTCAAAACCAGACACACTCTGAGGATTTAGAAATCAGGATAGTGGTTACTTTTGGAGAGGAGTGGGTAGTGATGGTTGGGGTGGGGGGATAGGGAGCCCCGAGTGCTGGTAATGTTCTGCTTCTTAATATGATGGTGGCTCAATGGGTATACGTTTACTTTCTGAAAATTCACCAAGCTGAACCCTTTTGGTTTGTGCACTTTTTTTAATGTATGTTTTAATGCAACATTTTTTAAAAGAGAAAGGAATATACCTTATCAGATATACGATTTGCAAAAATATATGAAGGCAAATGATGTTGGGTGAATGAGTGGATGGAGACTTGATGGATGAATGGACAGACCGCTAAATGGACAACCGGATAGACTCACACCCTGTAAGACTATTTGAGCAAAGACAACTGCTGTGGCCTAAACCCCCCACCCCACAGGATATAAGGTTTATGTCAACTTATGTTCGAACAGGAAGAGGGACAGGAAGGGCCATGGGGCATGGCTGAGCTTCAGCAGGACTCATACCAATGGCATCACCGGTGAGTTTCCAAGCCTTGACGTCCCGGTCCTGCCCAGCGCTGATAACCAGTTGGAAGCTGTCCACATACAGGATGTCTGCCACACTACCCAAATGGCCCTTCCAGGTAATCAGAAGCTTGGGGGGGACTAGGGAAATGGTCTGGCCAGCCACGATCTAGAAGGGACAGTACAGGAGAACTACTTATACCAAAGCCATCACACAGGCTCATCAGAGGGCACCGAGGACTGGAGGCAGCAGAGCCCACTGGAAGGGCCCCTGGACACGGGCCAGGGTTCTAGCTCTGGAACCATTCCCATGTTAACTTTCTGGTGACCTCAGGTATGTCCCAGCACTCCTCTGGCCCCCACTGGCTCCTTTGGTAAAATCATAAAAAGCCTTTGCATACTGCTATATTGTTTACCAAGTACCTCCATACAGATTCTTCCAGTGGAACATCACAACAGG
The DNA here is from genome assembly GCF_021613505.1 of Equus quagga. NCBI lineage: Eukaryota > Metazoa > Chordata > Mammalia > Perissodactyla > Equidae > Equus > Equus quagga. The sequence continues at coordinate 85,686,524 of NC_060278.1, read as the reverse complement.
AGTCTCATCATTTCACAGAGGAGAGACAGGGACGTTCAGTAACAGCCCAAAGCCACCTAGCTAGAAAGTGATGGGGCTAGGACAAGAACCCAGGTCTTCCTCTAAAGATACTCAGCTGGGCACTGGGAGGAGAACAGGGTGAGTAAGGGGGTGATGTATCACGTTATACTATGAAGGAATAAACTCTACGGAACTGGAAACTGAGTGACAATATCCAAGACCATTTTTAAATAAAACGAGATAATTGAAGAGGAACATATTTTACCATATTCAAGTTTGTTAAGTCACAATAATAAAACTTTAAACAGAACAATGGAAGACAATAGAGAGCTCAGAAACCACCCAAATATACACATAAAACTTTGGTGTAAGATAAGAGGGGCAGGAAGACTTGCGGTGATGGAGAGAAGGACTAGACAAACAGTGCTGGAATGCCTGAGGAAGCATTTAGAGAAACTCACATCATTGTCACATGTCTTCCAAGTAAAGAAACACTCGAACGGTCAAAGAATTCTTTTTAATGAAACCATAAAACATCTCAAAGAGGGGCCAGCCCAGTGGTGTAGTGGTCAAGTTCTCATGCCCCAGTTTGGTGGCTCAGGGTTCACTGGTTCAGATCCCAGGCACAGACCTACACACAACTCATCAAGCCACGCTGTGGAGGCATCCCACATACAAAATAGAGGAAGACTGGCACAGATGTTAGCGCAGCACCAGTCTTCCTCAGCAAAAAAGAAAAATGAAGAAAAATCTGAAGAAAAGTGTGAGTGACTACTTATCTCTGAATTAAGAAAGTGATAGGCAATGAGAAATATCACAATGGGAGGAAAAATTGACCACAAAAAAATATAATTTTTAAATCATCATAAATGAAATTAAAAGGCAAATGACAAACTGGGGGGAAATATTTGCAGTGCCTATGACAATGAGTTAATATCTTTTAATATATTTTTAAATGATTATACATCATTTACAAAAGATGGTTACCACAATAGAAAAATGGGCAATAAACACTTATTGAATGCCTTCAATAAGCAAGGCACTCTGATGGACCCAGGGGACCCTCCTTCAGATGATACCGCTGATAACAAATACCTCATGTCGTCAAGGACGAAGCAAGACAGGCTAATAAAGTACAAAACTCTCAATGTTCGGAAGCGTGGTGTGGCAGCACGCATTAACGTCCTGAGAAAGATTTACGTTCTTTTACATACTATTTCCTCGGGACAAACTGTTTGCAGATAAACAACTACAAACAAAAGACTTGTGAAAAAGCCTATTTGCTCCATCATTTTTACAGCTTTTAAACCCAGCTTTACTGAAATATAACTCACACACAATTTACCCAAAGTGCTCACCTCAGTGGTTTTTCGTACACACATAGTTTGCAACCACCATCACAATCAATTTTAGACCATTTCCTCACCCCAAAAAGAAAGCCTGTACCCACTCACGGTCACTCCTCATTCCACCCCCAGCTCTGGGAACCCCATAATCTACTTCTGTCTCCATAGATTTGCCTAATTCTGGACAGTCTGTATAAATGAAATCATACAAGATGTGGTCTTTCGTGACCGGCTTCTCTCACGGAGCACACCGTCTTCAAGGCTTCTCAGGCTGTGGCCTGTATCAGTACTTCACTCCTTCTTATTATTCAGTAACATTCCAATGTAGTGATAGCCCACAATTTATCCTTTCATCAGTTATGAACATTTGGGTTGTTTTCAAGTTTGGCTATCATAACTAATGCTGCTATAAACACGTGTACAAGATATCGTATAGACATATGTTTTCACTTCTCTTGGGTATACACTTAGGAGTGGAACTGCCGGGTCATAGGCTGACTCTATGTTTAACTTTTTGAGGAACTGCCAAACTGTTTTCCAAAGCGGTTGTTCCACGTTACATTCTCACCAGCAATGGATGAGAGTTCCAATCTGCCCATATCTTAGCCAACACTTATTATCTGTAGCCATCCTAATGAGCACGAAGTGGGATCTCATTGTGGCTTTGATAGGTATTGCCCTGATGGCTAATGATGTTCAGCATCTTTTCATGTGCTTATTGGTTATTTGGATGTCTTCTTTGAAGAAATGTTTAGATCCTTTGGCCATTTTTCAATTGGGTTGTCTCTTTTATTGTTGAGTTGTGTGAGTTCTTCCTATATTCTAGATACTAGTCTCTTATCAGATATATGATTTGCAAATATTTTCTCCCACTCTACAGGTTGCCTTTTCACTTTCTAGATGGTGTCCTTTCAGGCCAAAAGTTTTAAATTTTGATGAAGTTCAATTTATCTATTTTTTCTTTTGTTGTGTTTTTTGCTGCCATATCTAAGAAATACTGCCTAACTCAAGGTTGTGAAGATTTCTCTCTTGTCCTCTTCTAAGAGTTCTATAACTTTAGCGCTTATGGTCCATGATCCACTTGAAGTTCATTTTTGTGTCTGTTGTGAGGTACGTTTTTGTGTATGTTGTGACTTTGTTCTTTTGATGTGGATATCCAGTTTTCCCAGCAACATCTGTTTAAAAAGGCTATTCTCTCCTCCATTTGATTGTCTTGGCACCCTTGTTGAAAATCAATTGATGAGAAATGTTAGGGTTTATTTTTCAACTATTAATTCTATTTCGTTGACCTATATGTCTGTCCTAACGTTAGTACCACACTATCTTTACTGTAGCTTTGCAGTAAGTTTTGAAATTGGGAAATGTGAGTCCTCCAACTCTGTTCATCTTTTCCAAGATTTTTTGGACTATTCTAGGTACTTTGTATTTTCATATGAATTTTAGGATCAGCTTGTCAATTTCTTCAAGAAAGGCTGTGCTGGGATTTTGATATAGATTATATTGAATCAATTTGGGAAATACTGCCATATTAGGTTAGATCTTCTAATCTATGAACATAGGATTTTTTCCAATTTATTTAGGTGTTCTTTCATTTCTTTCAACAATGTTTTGTAATTTTCAAAGTACAAGTTTTTCATTACTTTTGTAAATTCACTCCTAAATGTTTTATTCTATTTTAATACTATCGCAACTGAAACTGTTTCCTTAATTTCATTTTAAGATTGTTCACTGCTAATGTACAGAAATACACTGATTTTTTGTATATTGATCTTGTTCATGCAACCGTGTTTAACTAATTTGTTAGTTCTTATAGATTTTAGTGGATTCTTTAGGATTTTCTATGTATAAGATTTATGTCGTCTGAAAATAAAAAGGTTTTACTTCTTCCTTTCCAATCCAGATGTCTTTTATTTCATTTTCTTGCCTAACTGCTCTTCCAGTAAAACGCCGGAAGAAGCGGAAAGAGCAGACATCCTCATCCTGGTCCTGATCTTAGGAGGAAAGAATTTAATCTTTCACCATTAAGTATGATATTAGCTGTGAGTTTTTCATAGATACGTTTTATCAGGTTGAAGAAGTTTCCTTTTATTCCTTGTTAACTGAGTGCTTTTATCAGGAAAGGGTGTTGGAGTTTGTCAAATGCTTTTTCTGCATCTGTTGAGACGATTATGTGTCTTGTGTTTCTCATTCAATTAATATGGCATAACATTGCCATGTTGATTTTGGACATTAAACCAACTTTGCATTCCTAGGATAGGTCTCACTTGGTCATGGCGTTTAATCCTTTTCATATGTTGCTGGATTCAATTTGCTAGTATTTTGTTGAGGATATTTGCATCTCTATCCATAAGATATATTGGTCTGTAGTTTTATTTTCTTGTGATGTTTTTGATTTTGGTATCAAAGTAATTCTAGCCTCACAGAAAGTTCTTTTGGAAGAATTTTTTAAGAAGTCGCATTAATTCTTCTCTAAGTATTTGTTAGAATTCACCAGTGAATCCATCTATATCTGGACTTTCTTTGTGAGATGTTTTATCACTAATTCAATCTTTTTACTTGCTATATTCAGATTTTCTATTTCTTCAGATTTTCTATTTCTTCTTGAGCCCATTTTGGTAGTTTGTATCTTCCTAAGAATTTGTCCATTTTCTGTCATTTTTTGACAATGAAAAGTTAGAAACCATCCTATTATCCAACAATAGGTAACAAGTTAAATAAATGATTGTAGGTCTATAAAGTGAAATATTACTTAATCATTAGAAAGCTTGATTTTCAAAAAATATTTGATGATATAGGAAATTCTAGTTACATACAATATAATCCCAATTTGTTTAAAGTATATCCGTATAAAACTAAGAGCAGATGGTCAGGAACACAGACTCCGGAGTCAGACAGTCTTGGGTTTACTCTCAGGTCCAAACTGGCAGCTGTGTGAGCTTAGACATGTCCCTCCAGCTCTTCAGTTTTATCTTCCTCATCTGAAAAATAATATCTCCCTCACAGAGTCATTATGGGGATTCAATGAGAAGATACATAAAAGCACTTATCACAATCACTAAAACATAGTAAATAAATGACACATTATTGTTGTTATTATAATGCTTATATTAACATTGTAGATTCCTCATATACTGAATCCATGGGTAACCAATTCCCAACAGATCTGAATGCAGTGAAATTCTCTTCTTACTGAAACTAGGCTAGACATAATATATTTGTGCAGGGAGTCAAGAGGCACCTAAGACTGCAAGATGGCTATCAAAATTGAAAATGCATACAACTCTTTGACCTAGCAATCCCACTTCCAGGAATTTATCCTACAGACATTTTTGTCACATATGTAAAATAATATATTCACTATTCACTTTTATCTAAGAAGAAAAGACTGAAAACAATCTCAATTTCCCTTAAAAGGGAATTATATCAATAATATATCCTATGGTGTACTACACAGCCATAAAAAAATAATGTACTGATATGCAAAAATCGCCAAGATATATTATAGAGTTAAAAAAGCAAGGTGAGGGGCCGGCCCAGTAGCGCAGCAGTTAAGAGCGGACATTCCGCTTCGGCAGCCCGGGTTTCGGCAATTTGGATCCTGGGTACGGACCTACACACTGCTTGTCAAGCCATGCTGTGGCAGGCGTCCCACATATAAAAAGTAGAGGAAGCTGGGCACGGATGTTAGCTCAGGGCTGGTCTTCCTCAGCAAAAAGAAAGAAAGCAAGCAAAAAAAAGCAAGGTAAGGGCAAGCCCCATGGCCAAGTGGTTAAGTTCACATGCTCCACTTCACGGCCCAGGGTTTCACTGGTTCGGATCCTGGGCGCAGACATGGCACCACTCATCAGGCCATGCTGAGGTGGCGTCCCACATGCCACAACTAGAAGGACCCACAACTAGAATATACAACTATGTGCTGGGGGGCTTTGGGGAAAAGAAGGAAAAAACAAAAAAGAAGATTGGCAACAGTTGTTAGCTCAGATGCCAATCTTTAAAAAAAATAAAATAAAAAAGCAAAGTGAGTACTGTGTGTATGACATGCTACCTTCATGTAAAAAAAAGAGGGAAATAACTTTACACATTTGTGTTTGCACAAGTAAACACCAGGAGAATAAACAAAAATCAACAGAAGTGGTTAATTCCGGGAACAAGGACTGGTTTTGGGGGAGGACAGCAGTGGGACTAAGACGACTCCTCACCATGAGCCTTTGCACACCGCCTCATTTTTTAACTTTCACTGATGTATAACACACATACAGGACAATGTACACATCATAAATGCACCACTGAATGAATTTTTTACAAACAGAATGTGATGGTATGATCAGACCTGGGTAAGGAAACAGAGAGCTGTCCGGCCCCTAGAACCTCACTCCTTCCAGCCACTCCAACCCCCAAGGAAGATAATCACTTCTGATAGGATAGCTTTGTTTTGCCTGTTTTTGTACTTGACATAAATGGAACTATAAAACATACAAGATATACTCTCTTGTGTTTGACTTCTTTTACTTAAATTGTTTGAAGAATTTCTCATTTTGTAGCAAATGGTTGTGAGATCATTCACTTCCAATGCTGGATGTTATTCTACATAGTGTGTATACTACAATCTATTTTTCTATCTACGTTGATGGGCATTGGAGGTGTTTCAAATGTGGAGTTATCACACATCGTAATCCTGTCAACATTCCTATTCACGTTTCTTAGAGAACAGATTTCTCTAGGGTATGAGCGTAGGAGTGGGATCGCTGGGCCACAGAGTAGGCATACATTCAGCTTTAGAAGCTACTGCCAAACAGTTTCCCAAAGCAGTCACACCAACTTACATTCCTACCAGCAAGGGAAATTCCAGCTGATCTATATCGTTGTCAGCATTTGGTATTGCCTATCTTTTAGTTTTAGCCATTCTAGTGGGCGTGTAGTGGCATCACATTGCGGCTTTAATTTGCATTTTCCTGATAACTAATGAAAGGTGCTCAACTTCAGCAGTCATCAGGAAAATATCAAGTGATTTTTGAACTATGTATATGAATTACCTACTCAAGGAAATACATAAGTATTTTCATTATTTTTAGAAAGAATTCGTGACTCCAGGGCCCTCATTGCAAAGATCAAAGCACAAGGAATGGGTGTGTGTGTGTGTGTGTTTACATATGCATGTGGTTGTATTTAATGTGTGCACACTTGTGTTTTACTGGTTAAGGGTGACTTCTGGTTAACAGAAACTTCTCTACATCAACCAGACAACCCTGAACAGGAAACATGAGACTCAGAGCCTCAGTGAGAGAACTGTGGTCCTGGCTCATTAATGGGGCTCAAAGGCACTTTTCTGAGCAACCATCCAAATCATCTTCCTACCTCCTTCTCCTTCAAGGGAACGTAGTATGGGAGGCTGGTCCGGATCCGTTTAGGAATTAAGAACTGGAACTTGTTTACTCCACTGTGTTGGGATGACCGCTTGTCAGTGGGTATGCAGTAATCCTTGATGTCCCAGATCTAGGCACAAAGTGTGGGTTACTGTAGCAGTGACCCCAACACCAGCTCACTCTGTGGGCCCTCCCCCACACCATTTCTCCTCACTTTAGGGGGCAGTTCTTACTCACACCTCTCAGATACCCAGACATTCAGAGCCAGAAGGGGCCCACGGGATCTCAGCTAGCAGGCAGAAAGGGACTGGCCCAAGGACAAGATACTCTTGCCTCATGTCTCACAATGCATGAAATCAGTTCCAGAGACAGCTGATCACAGATCAGATGCATGGTTGGAGGGTGAAGGAGTTGTAGGAAGAGAATGATGGAGCACAGGACCCACTGGGGAAGGCTTCTTGGAGGCCCTTTTGAATCATGCCCTCCCTCATTTCACTGGGCACATCAGAGCAGGAGAGGGCTTCCAAGGTAACCCACCCTACCCTCTACTGTTTTACAAATGAAACCAGTAGCCAGAAGGAGTAGGGACTAGGCTAGGGCCACATGTGGCAAAGAGGTGGCCAGAACTTGGCTGACGCCAGCTCCTCAATCTTAATGCCAATTCTTCCTCACCTTGATGTGTCCTTTATTATCCCCTGTGACAAGGATGCAGTCATTTTCATCAGTGGCCATGGCGCCCACAACCACGTCCCACTTGTCTTCCAAGTCCACAGGGAACTTCCCCAGCAGGCCACCATTCCCATGGATGGACCAGGCATAGATGCAACCATCCGCGCAGCTGCTCAGCAGGGCGGCTGTGTGTGGCAGGCGAGGCCTGGTCTGCAGGAAGATTATCTGTACAAAAGATGTGAGCCTGCTCAGCAGTGCTGCCTGCTGGGCTCACCCTAACCGCTGTCCACGGTGCTGAGGGGCCACGGCCAATCACCAGATCCAACTGGTCCCCCAACTTCCTGGATGCCCAGTGAGAATGGTAATGGGACACCACCTTTCCTACCTGGCTAGTGACAGGAGCATTTTGCTGGACTATGAGCTCCCTGAGGCTAGGGAACTGTGTCCTTTTTTGTTTAGTACTTTATCCTCAGCAATTGCAATGGTGCCTGACACATGGCACATGACCAATGAATGGTTATTAAATGAAGACACACAAGTTTGATTTGTCCTGGGCTCACACAAGATTTTCTAAGTCCTGTAACTCAACTCAAAGTGATTTGGAGAACGAACTCATTCCTCTTCATACATTTCTAGGTGATATGCTCATATTTTCCAGCCAATTGTCAAGAAAGCATTTTATCCAAATTCTTCTTCAAGTCTTGATTTGACCATGCCCTTTGCTAATTCCCCCCTCTGCTCACTGTCACCTTACATGTCACCCCTGTGGTCCACTTGGGGGCCACTGTGGGAAGTGACTGCAAGACGAGCATGAGAAGAGAGCGCTTACCTGGTACCCACCCTGCATGCGGCAGAGAGTCTGGTCATGGGGGGTGAAGTGAGAGGCCTCCCCACCTCTCCTGAGTCAGAAATTATAGTATGGTGGCTTATGTGTCCCTAAAACAAGTCACTACCACCAACAACAAAAACCCTATTTCCTAACTGTCATAGAGATCTAAAACAAAACGCTCAAACTGCTTCCCATTGGCCCAGGTGCCAAGGTCACAAAACCAGGAGTCCTTAAAGCAACAACGAAGGGCAAGCATTTCCTCACTTCATGCAAGTGTACTTGTGCACCATACAAAACGTGGACAGCACAGACAGATGAAAAGAAATTAAAATTACCCACTGAATCCCAGAAAGAATCACCATTAAGATTTTAATGCATTTCCTTCCAGCTTTTTTCTGATTGCATTGTCTACAAAGACTTTTACCAGATCTTTTAAAATTATGAAATATACATGCATGAATAGACAAATATACCAATGGAACAATAGAGAGGATCCAGAATAGGTTACAGAAGACTATGCTGGGGCCCAGGATAGGCCACCCCAAAATATCCTACAATAGCATACTGATTATTTTGAATTAAAGTTACTTGAAAAACAAAAAGGGCAGTCTGACCCAGCTGTCTCTGTTCCCCTGAAGGCAGGAAATCAATCTCCTCTGTGAGAGGCGCTCTCCCTGCATCCTGATCCCCAGAGCCAGGGATTCAGGACAGAGGAGCCGGCATAAACAGACCTTGCTAATTAACGACCTCAAGCCTAAATTCTGCTTAAATTCTTCACTATTTATGTACCTCAAATCTAAGTGTCTTTGTCCTGTCAATTCCTCACAAATTTTTGTTTCTTTGTGTAGAAGATACATATACACTGCCTGCTTTGTTCACTCTCTGAGCAGGATTTCGCTGTGATCTCCAATATGTACACATTAAACTGGGTTTTTCTCCTGTTAATCTGGTCTTGCATCAATTTTACTATTAGTCCAGCCATAAGAACACAAGAAGAGAAGAAAGGGAAATTTCCCCACTTCAACTGCTATAATATGTATGAATGATGGAATCCTAAGCCAGTGGAGAAAAGGTAAACTGTTCAATAAGTGGTATTTGAACAACTGGCTACCAATTTAGAAAAAGAAAATTAGATTCATACATCACACCTTACATAAAATTACTTAGATGGGACAAAAAACTAACTAAAAACATATAAAATCATAAATGTCTAGAAGAAAATATAACAAATTTTCCTGTGATCTTGAGATAAACAATGCCTTTCTCTATTGTCAGAAAGGAAAATAACAAAGATGGCTAGATAAAAATTAAAACTTCAGTGTGATACCACAAAGGCAGATGAAGTGTAAATATTTGAAAAATACAACAAGCCAAGGATTCATTTCCAGAGCATATAAAGAGCTCCAAGAAATTAATACAAAAAAGAATGGACAAAGCATATGAACAGACATTTAAATTCACTGAAGAAATACAGACGTCTAACAAATATAAAAAAAGCTCAACATCACAAATAGTCAAAGAAATATCAAAAAACAATGCTATTTTCCACCTACCAGAGTGACAGAAATTAAGAAAAGGTTGCTGTCCAGCTCTGGCTCTGTGTGAGGACAAAGGCAGATGCACACGCTGTTGAAGGGAATGGAGACCATCACAGTCTCCCTGGAGAGCAAACTGGCCTGATGTGTACGCAAAGAAGACAATCCTTTACCTTCTAGGTCCTTCTGGCTGGTCTACAAATTAAATTGACATGAGCCAGAATAACAGGAGAAAATCAAAGTTTGATAATATGTATACATGGAAGTAAACCCAAGAGAAATGGCCAAGGTCAACACCTTAAACATCATCCTCAGCTAAAGACAAAGGAGGATGTTGGGGTGGGAGTCAGTTATGGGAGATTACCAGAAAAAGTGCAGTAAACAAGGGTAAGGTTATTATGCAGATTTAAGTCCTTGCCTTCCACATTGATAAGAGTTTCTAGAGATAAGGTCGTCCCCCTCTTCCTGGTATAGAGAGGAAGAGATCTTACAGATGGAGACTTCCCTTACAAATGTAAATGTTTCTTACAAAAGGTAACTTCTACTTGGTTTTCAAAGCTTCTCCCCTATCTGCACTTTCTTAAAAGTAACCAATCCAATTATGTTAAGTGAAATAAGCCAGATAGAGAAAGACAACCTCTGTATGACTCCACTCATATGTGGAAGTTAAACATGTGGACAAAGAGAACAGATTAGTGGTTACCAGGGTAAAGGGAGGTAGGGAGTGGGCACAAAGGGTGAAGTGGTGCACCTACAATATGACTGGCAAATAATAATGTACAACTGAAACTTCACAAGGGTGTAAACTATCATAATCGCAATAAAAAGTAAAAAAAAAGTAACCAACCCAAAATAATCCTCACGCCAAAGAGACATATCTTGAGGTGGCCAATTCTGCACCCCAACGACTGATCACAGCCTGAACTGTGCACACTTGCTGACCCACTAGTCCCACTTCTGGGAAATCTGGCATAACTGCACAGACAGATCCATAAGGATCTCAAATTGCACCATTGTTCGTAATAGTGAGAAACTAGGAACAACTTAAAAGTCTGTCAATTAGGCATTCATTAAGTAAATTACGGCAAATCCAAAAAAACACACTGCAGCCAGGGGCAGATTTACTAGTGAAGTTCATGAAGTTCAAGGCGAAGGTCAAGTTCAAGCCCCTTCTAAGGTCCTGGGAAAACCAGCAACATTTGGTGACTGCTCTAATTGTCAGCTCTGAAGGCTTCAGAATTTGTTGTCATTTGTTTTCTCATTCTAAACAAATTTTCACTTTTGTACTAATTTTTTGTGCATAATTTTGTGTTATTTTTCTTAAAGATTGACTCCCAAATTGTACAAATTTCAGGCTCCAAAAAACCTAGATCGGCCCCCCGTATGAAGCTATTAAAAAGAATGAAGTAGATAGACATGCAGGCACTGAGAGGAGAAGTCGTCTACTGTACATGGCTAAGTCAAAAAAAAGCAAACAGCTCAACTACAGTCTCAAATGCTCCCAGTTTTGTTTGAAAACCAAAACCATACCTGTGTGTATATATAGTATATAGGCATTTAAAAATAAATCTCAAAGACGCACATTTGATACTTTGTAGTAGTCACTACTATACTTTAAGGAAATTTTTAAAGTTTTGTAATAAGCAACCCAAACAACTTGAAATCAACAATCCAAAGTAACATATGCACCCCTATGTTGATTGCAGCACTATTCACAATAGCCAAGACATGGCAACTATCCAAGTGCCCATCGACCGATGATTGGATAAAGAAGATGTGGCATATATACACAATGGAGTACTACTCAGCCAGAAAAAAAGACAAATCACCCCATCTGCAACAACATGGAAGGACCTGGAGAGAATTATGCAAAGAGAAATAAGCCAGACTGAGAAAGACAAACACCAGATAATGTTACTCATATGTGGAATATAAAGAAGCACATGGACTAAGAAACCAGTTCAGTGGTTACCAGGGGAAGGGGGGTGGGGGGTGGGCACAGGGGGTGAAGGGGAGCACTTATGTGGTGACAGACAAGAAATAACGTACAACTGAAATTTCTCAATGATGTAAACTATTATGAATTCAAATTTTTTAAAAAATTTGTAATACGCATACTCCAGATCATTAAGTTTTCCCCTAAAATGGGGTTCCTCATAGCTGCACAGGATTCACCAAAACGATATGCCACAAAGAGCTCCTATTTCTGAACTGCAGAAAGATGAGGCTTCCTCCCCAAGCCTTCCTGCACTGCCCTGGGACAGCTAGAGCTGGCGGGAGTGAGGTGAAAGGATGGTGGCAGCCTCAGAGAGGGCCGTAGGCCCCAAAGGGAGCACACAATTGGGGCTGTGTGGCCAGTGTCAGGAGTGTGCACAGTCAGGACGCTGGGCCCTAGGCAGGACAGAGTGGGACCCGTGTGGCTGGGAGGCAGGTAACCGACACTATTCCTTTTGCACTCTGCACCTGGTCCCTGAAACCTCAAACGTATCCCTCTGCTCATTTTGCAAAGAGCTGCTGGACTGAGGTTGGGCATTCCAGCCTCCCTCAGTCCAGTGGTCCCAATGGTTCTCAACCACAGAGCCAACCACAGAGGGACTAAAGGCCCCTTCAGAAGCAGCTGAGGCTACACCCGGGCTGGGCTTCATACCTTTCAGAGCAATTTGCCACTTCCCACCTCTTTGGTCCTCACCACTAGGGAGAGGGCCCAGGACGGGGCCTCATCTAGAGTGTAAGGGACACAGCTGTGCCTGGATCCATGTCCTTGCCTCCTTCCCAGTGCCCTTTCTGCCATACCCCACAGTCTTCGGAGGCCAGACAGAAATGGTAAGAAGGAAGACCAGACAGACGAGACACTCTCCCAGGTGTCCTTGCCCCAGCCCACTCCCACCCCTCGTCCACTAAGGAAAGGCCGGGACCAAGGGTGACCCAAGAGCTCTGGACCCTCTCCAGGGCACCATCCTGAGAAGTGTCACTCTATCTGCCCCCCAGCTCCTCAGAGGGAAGAGACTTTGCAGGTCAAGGAGCAGTGGGGGTGAAGACAGAGCTCTTAGGAGCCAGGGGCAAGGGTCAGCATCAGAAGTAAGCCCACTTCAGACAGTGCCCAGTACATGGAGACGCTCAATGAATAACTGTGCCCTGACAGGACGAGGTCACCAACCCAAAGGTGGGCTGTAAGTCCCCGATCGGATTCACAGGTTGAAAGAGACGGGGTCTTCTGGGCAATTCTGCTTCCAGGAATCCATCCTTTTGATACTCACACAAGTGCACAGAAATGTATGCACAGGGGTGTCCAGTGCAATGCAGCATGTAAAGTTAAAAACTAGAACTAACCTGCCTATCAGTGGAAGACTGGCTTAACAGTTTATGATGCCTCCAAACGATGGGGCATGGTGCAACTATTAAAAAGAATTAGATAACAAAAGAATAAGCTGAATAAAAATTGCTGGTGTGAAAATATATCCAGGATATACAATTAAACAACGAAAAAGCAAGACAGCTATAATTTAGCTATAATTTTATGTCACTGGTCTAAAAATAAAAAGGACACAAGCTAAACCAATCTGTTAGCAGTGACTGTGACTACTGTGGGGATGGCATGGACTGTGGGGAGACACAGGGGACCTTTAGTTTTTACTTTGCACACAAAGTAGTTTTTCTTTTCTTTCTTTCTGTCTTTCTTTTTTTACCAATCAGCATTATTACTTTTTAAAGCTTTTTTAAAGGGATTTTTTCTTTGGTGAGGAAGATTGGCCCTGAGCTGACATTCATTGCCAACCTTCCTGTTTATGCTGAGGAACATTAGTTAAAGGCATTTTTAAAAGAGAGGAGGGGCCGGCCCTGTGGCTGAGTGGTTAAGTTCGCACACTCTGCTTCAGAGGGCCACGGTTTCACCAGTTCGGATCCTGGGCATGAAGACGGCACCACTCGTCAAGCCATGCTGAGGCGGCGTCCCACACGCCACAACTAGAAGGACCTACAACTAGAATATACAACTATGTACAGGGGGGTCTGGAGAGAAGAAAAAAAGAAGATTGGCAACAGATGTTAGCTCAGGTGCCAATCAAAACAATAAAAATGTAACAAAATAAAAGAGAGGAAACCACATTCAGAAGGTGGAGGAGAGAATATCCAGCCCCTCAGAGCCCTCCACTCCCCCACCACAGGACCCGGCTCTGCAGGGCACTGCTCCCCTGTTCCTGAGTGCCTGGTCTCTGGAGCTGGGTGAGGGGGCACTCCTGCCCACCCTAACATAACTCTGACTTGTATTTTCACTGGGCTCACGTTAAGGACTTAGGAAACCTAGTCTCTGAATTACACTATCTCTGCAGATTAAAGCCGGAAGGGGCCTTAGGGGTCACCTCAACCATGGTGACACAGCGAGGGGCATCCAGGGTCAGAAAGGGGAAAGGCACAGGAGGAAGAGAGAAGAACAGAGGACTGGATGCACTCATGTGCTGTACCAAACACCCTACAGAGCCCCAGAGGGCATTTAATGGGATTCTGGGAATGCTGCTTCTCCCACCTCCCAGTCCAGCCCCCCAACCAGGAGGGGACACTGGTCACCTCCCTAGACAGAACCCCCATACCCAGGGAGCACCCCCCAGACAGAGCAGCCCTGAAGCCAGAATCCTCAGCAGCACCATCCTCTCCTCCATGCCTCTCCAGGCCCTGGGGAGAACCAGGCTGGGCCCCTCAGGTCCCCCAGGCTCATAGACACTGCATTTCCCGACCCCATCCCAACAGTTGACCCCCCGGCTCACACCCCAGACCCTGCCTAAGCCTGGACAACCTTCTCCACCGATGCATTGGACTGCAGCGATATCTTCTTCATGAGTTCCCCTTTTCTCTTTTCAGCCTCTGTTAAAAGTGACTGTGTGCCACGGGGCATTCTTGACGGCTTGGGGCTGCCAGTGTTGAGAGGTTTCTGGAAAGCAAAATGGGCCTCCAAGGTCATCATGAGGGGGTCCCCCTACCCTACGGGGGAACAAAGACCAGAGGCAGATGCTGAAAGAGCAGCCACCCCAGCCCCATTGAGTAGACACACCACGCTGTGAAAGGTACAGCCAGTATCTGACAGATCCTCTGATCCACTCTGAGGCTGGCAAGCCTCATTTTAAGTTACCAGCAGCTTCCACTCTCAGAGCAGAGACCTGAGTTTGCCTTTGGGGAAGCCCCCTTCTCAGTCCCACAAGAGACAGATGGCTAAAGGTGAGGATCGTGGGGTGTATATACCCAAGGTTCTAGAAGATCTGAATGCAGTGTTGCGGCCCTAATACTTCGAAGGTGGTAGGAGCGTCTTATAGTAACGTACAGTGTGAGCATCTCACAGCAGAACCGTGTTCTAGCAGGTCATGTGGGATCCAGGTCTGGGCTGCTATGCCTGACTAGGATTGCGTGTTTGGGGAAGGTGGGGTTTCTCATTCAAGCCTCAGCTCCCAGGAACTGGAATCAGACTTCAATTGCTGAAAGAATCGGACTGGCTCCCCAAGCCCCACCCAAGATTACTGTACTGAGGGTCTGAGGCCAAACCGCCCCTGTGAGTAGCGAGAGCAATTCCCCTGCTCTTTCCCCTTACTCCCCCCAAAACAGGACCATCAGTCCAGCCTGGAAGGGTTAACCATGGGGCAGAGACCAGGGCTCAGAGGAGGAGGGAAGTGGTTCCCCTGCATCTGGGCCTCATGCCCCTGAGCCCGGTCCCCAGGGCAGTGAGACTTGCTGGGGGTGGTAGGCAGGCCCAGCGCCTCCTCTCTACCGGGGCAACGTGAGCTGGAGGCCTGAGAGAGCAGCCCAGGACCTGACCGCTGGTGTAGGCTCCCTGGATTGTCTTCCCTCCAAGTCCCGGCCCCAAGCTTGCACAGCCTGGGGTCTGGCATCAGCCGTGCTCTGGGAAGAGACTGTGCCCAGGCTCGAGGCAGCAGAGCAGGCTAGACACTGTGGGCCTAATCAGGAGGGGCCTTGTCCGTGCTCAAGACAAGGGAACTGACGGACCTAAAGGCGCTCCAGAAAAATCTCCTCCAAGTGAGAAAACAAACACACAACAGCAAACTCAGGGGTCTGGAGAGTGAGGGTGGTGGCTGGGTTCGGCACTCGCTCCCACCTGCAGGGGCACAGGCCTGTCTGGGTCCTTGTCTCTGGATTGTCTCATCACCGGGGGGGCTGACGTCAGGGTCCGTCTCAGGTTGGCATTGGCCACAGTCTTCTCACTGGAGTCCTGGGGCTGCTCTGAGCTCCTGTGGGCCCATGTCAGCTGCAAGCAGGATTTGCTGGGACAGTGCATCTGGCCCAGGAAGTCGTCCGCCACTCGCACCTGTGCCACAGAGTGAGCAGCCTGAGGCACTGCAGTGTCCCAAAGGCAAGCGCAGAGTGCCTGGCCCCACGCTGCCACCACATGGCTCTCCAGGGGCCCCAGGGCTGGCTTCCCTGAAATGCAGGACCCATAAAGGCCTTGAAACAGAGCTTATAACCCTGAGTGCCCCCAGGCAAGAGACTGTTCCCATGAGGAACTCAGTACCCCCGTCTGTAAAATGGACAGTGGTTTCCAAATGTTTTTGAGGTTGTTTTTAATCTTAAGGGAAATTCCAAAGTGTAAGATTGATAGAAAGCTGAGCTCCTCTGGGAGAGGCCCCTGCAATAGGCTCCTAGCCTCTCCCCTCAACACGTTTGGAAAACTACTGAATGAGGTGGCCTTTAAGGCCCCTTCCAGCTTTGATCTGCAAAGATACAGTAATGCAGAGACTGTATGGGTTTCCTGGCGCCCACGCGAGCTCAGTGAGCCTGGAGTGGTAACATGTAACAGCAATGGGTAAGGTGTGAACCACCTTAAGGACAGGGTAATCTACCCGAGAGAACAAGACAAGCACACCAGGCATGGAGTCAGACTGCCTAGGTTTGGATCTATCACTCCTTGGTTTTGTGACCTCAGGCAAGATGCTCAACCTCTCTGTCCCTCAGTTTCCTCACCTGTCAACTGAGGAGAATTAGAGAAACTACCACCTACCTACGTAGCTCCCAATCTCCTCCAGAACAAGTCCCCCAGTCCCCTCTCCTTCCCGGGGTGCCCCCTACCCCCAGGCCCACAGCCGAGAGAAAGGAGAGAGGAGGGGTGTTCCTGTTGACCATACCCTCTTGGGCGTCAAGGGCAAGGGGCTCTCAGAAGCATTGAAATTGAAGATGGGCCTGAACATGCTGACATTCCAGAAGAGGATGTCCCCGTTGTAGGAGGAGGTCCCGAGGAACTGGTTCTGGTACTTGGCCATGCTCAGGACGTCCTCCTTGTGGAAGGTCTGCCAGTGGTAGGACAAGAGCACTGGCTTGGCCTTGTGGAACCTGCACACATGCCAGAGGCAGGAGAGCTGAGAGAGCAGCCTTAGTGCTCCCCCGGGGAACACCGAGGCCTTTAGGATTCTGGGAGCCGACTCAGAGGAGGACACTCAGGCGTCGGAGCAGGCTGAAGCCCTGCCCCACCGACCTCATTTACTAAGCACCCACTGTGTGCCTCCTATAAAGGCCCTGTCCTGGGGCTTTACAGAAACTAATCTTACAGATTCACCCCATTTAGACACTCGAGCAAGGACTCAGGTTTAAAGAAGGGGAGACCACGGCCCTGGAAAGGCCCTTTGGAGAGGAAGGGGCCTTGCACATGCTGTTCCCCTGCCTGGAATGTTCCTCTGTCCCAAGCCCTCGCTGCTTCACTGAGACCTCTCCTGCTCATTCTTCAGATCCCACTCCACCCACGAAATCCTCAGAGGAGCCTTTTCTGACCACCTAAGGCGGAATCAGATTGCCGTCTCCTCCCCGTAGAAACTCAGCAGACTTTATCGATAGAAATGAAGTTATTTGATTAGTCTCTGCCTCTGACTAGAAGCCCCAGGAAGACGGAGACTCCATCCTTGTTTATACCCAACCCCAGCACCTAGCACAAAGTCTAGAACATATCAGCCTCAAGAAGTGATGAAGAAATCCATCAGTAGATGAAGCATTGGACATTACCCATCACTCATTTCCTGCCTGGAGTTCCAACCAGCAGCAACGCCAGGAGTGAGGAGCCCATTGGAAGTAGAGAGAATGGTCAGCTGCCCTTATCCACCCACACGCACCTTGCTACTCACCTGAAACAAGTGATTCTCTTACTCCACCCAGTCACGTAGAACACATTGTTCATATGGACAATCCCACTAATCTGTTGAAGATGAAAGAAAGAATGCTAAGGCACCTCAGAGAAAACGGCCCGGGCCCTGAACGTCTTCCTAGCGGTACCAAGCAAGAAGTCCAGACTCTCCATGATGACGAGAATCCCCCAGAGGTGGTGCCACCATCTATTTCTCAGAGTGCTCTCACATCCCATCATCTCACTTGATGGACTTGGAGGAGGCAGACAGCGTAGGCATCCATGTGCATTATTTAGGGGGATAACTGGGAAACAGACAAGTGACTTGGCTCAGGTAAGTAACTGAGCGATAGGATCTGGACCAAACCCCTGGCTGCTTGGCCAAGTGCTCCTTCTGAGCTGGTTAAAGGGCTGTGTCACAGGCGTTAGTAATGGGCTCAAGTTCCAAAGAGGGACTGCTGGCTTTGCTCCATGCCACACCCACAGACTATCCCTAGAACCCTGGCAGGCATTTCCCAAGGAGGGGTGAGCGTGGGTGCCTCTGAACCCGACCCCAGCTAGAAACGCAATCCAGAGCCCTCAGCCGTGGGCTAAGAAGAAAGGAAGGAGGAGCCGACACTTGTAGACAGGTACTAAGCACAGGCCCTGTCACCTATCATCATTTTATAGGTGAGGACACAAAGGTTCAGGGAGGCACAAAGCCAGGCTGTCTATGCACAGCCATTCAGGGTGGCACAAAAAATACTATGTCCCCGGGTTATGGGAGCTGTGCTGTGCTTCTCAAGAGGCGCCCCCGGCCCTGGCTGACCACCCGGACTGACCTCCAGCTGATCCTGGGAGGGGAAGGTCAGCAGGCATTCGCCGATGCTGTGGTTCCACATCTTCACGGTGCCGTCCTGCAAACCTGTGAGCAGGCACCGCTCCGACTCATCCAGGGACATGGCAGTCAGCTCCACGTCCTCGTCACCGGTCACAGAGAACTCCAGCATCCTCCTGCCCGTCACCATCTCCCACACGCTCACTATGCCACTCAGGCAGCCACTCACCACCTGCAGGGGAGCACACGGCTGGGGCTCCTGGTGAGGAGAGCGCCCCCACTCCCAGGGGCGGCCTCTACACGTCGGGCTGGCTTTAGACTGAGAAGACAGTCATTCAGGGCCCCTGCTGCAGGAGAAGCCCCTCTTGAAACAGGCCTTCCTCTGCTCTGTAGCACAGGGCAGAGCAAACTGGCACAGCTCTTTTAGAAGACACCAATTTAGTGAAATCCCCTTTAACTTAGAAACGGCATTTATCAGAATCTATCCAGAGAAAATAACCTCTAACTTGGAGAAGACGTTTACTGAAGCATCATTAATCATAGGAAAAACAAAAAACGGGAAACGCTAACTGCCCCCTAAGTAGGAAAACGCTGAGAGTAAAGGATGGTCACAGGACTTGATGCAACATCTACTGCCCCCACAACCAGAACAAGGCAACAGCAGCAGGCGAGGCTGTTTCAGAAGACCCCTCCTGCTGAGAACATCCAGGAAAGCTGGGGGAGGGATGTTTTTGCAAGCTGGTTGAAGGCACTGAAGAGCCCTAAGGTATGCAAGATGGTGGTGCCGGAGCCAGGATGGGAGGGAAGCCCAGAGAGGTGAGCTCTGGCCCCGTGTGGCCAAGGGTAAGGCAGCCTGCCCTGCCTGGAGCGCAGGCCAGAAAAGAGGTCACCATGGGAGTGGGCAGAGGGCCCAGGAGCCCTTTCTGTTCCTACACTTGAGAAACCATGTGCTCAGCTGCCCTGCCTGACCCAGAGATCTCTACTCAGGACCAGGGTGCTGTCTGTGGCCTGCGCCTCCCTCCCTTCCCACAGTGGACAAAGCCGAACGAGGGCTTCCCGGGAAAATGGCACCCAGGAACAGCGCCCACCCTGAGAGCCTTGCAGAGCAGCCACACCCAGTGTGCCATCTTACCCACCGTGTAAGCAAGGTGGCTCCTCCAGAACAGACCCGAGGCAGTGGCCAGGGGCACACAGGCCTGGAGGAATTAGGATCCGCTGACCAAGCAGTGGGGCTCCGACATCCTCTTGGGCCGGCCCCTCTGCAGGGCTGCCTCTCGTCCGCACCCTGCCGCCCACACCACCATCAAATCCCCACCGCCTGTCCTGACCACTCCGTGGACAGGATCTGGACCCAGCGGGAGGCTGCGGTGCCACCCGTGTCACCGGCACTCCCGCCAGCCTAAGAGGCAGCTCGGGCCCACTCACCTGCTTAAAGAGCTTGCTGTAGAGGACGTTGCACAGCGGGGTGCTGTGGGTCGTGATCTTCTCCCCGGCCTTCCCAGGCCCCTGGGTCTCTAAGTACCCTTTCAGGATCCCAATCTGCAGGGGTGGGGAGAGGGGCAGCAGCTGGGCAGGTAGAGGGCTCTGCCCTCAGTGACTGGCCCCCGGGAGAAACTCCCAACAAACGGACACCCAGACATCCTGACTGCACGCAGGCCTGGGCCCAGCAAGGCCCCACGGCTCTCAGCATGCCTGCTGATATGTACCTCTCACCTCTACTCCACAGGCCCAACTCTCAGAGAGTGGGGCTCCCAAACCCTAGTGTTCCTAGAACCCCAAAGTCCAAGTCCAAATTCCCTCCTATAACTTCTGAGAAGCATAAAGCCTCAATCTGATATCCCCTCCTCCAGGAAGCCTTCCCTGACTACCCTGCCCCAGGCTAGGCTAAGGATCCTATCTCTGTGCTCCATGAAGCCCCTAGCACACATCTCCATCATAACACACAGCATTTTCTGCTAAAATTATCTGTTCTCCTTCTATCAGCTGAGTTCCTCGAGAGATGGGACAGTGTCTAATTAATATATTCTCTGCTTCTGACAAAGAGCAGGGGGTTGACGTTTGATGACTTGAAATGAACTTCAAAGGTCCATTTAATTCAACAAATGCCGGCAGCCAGCCCAGCACTCAGCAGAGATGAAGGAATCCACAACCTCCCTTCTCAAGAAACCTGCCGTCTGGGGGACAGACAGCCAAGGGCACAAGGATGACGTATGTGTCCCCTGACAGGGTGGCCTGGCCAACGGAGGGGACAAGGCCTTAGTGGGGCTACCCCTTCCTCTCAAACACAAATGACCCCCTCGTCCCCTTTCTAGACAGAACGTCCCCATCTTCTGGCAGCCCCCTGAGCTCCCATCTCGTCACAGGCCCCACCGCCACCTGGGACAGCCTGCCCCTGTGCTTCTCCCACTCTGTCCTGTCCTCTGGGACACATGGGCACCAGCGAGGTCACAGCACCCAGACGGTCTCCACACCTCATCTCTCCAGGTTCTCCTTCAGAGGGGCTGGTCGGGCCCTGCTTCCTGGAGCTCACGATTTGGCAGGAAAGAGAGTCATGTAGCCGCGAGAGGACACAGTTACAAAGGCCGCGATGGAAAGGAGGCACAGGGCCACTGGAGCTCAGAGGGGGCCACCTAACCCAGCCTGGGGGTCAGCGTGGGCTTCCAGGAGGAGAATCTAGGGCATGGACAGGGCGGGAAAGAGCAGAGAGAGCAGCAGCACAGAGGGTGACAGGCTGGGTGCCTACAAACGGTCTTCCAGGAAATCACAAGAGATGGGAGCCTCGGGCCAGGCCACAGGGTCTAGGAGTTTTGTCCTCATGTCATGAAGAGTAGACTCGGGAGGGACAGGATGCAACCAGCCCTCGAGCGCCCTCTGGGACGTCAGGCCCCAGCCACGGGGCCACCCTGTGTGCACAGCCATGACCCGCCTCCTGCGCAGACTCACCGAATAGGTGCTGCAGATGAGGGTGTTGTCGTTCTTGTGGAAGTAGGCGCTGGTGATGGGGCAGTTTCCCAGGGCAAAAAGCTTCCCGCAGAAGGACTGGAGGCATATGTAGTCCTGCATGTCCCACACACGGATATTCTGGGCGTGGGACACAGGCAGAGAGGCCGAGAGTGGATCCTTGGGGATGCGGCCAGCACCTGAGGCCTCGGGGAGCTCCCGGGAGCAGGACCAGGGGTACACAGTGCAGGCACTTCCAACACACCCCCACTGCACTGTGTCTGCCACAATCACAGCTCTACGACAGGGACGCTGCCTTAGGCTCAGGTGAGGAAACCGAGGCACAGTTCCACCCCAGCCTTCCCCCAGGGCCTCTCCCCTACTTGAGCAGCTGCGCTCAGTGGCCAAGGATGAAGACCAAGCAAGCCCGCATGCACCCCTGCAGACCCTCACCAGCTCCCGCTCCCGCTTCCCTCCAGTAAAGCCAGGCAGGACACAGAGTGTGGCTACCAACATCACTGCCAAAAAGGCCCACCTGTCCCCAGAGTAGCCCCCTGGAGTTCATCCCGAGTTGAAGAACTGTCCCTAGAGAGGCCCCATCTCCATGCTCCTCACTGCTCAGAGGCATCGGCAGGGAGCTGGAAAGGGCACAGACTCGGAGTCGACCAGAATCGAGTCTGCAGCACAGCTCCGCCTAGCATTGACCGGGAAGATTTTAGCAAGTCTGTGCCTGTCCCCTGACCCCTCCAGCCTCAACTCCCTCATCAGAGGGGAGGATGCCCGGCTCCCAGGGCTGCCAGGGGAATTCGAGACAATGGGAAGTGGGAGGATGCGGTGGGAGGGTGGCCTGGGTAACCCAAGGGCCCTGCCAACTCTCCATCTACGGAGCCCCAGAAGACACCAACTTGTCCCCTGACGGAGGGCCTTGGAGCTGCTGGCCTGCATCCCCACACCGGCCAAAACGCCCGAGCAGCCCAGCAAATGGGGCAGTACCTGAACCAATAGCTGCAGAAGAGCAACGCAACGGGGCTTGAGCAGGGGAGCCTCGGACACTGAGAAGGGGCCACTGGGAGGGCCGAGAGGGGCAAGTCTGTGTGTGTGGGGGGGGAGGGAGGGAAGGGCTCACAGGGACTGTGCACCGACTGTGAGCCAGGCACACGCTGCTCTTTGCCACCAGCTCTCCTCCAAACCACGCAACAACCCATTCCAGGGATGAGACTGAGGCTCAGAAAAGGGAAGGGCCCTGACCAGAACCAGAATGGAAGAAGCCAGGCTGGGCTACGTGGGAACCCAGCTCTGGTGGGCTGCTCAAGGCTGGGCTCAGGCCTCTACCGGGGGCTGTTGGAGACCCAGGGCCCCCTCATGGTGGTTCCACCTAGGGCACTTCCCTCTGGGCCTTAGGCCAGGAGCGGGACCATGGACAGGGAGGCCACACCATTTCCCCAGGCCTCAGGCTCCTGCCAACTGCTGGCCACATGGCTGGCCAAGGTAGATCATTAGCCCTGGGCCAGCATCTTTCCGGGGACGCTGTGGGGGGCATAAGGGCCATGCTCCACAAGGGGGGCACCTTGTCCTTGGAGACACTGAGGAGGATGCTGCTGTTCTGGCTGTTCACAAGGATGTGCGTCACTGAGGTCTGATGACCCTTCATCAGCCACACAGGCTTTTTCGAAAAGAAGGGGTTCCACAGGCGGATGAGAGGATCATAGCCACCGGTCACTGGGGTCAAAAATGGGTATCAGCCACGGGGGGGCCTACCCTTCTCCTGGGGCCAGACCTCAGACCCCAGCCAGGCTTGGCAGATGGGGGGGCATTGCTGTGACCCCTCCCCCTCCTGCACCACCCCCTCCAACACGCCACGCAGAGCCCGTGTCACCACATCACACCCGCACCCATGAGTGGGACCGGAGAGGTAGGAGAGGAGGCCGGACACCGCACGGCCTCCTCCTCAGCTCTGATGGTCCCCGAGCCCCTAGCGGCCCTCACTTCAGCCCCGCCAGGCCAGCCGCTGCTGCGTGACATGGAGATTACTTACCCAGGAAGTTCTTGTCTGGGCAGTAATCGAAGCAAAGAATTCCTCTTCTCAAGTTCAGCACTGAAAACCTACAACAGCAAAGAGGGAAGGCCGAGGGCTGGGAGCAGTGGCCTCAGGGAGTCTCTGGGCCTGGGGAGGGAAGGAGCTGGAGGCAGGGGCCTGGGAGGAGCAGCCCCAGAAATCCTGACCAGGCTCATCCTGCCGCCACGCCAGGGCCCAGCACCGCAGGCAGAGTGGCAGCCGTGGGTCTCGGCCCAAAGCCAGCAGCTCGAGGAGAAGGCACCCACCTCTCGCCTGTAGGGGAAAGCAGCCCCCAAAACAGGAGCCGCTCCCCACAGGTGTAACACATTGGCCTCATTCCAAGAGCAAACTTAACTTGATCTGCACCTCACCTACACCGGAACAGGTGTCCCCAACCCATGACACAAATCAAAAAAAGGGGAGGGCGTTCCAAGGGCCAGGGGCAAGGGCAGAAAGCTCCTGGGTGCCCCTGCTCCGGGCTGGCCCCATGCTGGGTGCTGCTCCTGTGTCACCTGGACCCCTCCTACAACCCTGAAGAGTGTCATCAGCCCTGTGCCACGATGAGGACACAGAAAGGAGAAGTTAAGGAGCTTGCCCAAGGTCACATGGCTGGCAAGATGGGGGTCAGGATTCAGACCCAGGGTGGGCATGACAGGAAGAGGCAGAAGGCTCAGCAACTGGTGCTCCAGAAAAGGAAGAGGTGAGGCTGGGAGGGCCAGGGTGATTCTGGGAAGCCAGCGGCCCTCACAGGTCCAAGGGCCCTGGAAGCTCTGTGCCTTTGCACATGCTGTTCTCTCTTATCCACACATCCTGTCCTGCCAGCTCCTTCTGCTCAAACTCTCTTCAGAACTCCACTCAAAGGCCCCAGCTGTAGGGACTCCAGCCCTCTAATGCAGCATGCCCCACTGAACCTGCCCCTGCACTGGCTCCTCTGCCACTCCCGTGGCCTGAGCCCGTTGCCTGGGCATCATCCTGGAGGCTCCCTCTCCCGCACTTTCAGCATCCAGCTGGGCCCCAAGTCCCTTGCCCACATCCCACCACAGCGCTGACCTCTGCTTAGGACAGACCCCTTCATCTGTGTCAGCCTCCCAGGGGTCTCTCAACCTCCAGTCTTGATCCCTCTCCAGTCTGCTCTCCCCTCCACAGCCAGAAGGATCCCTCTAAAAACCAAACTTCAGGAAGAACATATCGAATACATGTATTTCATTTATTGTCCAACCAGATACATCTCCCTCCATGCGTACGAGTGCAGAGAAATATTCTGGAAGAATGGTCACAAAAGCATTACAAGAAATTATTTCGGGCTGGCTGACTCATTCATTTGACAAACATTTACTGGCTCCTACGCCCTTCCAGGATGGCCAGAGGCGTAGATATGATGCCCCTGCCTTCACAGAGCTTTCCTTCAGGAGGGAAGCAGCACGAGCAAGTAAAGGAACAGAGAGACAGGGAGATGGACCTTTACAATCATGGCCAATCCTGCAGGGAATAAACAGGTGGCTTTGACAGGACAGCTGAAGGAGACCAGGTCTGCAGATGACTGCTGTGCAGGGAAGGGACTGGAAGGTCAGAGAGGACACAGCAAAGGCCATGGCAAGCAGTCCAGGTGGGAGATGATGGTGGCTTTACCTAGGTGGTGGTGGCAGACGTGAGAGAAGGGGGAAAGCAGGGGAGATGCAGTGGGTCACTCCATTCCTCCCCAGTTCCTCCATCAGAGTCACTGTTGGCTCCAACCACCTGAGGAACTCATCTCAGGCTGGCTTCCAGGAAGCCAGACGCTGAGGCCCACACTGCCTTGGAGGCAGAGTTTGGGGTGGCAATGCCAGACCCCACTTGCAGAGGCCACGCCCCGAGGTCATTGCCAGGAACAGGAGACCAGCAAGCAGTCAATGGTGCCACCTGCTGGCCAATGTGTGTACTGCATTCAGGCAAGAAGGAAGGGTGCGGTGCGCCATACAGCCAACCTGCCCCCAGACTGTATATCAGGTCCCCCCATCTCCACTCCACTGGCCGGCTCCAGGCCACCATCATACGTAGCCTGAGTTATTACAATGGCGTCCACACTGGTGTCCCTGTCGCCACTCCTGTCCATGTACACTCTGCTTGCAACAGAGCAGCCAGAGGGGTGCTCCCACACATCAGACCGCACAGTTGCTCTGCTCAAAATCATCTTAGAATCTTGTTTATATCCTATTTCAAATATTGTAAAAAGACATTTTGAGACATTTGGGGGAAGATTAACTTGGACTAGGTACTAGTGATATTAAATCATTATACTATTTTCTCTACTTTTGTGTCTGAAATTTTTCATAATAAAAATGTTTAAAACACAAAAACAAAAAAAAACAAGAGCACATGAGACAAAGAAGAGCAATGCAAAGGCCCTGGGGCAGGAGCATGCCTGAGTCACAAGGGGGCCAGCGTGGCTGAAGTGGGAAGGGGGAAGAGGTGAGATGAGGAAGGCAGCAAGCCAGACCACAGAGGCCCCACGAACATGGTGAGATGATCCCCCTGATGCCCTCCTGCCACTGACACCCAATAAAGCAAGAAGCTGAATGAAACACATCACAGACGTGAGGTCCTACTACCACCAAAGCAGAGAGGCGAACCTCAGCAAACCAGCTCCAAGCAAGATCCTGAACCCTGTCCCACTCACAGCACTGAAGACAAGGCCGAAATTTGCCCACCGCCGCAGACATTCTCCAAGGCGCCGCCTCCACCCTGCAGTGAGTTCCTGGACTTGGACGGCAATGTGCAGAGTCCTCTTTGGTTAACAAGACACTGGACATACAATGAGGCCTGGGACACAACCCCAGGTCAAACGTCTGCTCCAAGACAGGCACCTCCCCTCCCTAAGCCGCAAGTTTCCCATCTGTAAGCTGAGGGGTTGCACTAAACTAGCCCTACCATTCCAGGTGTGAGCTTCCCTCTGGAAAACAACTGGGACAGAAAAGGACAGACGGAGATGGGGCCTGAATGGCTCTCAGTCTCCTCAATGTGCCTCACCCAGTTGCTCCCCCAGCATAGGTCTCAAATCTCCTGCTCTTCCCCCAAGACGTGCCTGAGGCTGCAGCTCATGATTCGGCTGCTCAGAGCAAAATGTCACAGACCCAAAGGCTCCCGAGGGTAAAGACCTGAACAGGAGGAAGATGCAGAGGAGGGAAGGAATCTTTAGGAGGAAAAACATACCGTGAAAGGCATAGTGACAGGTCCCCCTGACCAGATGAAGCAGGGCCTTCGGTAACAGAGTGAGCCAGTGGGGACTGGATAACGGCAGGGGGGCCACAGGACTCCAACTATATTTATAACATTTTAATTTGTTTCAGGGACAATGTACACATATTTCCTCGTGTGACTAATAAGAAAAAAGAAAGAAAAGGAAAAAATTCACTCCAGGGTAGAGGACTCGAGAATGAAGGAAATAGATGAGAAGTGTCTCCACAGAACAAATGCCCCCATTACTGAACACAAGCCATGTACACATTCACTCGCATAACCCTTGAGGGAGTGACCTAAGTGCGTTCTCACGCCCTTTGACAGAGGAAGAAACTGAGGCTCACAGAGGGGAAGTGACTTGCATTCATTCCTTCATTCAGGAAACGCTTTTTATTTTTCTAAAGATTGGCACCTAACAACTGTTGCCAATCTTTTTTTTTTTTTTTTCTGCTTTTTCTCCCCAAATGCCTTCAGTACATAGTTGTATATTTTAGTTGTGGGTCCTTCTAGTTGTGGCATGTGGGATGCCACCTCAGCGTGGCTTGATGAGCAGTGCCATGTCCGTGCCCAGGATCCAAACCAGCAAAACTCTGGGCCACCGAAGTGGAGCATGTGAACTCAATCACTCGGCCACGGGGCTGGCCCCAGGAAACACTTTTTGACTGCCTACTTTCACTACGTCCCAGCTTCTATGCTGAGTTTTGCAGATAAATTGGCGGGCGAAAGAGGCCTATGATATTTTTGCCACTGGTGGCAATGCCAGAATGATGGTTAAAACCAACTCCAGAGGCCACCTTCTAACCAGCACACCCACCGTGGACCCGGAGGACACGCGTGCTTCCTCAGACCAGGCATGATCCGCAGGACTCTGCCCTGCGCACAGGACATGCCACCGTCCTGGGGGTGGCCACTCTCAGCAGGAATGAAGCCAGCTCCCTGGAGGCACTGTCACCACCCGCCCCCGCCCAGCCCCACCACCCCAGCCTGGAGAGACGTGCGCTTACTTGGGATTCTCGGGGGCTTTGGATGGCAATATCGTCAGCACCAGAGAGGACTTCTCAATGGCTGAACAGGAGGCCACCAGGTTCAGCTGGGGGATGAACTTGACCTGTTGGCACCAGTTGGGATGCAGAGCCTGGGAAGAGAGCAGCGGTGGTGGGAGACCCAACCCACGGACAGCCTTCAGGCCTGTTCCCCAGAACACAGCAAGTGCTGGGGGCCGACCGGGCCCGGAGATCGCCGAGCCCAACGCCCTTCTGCCGACTACAGCTCTGACGAAGTGATCTGACCCTGCAGTCCTACACCAGGTCCTGCGACCAGGGGGGTGTGGCCATTGCTTCTCAGTGAAAGGGCTTAAAAGTACTTAAGGCTGCTGCTTGTGAAATCTTGCTTATAAGTTGGAGGACAGGCAAGGTCAGGCCCAGACCAGTACTGTCTGTCAGCCCACCCAAGGGGAAGGAAAGATGAACTGCAGTCTGCCTAGTCCACAGTCTCTGCATCCACGGGGGCCCCAGCACAGAGTGGCCAGTGCCCCCAGCCCCACCGCTCCCTCCATGTTTGTCCATGTTTGAAGGTGGTCTGCTCCCAGAGCCTGCAGTGCAGGAGAACATTATCTGCTGCAACTTAGGCCACAAAAGGCTGAGACCCACAAGGCAAAGGGCTCTGCACTGGAGCTCCAGCTCTGTGGTCTGGCCCAGGCTCGGCCTCCCAACCCAGAGATCTCCTCTCTGGGACAAGAATGGAGGAGGTGAGGTGGGGGCTGACCAGGCTCTGAGCTGGGTTTCACAGGCACTGTCTCACCCAGAGTCTGTCATCGTGAAGGCAGAATCCAAGGCCCTGCACGGAACCGGGGACACTTAGCAACTCGGAGGGAAAACCAAGGCCAAGATGAGATGCCCACAGAAGGTGGAAAAGAAGGCGGGCTAGGGTGTGACTCTTCCTGAGAGGGTCCCAGGGCCTGAATGATCCAACCTGCTCGAAAAGAAGCATTTATGGGTTTTGGACCACTCAACTTGGACTGCCCTGAGTGTCAGATTCATTCATTCACACATGCGTTCATTTGTTCAACAAATGCACTGGGAGCCCACTTACACCAGGTGCTATTTCAGGCACTGGGACAGAACAGAGAACACCACACACTAAGTGCCTGTCCTCAAGGAGCTGTCAATCTCCTGGAGGTGACAGGATGAGAAACCACTGGAGGGACAATACAAAGTTGGGAGGTGGTAAGCTGTGATATTGTGATTTATAATTAGAAACATATATTTGGTATCTGTCCCTGTTCCTGGCACAGAGCTCCTAAAACCCTTGGAATGTCCTAAGTGATGAGAGCAATAAAGGTGTCTTGATATTCCTAACAAAGCTCTTTCAACCACACCTGAGTTTATGTTAATGAGGTGGCTTTTAGAAAGCACCTGAGGATGGGGGCTGGCTGCCAGTGGAGCCAACCACGTGATAGAGGGCTGGAACTTTCCATCCCACTCCCTGAGCTCTGGGGAAGGGGAGAGGGCCTGGAGGTCAAATCCATCTCCATTGGCCAATGATTTAATCAATCATGTCTATGTAATGAAGCCCCCCCAAAACCCCAAAAGGACAGGATTCAGAGACCTCCTTGGCTGGTGAACACGTAGAGATTTGGGGAAAGGGGTGCACCCAGAGAGCATGGAAACCCCATGCCCCTTACCACATACATTGCCCTACACATCTCTTCCATCTGCCTGTTCCTAAGCTGTATCTTTTTATAATAAACTGATAATCAAGTAAGTAAAATGTTTCTCTGAGTTCTATGAGCCGCTCTAGCAAATTAATCGAACCCAAAGAAAGCATCGTGGGAACCTCTGATTTACAGCCAGTCGGTCAGAAGCAGAGGGGACAACCTGGACTTGTGATGGCATCTGGAGTGGAGGGCAGCCTTGTGAGAATGAGCCCATGACTGTAGAATCTGATGCTATCTGTGGGTAGACAGCGTCAGAATTGCGTTCAATTGTAGGACACCCAGCTGGGGTCGAAGAATTGCTTGGTGATATGAAAAATAAACACACATTGTCATGGTGTCAGATCCTATAAGTGCTGGAGGGTGAAGGCATATAGGCAGAGGAGGCGGCAGAGCTGTTCCAGGCTGGTTGGTTAGGGACCTAAAGGAAGCAGGGAGACCAGCATATAGGTACATAGGGAAGAGCACGGCAGCCTGAAGGCCCAGCATGTGTCAAGGCCCTGAGGTTGAAAGGGGCTTTGTGTGTTGAGGGAATAGCAAGGCTGCCTGCATCTCTACAGCAGAGGAGAAGATAGGTAGAAAGCAAGACCCAGAACAAGTGAGGGGCCAGATCGCCTCGTGTCCTGATGGTCATAGTAAACACTTGAAATTTTGTTCCAAACATGATGAGAAGCTACCGGGGGGTTTTGAGCAAAGGAGTGACATTGATGAGGATTTTAGGCTGGTTACTTTTAAAACTGCAGATGAGAAGCAGGCTCCGAGGACTGGAATTTTGCTTGCCCTTTTGAGAGACATTTGCATTTGTGAAGGAAGGGGGGATGACCTTGTAGGGACCTGAAATTGGCCACCCCAAGATATGTCTCTTTGGCATGGGGATTCTTTTGGGCTGATTGCTTTTGATAAACTGGGACAGGGAGGGAAGCTCTGGGGAATGGAACTTGCCCTTGTTGGGACACATTTACGTTTGTAAGGTAAATCTCTATCTGTAAAAGGTGCCTCCCTCTCTGTACCAGGAAGAAGAAGAGAGATGACCTTATCCCTAGAAACTCTTAATGGAGAAGGGAAGAACTTAAGTTGGTTGCTGTCTGGCAATCTCATGTAACTGATTTAGGGTGGTGGCTTCTGACCTTTACTTATTCCGATTTGATTCTTGTCTAAAAGTCATGGGATCACCGAACAACCAGACCCCACCTGCACTGATACCATTTTAACTTTTTTTCATGTTCTTTCCTTTGTCTTGTAAAGAAATGATTCACATACCCATGCCTTATAAAATTAGCCCTAACCCTCATCTCGGGGCAGCAGCAGGAGCT
Organism: Equus quagga; assembly: GCF_021613505.1. Lineage (NCBI taxonomy): Eukaryota > Metazoa > Chordata > Mammalia > Perissodactyla > Equidae > Equus > Equus quagga. The sequence goes on along the minus strand of NC_060278.1, from coordinate 85,655,620 downwards.
CTGACTGCCCGTGGGTCCTGTCCCCACGCAGCAGCTCTGCCTGCCCATGGGTCCTGTCCCCATGCCAGCGGGGGCAGCAGAAGTGGCAGCAGAAGCTCTGACTGCCCATGGGTCCTGTCCCCATGCTATTCTACACTATTCTCTAAATAAAAGAGCACTCCTGCCAGATCTTGAGAGTCTAAGAAATCTTTCTTTCGACTCCTCGGCTCACCGACCCTGCATCAACATGACTGTATTTGTATCTGATCATTCTCCTGACTACTGGAGAAAGCACACGGGGAAATAGCTGGAAGCCACAGCAGCCATCCAGTTGCAAGGCAAGTTGTGCCGGGACCACGGCCCTTCGGGACACGTATGTCTTCTGCAGAAAGAGCCAACAGGATCCAGCAGCCGCCTTGACCCGGCTCCCAGAGGTCAAGCCTCAAGGCCTAAATCGGAACCCAGGGGACAAATGCACTCCCTGCATGTATTTTGAGTGGCGTGTGTACAGTTACCATGGTAACAGGCTATAGAAAGATACGACTCACCTTCAGTCGGTAACTTCTGTGCAAAGGGGACTTCTCATTTAAGAGCTTCTGCGTGGAAACCTTGATCCCCTGATCTGAGAGGAGGAAAATTGAGGTCCACATCACCAGCTCTCCCCCTTTGCCAGACAAGCAAAGTCTCAGAAGACACTTGAGTTGGTTGGCAACTCCCGAGCGTCTGAAAGGGCTTTTCCATTCAAATGCTCGTTCAAGCCTCAGTGTCCTGGTGAGTTCAGTGGGGTGAACTCAACACCCAGAAAACAGACGGGGCAGATGAACACTGCTGCCCAGAGCCCCCCGCCAGCTCATGGCAGAAGTGGAGCCACATTCCGGTCTCTTCCCTCTCCGTAGCTGCTGCGACCTAGACCAGCAGTGCTCCATTAGGGAGACCCAGCTCTGCTGGAGTGGACAACGAATTGAGACCCTAGGCTCTGTTCATTCTGAAAATACTCATTTGGGAGTTTGCCATCATGCTTCAAACTACATGCCCCGTCTTCCAGAAACTCACAGTCCAGGAGGGAGAAGTTGCGCATGTGCGTCATAGAGCAAGCGTGCCGGGAGAAAGCAAGCGCTGAGCTCAGCCTCACCTCAGGCCTGGGGGGCTGAGTCTCCTGGCTGCGGAACCGCCCACGGCAGGCAGCTGAGGAGCCCCCAGGGAAAGCACTAGCAGGCCCCTGGTGCCAGCTGGATGGGCGGTGTCAGCAGTGACAGGGGACAAGCATGGGCCTGCCTTCAGAAGGGAGTTAGGGACGTAGGTCAGAGGGGCGGGGCAGTCTGGGCTCCAGTCTGAGAGAAACTCCCAGGCAAAATGGAGACAAGAGAGGAGCCCATCTGGGGACTTATGTCAAGCGCACGAGTGCTGCAGGTCACCTCCCCATCTTGCAAGAGCAGGAGGAAGCTTGAGAAGGAAGTCCCAAGGGGGTGGAGTGTTGCTCAAGGTCACTAAAGTAGGGGGGGCTCTGCACGGGCACAGGCTGGAGGAAGCTTAGTTCCTCTGCTCTGCGAGCCTGCTGGCCTGCCTGCCGCTCCCACTGGACCAGGAGGCCCAGGAGGGCAGGGGAGACAGTCACCAGCACTTACTGTGTGCTTCACACTGCACTCTCTCCTTGTACCTTACAGTGAAACTGTGAATTGATTATGCTCATCCCTATTTGAATCAGGAAACTGAGGCACAGAGAGGTTAAGCAACTGGCTCCAGGTCACAGAGCTGGTCTGTCCAACTCCTGCCAAGTTAATACACTGCTGGGCCCACCTTGTCTTTATGTGGCTTGGAAGGACTCCCAACCAACATTCCAGCTTCATCGGCCGCCGCTCTGATTTCCCATCCAACACTCAGCTCAAAGACCACCACAACCACCCACGCCAATTCCCAGGGTGGTGCAGAGAGACCAGGGTGCCGAGTCAGGGCAGAGCAGGCAGCAGGGGCAGAGGCTGATGAGGCAAGGACAAAGCAGGGAGCCAGCCCCTGCTGCATCCAGGGCAGAATGTGTTTCTGTGCAGCCAGTGGGGGATGCTGCCCCAAAAAGCTTGGCAGGAGGTGTCAGCAAGGCCCAGGAGCCCCTGGAAAGTATCCTGCTCAGAAACCCTGACTGGAAGCCCAAGGAGCCATTCTGGTGTCCTGGATGGAGGGGGAGGCAGTGTCCCTGTGGACTGGGGCCCCCAGTGGCCTGGGCCTCCTCAGGATGGATGTGGAGCAGCCTGGAGGCCAGACACTGTGCATCGAAGTCTCGATCCTGGACAGGGTCCAGCTCAGATGTGTCCCCAACTGCCGCAGGCCCCAAGGCCTCAGGATCTAGGGCCCCTGGCAGAGAAGCCCCAAATAGCATCCTTCAGCATGTAGTCAGTTTGGGATAGAGCCCAGCAGGTGGTTACAGTGCGGACACTGGGACAGACTGCCCGCCTCAGGCCTCAGCTGCCACTTGCCCACCGTGGGGCCTATGCAAGAGCTTCAGCCCTAACCCTCTGCTCCTCCTCTCCTAACAGACTGTGACAACAGCAGGGGTGCGGGACTGTAGGGGGTGATGCACCCAAAGCACTCAGCACACAAGTGCTCAGCGAATGTCGCTGTGCTTATTCACCTTCGCATGGAGCCAGGCTTTCCTTCAGGCCCCACCAAGCCCACCTCCAGGGCAGCCTCTCCACTCCCCACACCCCAAAGGCAGCACAGCGCCAAGGAGAGCAGAACTCTCCTCACAACCATGGAGGAGGTGAGTGCCATCATCCTAAGACCCAGAGAGGCTGAGTAACTTCCCCAGGGTCACACAGCTGGCACAGGTTCATCATCCTGGGATGAGGAGGGTCCCGAAGCCCCAGCCCTCAGCCCTCACCTGCACAACCTCCCATCTTCAGAAATTGCCCCTCTTCTCAGCCCCTCCTCGTCTCCTGCTGTCACCCCATCACCCCGTCTGTCTCCCACAGGCCACTCTGAGCTGCGTGTACAAGTGCACGGCTGCCTGAGCTTCTGAAGGAGCCAGGCTTCCCAGCGGCTCTGAGCAGGGAGGCAGGCAGAGGGCAGAGCACCTTGGGGCAGGCCTTCTCCACCCGTTCCCCAGCGTCTTAGCTACCCCATTTGGAGGCCTTGGGGAAGATCTGGGGGTTGAACAGCCCGTTGGTCACATTGTCGGAGGTGAAGACGAAGACGTTCCCTTTGGTGTCCCCATAGCAGAACACACCTCTGCTATAGTCAGACCTGCAGAAAGATGGAGACAGAGGCTGTGGAGCCGGCTGGGGCACCCAGCTGCAGTCCTGCACCCCGTCCCTGGCCTCCAGGGGCCTTCCTCCACCCAGGAGCGAGCACAGTTCCCACATGACTGTCCAGCCTTGCCTTCAAGAGCTGACTAACATGGGACCAGACGCCCAGATCCAAACCATGGAGAACCAGGTCCGAAAGAAATCAGTATGTAAAACCAAAATAAATGAAACCCTGGTCCTCCAGCTGCTCTTTGTCAAGTCATCCCTACTGATGGACCATGACGTTCCCAGAGTCCTCAGCCACAGCGGGACAAGCCTCTGCCAGGGTTTGATGGCTGAGGTGGTGGGGGAGGGAGAGGAAGAGGAGCCGACGATGACTCTGAGGTCTGAGTGACCGTGAAAGGGGACCCCAAGAGAGAAGCAGCTTGCGGGGAGGAGAACACAGGCACACAGGGTGGGAATCTTTCCAGGGCTGTTTCCAGAGAGGCTTTCTGGGGGTCCCAAACCCCCCAAGTGATGTGGCTGCTGTCAAGACCCCACACCAGTCTCCCACGAGACTCACCAGTAGTCCATGACCAGGACACAGCTGTCCAGATCGATGAAGGTGAAGGCCGGGACACAGCTATGGTTACTGATATCAAAGAACTCTGCGGAAAAGACACAGGGAGGCACGCATGGAACCCACACCCACATCCCCGCCTCAGGGGTCTCTGGTGAGGACCAGCAGCCCCACTGCTCACTGCCCCGTGGTGTACCTAGAGGGTTCTGATCCAGGCTCCTGGTTGGCTCACGGACAGATCTCTCCAAGCGCAAATGCATGGCTCCCCACAGCCAAGAGCAGGCCTGGGGAGCCGCCAGGGACTCACCTATCCTCTGGTCAGTGGACGCAACAGCAACCAGGTTCATGTTGTGGAGACACACCATGTCGATGACCCACATACGCTGGTTGTGGAGCTGCTGGATCTTGTTAAGCTGGCCGGACGAAGAGCAGAGGGGACCCGGGCTGGGGAGGCTTGCCAGGAGAACACACCAGGAGCACAGGGTCCCCGTGAACTCTCTCCTGCTGCCCGAGGCCTTGGAGCCAGGAGTAGACCTGGTATGGAGCCCAGCGCTGCCACCAATGACCAATGATGGGGCCTTGGATAAACTCCCTAACCTCCCTGTCTCAGTTTCCACATCTGCAAAATGCGCTTAAAGAACACCCATCGTCACAACCCCTTTTTAGCACTTTGACAAGCTCATCAAAGTTTTAAATATGCATAGCTTGTGAGCTCGGGATCCATTTCCAAGATGCATCCATAGCTGCGTTCGCATGTTTTCACAGGGAAGTATATGCACGGGTGGACACTGCCACACGGCTATGACAGCAATAGGCCAGAGACCACCTGGAAAGGATAGCTTACACAAATCCACACCACGGGACACCACCCAGACATCAAGAACGAGGGAGCTGTGTATGTATCAATAAAGAATCGTTGCCAAGATCTATTATTAAGTGAAAAAGCAAGGTGAAAAGCAGCATTATAACGTGCTACCATTTGTATATTTAAAAAGAAAGGGGGGTGGGGTACAGGCTAGCCACGGAAGAGTGCCCCAAAACTGGTCACAGCAGTTGCTTCCAGGGAGAGGAATTAGCGTCTGGGAGGGGGAGACTGACTTTCCACTATCTGCCCCTCTGTGTGCCTGAATCTTTTCCCCCCAGTTATTATTGAGACATAATTGACATATAACACTGTATTCATTTTGGTTTTTGTCTGAATCTTTACCATCTGCTGGCGTCACCTGGTCAAAGTGGCTTATTAAGGAGAAATCGTCCTGCCAGATTGTGAGGAATGAAAGATAGAGCATCTAGTGGCTGCTGGCACATGTAGGAGCTCAGCAGGCAGGGGGGCCCTTCTCTGTTCTAGTGCCACCTCGTGTAATGCTTGTGCAGACAGAATGTGAGCTGGCACTCTAGGCAGGGGATGCCACAAGCAAAGCACGTCAGCAGAAATGAGCTGCTGTGTCCAGGGAAGAGAGGCGGCCAGCCCGACAGGCTTGGGTTGGGGAGGCTGGGAGGTGAGTTAGGGAAGGATGCTAAGGAACTTGCATTTACTCCCTGAACAATGAGCGGGCTCTGAACTGAAGAAAGCAGAGGGTACGACCTGAGAAAGAAAGGTAGGGGTGTTCGAAGGCAGTTCCTCTAGGCGGAGATTCAGAAGGGATGGCAAAGGCAGGGCCAGGAAGTGGACTGTTCTGTCAGAACTCAGAGCACCAAGAGCAGAGGGGCCTGCGCTAATGGCTGGGGCAGTGACAACAGTGGACCAGGGCCCCCTGAGGCCCCTCTCCTGCCCATGGCTTGGGTCTAACCCACACACAATTGAAGTGACGGCAACGCCCATCGCCCCCATGTTCAGATGAGAAACTGAGAGCCCTAGGGAGTCTCAGCAACTTGCCCAAGGCTGCGCAGCCGCTTAGTGAAGCCCAGGCCCCACCCTAGACTCCGGGCTTTCCATCTGCGTGACTTGGGCATGCAGTGGGTGCTCATGGATGGTGCCTGATGGTTCACTCTTGCCAAAGCAGCCCCTCAAGGAAAGATGCCCAGGTTTGCTGGGCCTTCCAGGGGACCCTTCCTCTGTCCTCAGCCCTTCTGAGGTTTGGCCCTTGAGGGGCACTGAGGTGACCATATGGCAGCCACAACCAGGAGCTCAGGCTGCAATGTGCCCCAACCCCAACAAACACACAGAGAAAAAGAGGGTGGAGTGTGCCAGAAACCCCAGCCTCCGAAACATGGGTGTGCCTGCCCTCGGTCCTGGGCTGCCAAGTGCGTCCCAGGGAGTCACTGGACCTCCACAGCCCTTAGTCTGCAGCCACGTGGGGGAGGGGACTATGCAGAATGCTCCTGCCCCAAGGGAGGATCCCCGAATCAGCCACCAAACACTCTGCAATGACACAGGCTTGTGAAAGCTTTCACGTGCTGGCAGCATTCTCAGTGAGCCTCTCATCTCGGGAGAGCTGTGCCCTCCTCCTTTGCTGGAGGATTCTGAACCGGCCTGGGAACACCAAGCACACTGCAGCTGGTTCTGAGTGTTTTATCACTTAGAGCGCTTGAAAGACAATGACGATGTCAGCTTCTGTTTATCGGGTGCTTGCTGTGTGCCTCACTATGCTCCAAGGACGAGACATATATTGCGCCATTAAATCCTCCCACCAGCCCTGAAAGGGGGCACTGTCACCAACCCCATGTGACAGATGAGGAAACGAGGCACACAGTGCTCTACACTAACTTGTCCAAGGTCACAGAGTTGGAAGGGGTGCAGCCAGGCTCCAGAGCCCATGCTCACAGCCACTATGATTTCCCCTGGTCCAGGAAAGGACTTGAATCAGCCAAACTTGGCAATAGAGTGGGTGTGATGGGGAAAGGCAAGGAGGCTGCTGCCCAGCACAGGAGCTGTGGGGATATTGATGCCATTCACTGAGACAGGGGCACAGGAGAAGTAAGTCTGGTGGCAGGGAGGGCTGTAGTGACATTCTGTTGGGACAAACCGGGTTTGAGGCATCGGTTGGACAGCCTAGTGGAATGGACATCTAGGTGGGATCCTGCTTGCAGAGAGAAACCTGAGGCTCATAGTCCCACAGTGAAGCCAGAACCTGGACCCTGGAGCTATGACTGCAAGTGTGAGCTGCTTAGACCACGAGCCCCAAGAAGGAGCCCGCTCAGGGTGCAGGGTGCAAGGGCAGAGGCTCTCCGACCAGCCCATGTGTGCTCCCCATGTGGGCGCCACTCACCCTAAAGCAGTTGATCAGCACAAAGGACTCGGACCAGGACTGCAGGAACCCGTCCTTGGTGATGGTCAGGAAATACCCGGTCTTCTTGAACCGATGGATTAAAAACTCCACTTTCACAATCTCACTCCCATGATTCCTGTGGAAGGTAATGAGAGAGAAAAGGCCAATAAAAACAGAACAAAGCACAGAGGAAGATGGACAAAGCACAAGAGCAGCTTCGCTCACATGCACGCATGTGTGCGCACATGCACACCACCAAGGAAATCTAGCTGGCTCCGTGAGACAGGGCCACTGCCCCTCCTCTGAGGGGACTTCTATCATTATCTACGGGGACCCAAAGAAAAGGAGACCCAAGCTGATCTGAGATGGGGCTCCAAAAGCAGTAAGCTTCTTCTGTGAAATAGCCAGTCAGCTTCCTCAGGATGGCACGGGTCAGAGGAGACGAGAACAGAGGTCCTTTGCAAACCATCTTTTTTGGGAAAAACGGCCCACAGAAGGTGAGCGGAATGGGGCTTTTGACTGAAAACTGTAAAATAACACTGCTTTCAGCAACTGCTCTAGTGCTCCAGGGTAAGGGGGGGAATGAGGCCCAAGAATGAGATAAAAGTGGACAAGGGGACAGTAAGAAATTAGAGCCCTGAGTACCCAACTCTGCGTCTCCAAGGACACACACTGAGCCCAGCAAACAGCTCCTGGGGCCGACTTGGCCTTGCAGGAAGCCACATACAGCCTTCCCAGTTTCAGCGCCACCTTGCAGTGGCTTCTTTCCTGCCCCAAAGTTGGCTAAGCCAGCTATCTGGTTATTAAAGGGCACCGTGATTTTGACTTCCCAACACGTCAGAGCATACACTGTCCCACTTGATGTGCCCACACCTCTGGGTCCCAGCAGGGCAGGTAATGTCACCTCGCCTCACAGGGACCCAGGGGATAACCGTTTGCCTGGAGTTACATCCTGGTTACCAGCAGAGCAGCACTGAACCCAGGCAACTTGATCCCTACTCTAGCCAAAGCCCTTTCCCAGTGATCTGACCGGCAGCTTCAGGACAAGCCAGTCACTGTGCAACGCCACTGCGTCACAATCTCTGTAGAAGAGAGCGGAATCGGGCATCTGGACACTCCTCCCCCTCCTCTCCTCGGCCCAGAGCTCCATCCAGACCACGATGAATGTTCTCAGTCACCCTCTACTCGTCACTTCCAATTCTACCTCCTCTGTCAGGACCAAGAGACAGAGAGGAATAGATGTGGCAGATGAGAGCTATGACAAGTGAAGAGGGCCCTAGGGAAATGTCACCTCATGAGGTCTTGCTTCTTCATCTGCACAAGGACAGCACCTCCACCTCCTAGGATTGTGGTGGGACCAAGGAGATGGTGTGCTAGTGAATTCGGCCCAGGCTCGGTAAAGGAGAGCCAGCCTTTAAAAGCAGGTAATTAGGGGCCGACCCGGCGGTGCAGTGGTTAAGTGCGCACGTTCCACTTCTTGGTGGCCCAGGATTCGCTGGTTCGGATCCCGGGTGCGGACATGGCACTGCTTGGCAAAAGCCATGCTGTGGTAGGCATCCCACATATAAGCAGAGGAAGACGGGTATGGATGTTAGCTCAGGGCTAGTCTTTCTTGGCAAAAAGAGGAGGATTGGCAGTAGTTAGCTCAGGGCTAATCTTCCTCAAAAAAAAAAACAACAGGTAATTAAATACAATGTATCTAGTAGTTTCTCTGCCAAGCTGGAAGTGCTTTCCAGGTTTGCAGGTTGAGAAAATAAATAGGAGAAAACAGGGGCAAGCTTCTTGACAGTTTTGGTTCAGGTCTTTTCAGTACCTTGGGATTCTGAATGTCCCAAGGAAACAGAAAGACCAGTGAAGGCTTGGCTACATCAAGCCAAGTTTTCATGTCAAAATTTATGGTTATAAAATCTTTCATCATTCATAGTTATTGGCTATTCCTCAATTAAATCTTGACCAAAATTTTTTTTGAAGTTCCCCTTTTGTGGTTTTCATTAAACCGTCTTCTCTATTAAACTTGAGGCTGCTTGCAGGCACAGCCTGCCTTCTAGTTTGTGGTCTTCCCCGAGGTCTGCTCTGGGTGGTCCCCTGAGGACAGACCCACCCACAGCCCCTCCTAACCAGGCCACAAATGTAGGTTACCACATGTTGTACCAGAAGACTCAGCTCCCAGATGCTGGCCGCCTGCACCTGGCAGTCGGTGCTCCAACCCAAGATGGGCTCTGGGAAGCAAGCCAGTGGCCTACAGGCAGCCCAGCTCAAGAGACCTGGGTCAGGGGGCCGGATCCACTGGGGTGCTCCTCACTCTTGGGGAGTTGAGAGGGGTGGGGGCAAACAGGGCCATGGCACAGAGAGAGGAAAAGGCGAAGCTCCAGAGGGCACAGCGGGGAGGAGCCACAAAGAGGAGAGAGCAGGCAGGGTCAGGCAGAAGTCAAGGCAGGGACAGAGCCACATGCTCCAGGAAAGATGGGGCGGCTGCCCCCAGGGCCCAGTGCAGCTCGAGGAACAGTTCTTGCGATGGCTCTCACTCCCTGTCACCTCAGAGGAAAGCCCTATCCACGCTACGCGAGCCATCTGTGCCTGCCTGTCCGAGGAAGCAGGAGAGTGTGCACGCTGTGCAGAGGGACTGGGAGGGCAAACAGAGCAAGCCCACCACCTTCACGTGCCCTCTCTGAGCCTCAGTTTCCTTTCTGTGAAGTGGGACCTGTAAAATGGGACACATCAGCTACCTTAATGCTCAAGCCTACCTACAGGGCTGTGAGGCTGAAATGAGCTAAAGAACATCAGGCACTGGGCCAGATAGCAGGCCCCTAGCGGGCCCGAGGGAGTGGCTCAGGGATCTAGGAAGCGGGGCTCACTGCAGGACTAGTCTAGCCTTGTTCAGACATCCCCTTCAGTCCAGGGAGAGGCTCCTTACAGGGGGATGATCCTCATGGGAAGCTGGAAGTGCAGACGGTACTGGCTCTTCATCATCTCCTTCCCCCGGAATTCGCGTATCATGTAATCCACATACTTCGGCTGTCTCGGGAAGAAACCCACGGGAGGGAGGGCGTTGGCCAGAGAGGCTGAGCACTGGGCTCCGGGAACCCACGACTGGCTTCCAGCGTCCTCCCCATCGCTCCCAGCCCCTTCCAAGGGGCTCTGGGAGCCGTCTCCTGAGGCTGGCCAAGAGAAGCAGGCCAGCAACAGAGCTCTTCTTGGATCTGGAATGCGTGAAGGGTCTATTTGCAAGTACACAGCAGCACCTCCCTCCTTAACGTGTTTCTGTAATGCTAAACACATCATCACCTCACCTCCACATCCAGCACCTCATCTGAAACTCTTTATTCACCCCCACTTTATGGATAAGAAGACTGAGGGCCATGTAAGTATAGGAGTTGTCCCGGCTCATATATCAAGTTAGCAGCAGGGAGGACCCATAAGCCAGGCGACTAGGGCAACTCTAGACTCCACTGACCAGTCTCGTGAAAACATGGCTGAAGCCAAAACGGGCTACCATATGAAACTATAACAAAAAACAGAAATCAAAGAATTTAAGAAAAATCATTGTGTAGATGGCAAAGGATGTTGGAAACATGCTTATTATATCATATTAAGAGAAAGAAATGCAAAAAACAAAAATCAAAGAACAGAATGTGCACCCAAACCAAGGGAGAAGTCTGAAAAAGCAGTTAACAAACGGGTTCTCGGGGCAAGGCCCCTGGGTCTGAAGACAAGCTCAACTGCTAACTAGCCCTGTAATCTTGGACAAGTTTCTTAACTTCTCTATGCCTCAGTTTCCCCATCTATCAAATGGAGGTAAATAATAGCACCAGCCTCTTAGGATTCCTGTGAGGTTTAAGTAAAATAATAAAGAGCTTAGCACAGTGACTGGTGCCAACGCTGGTGATCATGTCATCATCACTACATCAACATGTCAGACTAATTTTTTGTACTTTTGTGTATTCTTTTGTATTCTGTATTCGTAAATGCCATATGTACTCATCATAGAACATTTAGAATCAGGAAAAAAACCCAGCATTATTATTAACATGCTCTAAAACCCTCACATTCTGGGATTTAAGCCATAGATTTGCCTGTCCTGAGTTACCATAAAGGGCCACGAGATGGTGAGGCATCGGCCGGCATCCCCTCAGCCGATGGGAGGCTAGTGTGCAGGAGAGCCCTGCAGCGGGCGGGGAGGGCCCTTGCTGCTCATGGCTGTGCACCTGTGCAGGAGTCACTGACATTCGTCATACACTTGCCTCTTCCCCGGGAGGGGAATGAACTGAGATGAGCCCAGCTCACAGGAGTCTCAGGAGGGCCCCCTCAAAGACCCAAGGGTTCCCTCTACCCAGCAAACACCCCAGAACCCACAGGAGGCCTTCTGATGTCGTGACTGCCATCTTAAACCCTCATGTGCTCCACGGACCAGCCAAGCCCTGTGCCCTCCAGCCTCCCTCCCGCTACTGTGGCAGCAGGGGCGGCCTCCTCACCCAGGTGACAAAGCCACTACAGTCTGTGTCCACCTTCAAAAACAGCGCCTCCAGCATCTCGTCTGACACACCGCTCACCATCTTCTTCATGGCCTTAATGAAAGCCTTCTTGTCCAGGGCTTCAAAGGAGAAGAAAGAACATCATCCACTTTATCACAAGTCACTCAGCCCCATCACCGGTGTTCCTGGATGTCTGGGTGCCGGGGAGGGACACACAGAGGATCACATCTGCAGGCTTCCCTTTTGCATCTCATCTGTTCAATGTTCCATCATCCCACAGATCCTGGCTGCACCCCTTCCACACAAGAGCACTGCGTTGGCCCCACAGCAGGGGTCCAGGGGGTACTGAAAAGTCAGATCCAAGATCAGATCCCATTTCTGAACAAATACGACAGGCCAGGCACTGAGACAAAGACAACTGATGAGGACCCCAAAAAGCAAATAATGGCGACAAAGAGACATAAATTCCAACATACAGAGGGAGAGGTGAAGTGCATCTTTTAAAAGCAATTAAAATACAAACTTTGACTGGAGGGAAAGATGGGGAGGGGAGAGGCAGAGAGGGCGGGGACAAAATATCCTCCCCACACTGGGTTTTGTGGCTCTAAGGAAATCTGTCTGCAAATGGGTCAATAACCCCTGTCTAGATGTCGTTTCTAACCACAGTTCTTAAAAAGTGCTTTTAAAACCCCTCCAAATAATTGAGGTCCTCACCCTGGCCTGAGGGCTGTGCACCTTCTGCCTCCCTCAAACCTCCCTTCCCACCATGGTCCCCTCACTCTCTGCTCCAGTCACAATGTCACCACATTCTCTCTCACCACCAAGCACACTCCCACTGAAGGCCTTTGCACCGTCTGGTTCCCTCCACAGGGAAGCCTTCCTGAGGACTATCTAAGTTGGCCACCCACCCCACTGCCCGGCTCCACTGTCCCCTCGACGTTCCTCATTACTGGTCCCGCCTGGGAGCTCTGGGAGTGCAGGGGTGAGCCTGTCCCCTCCATGACTGGGTCCCCAGCACTCAGCAAAGGTTTGTTCCCCGAGTGTTTCTGTCTGAACTAGGGTGCGATGGCGAGGATCCTGGGGCCCAGTATCATCTGTGTATATTCATACTGACCACCTAGTGGTGGGGAAGGCTCGTGAGGGAACTCTGGCACAGAGAGGTGAGGTCGCATGCCCAAGGTCACGTGGCTGGTACCAGTAGCCAGTAAGTGGCGGCACCAGAGGCTGACCCCAGCAATCAGGCCCCAGAGGTCACGCTCTCACCCTACTATGTGCTCCTCATAAAACACCTAGCACAGTGCTACAGCAGCAATTACTATTATTTCTTGCTAGATTAGGGAACAAATGAGAGCATGAACAGAACTTGTCTTGCTTAAAGAAGGATTCGTCTTGCTTATCTGAAGCTAGCGCCAAGAGGCTTACGCGTTCTGAGTGGCGCTTAATGGTCCTTCCGTGGATAAGATGGATGTCAGATGACAGCCCACCAGCACGGAGCCTTCCCCTCAGGAGAGAGCTGGGAGTCAAAGCACCTTTTTGTGGCAGTTAGTGAACAAACTCCTCAGGAAAGCACTGTAGGGACCGAGTCCTTCCATGGGTGTTTAGGAAACCATACATATTGCCCACTGCCGTAATATTTTAATATACTTCTTCTTATAAACAGTTTACTAAAAGTTTTCTGGGAATAACAAGAGAAGAGACACACAGGTATTTTGGAAAGGAAACGTACACTGTGGAGGCCAGGCAGGGGCTCTGCTTTGCCTCTGAAAGGAAGTGCTCGCCTATCTCACGCCAAAGGGTTAATTAATAGCTCTCAGAGCATGAATGTGAAAATATCCCTCCCTGGGGAGGGGTCAGTACTAGGATCAGGCAGGAGGGCACCTTCTGGGGGCTCCCTGGCTTCTGCCAGCCCACAACACTGAGCCACCAGTGACCTTGAACCACACCCGATGGTGCCGTTCCTTGTCCTTGGGGCCTCCTCCCTTCCAGAGGTGACCCCCTGGCCACTCCCATCTCCCTGGAGGCTCTGTCTGCTCCGGGCTCCACCGCCCACCCTGCCCTGGCATTCAGCATCTGCCTTGGCTCTTCTCGTCACTATCTTTGCTGTTCTGCTTGACACTCTCCTCGAGTGACCCCATCTATTCACCCATCTCCACATCTCAGGAGACAATTTCTCTCCCATATCCCTAACTCTATTTCCAAGTGTCCCTCTGGCTCCTCCAACTCAGCAGATCTAAAGTCCAATTTATTATCTTTATCCCACAACTTGCTCCCCTTTCCGGTGTTCGCCATCTCTGCTGATGGCGTCACCTCCACCCAGTCACCCAGGCTGAAAACTTGCACGGGGTTTTCAATTCCCTTTCTCCTAAATCCACACAGGAATCCTATGATCCTACAAGGTAGGTATGTCATTTTTCCCATCTTATAGATGAGACACAGAGGCACAGAGAGGTTTGGGGATTTGCCCAAGGACACACAGGGGCGCAGCAGGGATTTGAAACTGGAAGTCTTCCCTCGTCTCTGATATAATCTCCACTGCTCTATGCAGGGCTGTCATGTGATGAGCTGGGGCTCTTACAACTGCCTCTCAACCAACCCCTAGCCCTTAACGTATTAATATCAGGAGAAAAAAAGGTCTGAAATTACGCATAAAGTACAATTACAGACATGTGAAATCACACATAGCCGTGCGTGGCAGAGACGTAAGGCGGCCCGCATGATGTCCACCTGCTGGTGCTCATGCCCTCCTGAGATCCCGACCCCTTGAGCGTGGCAGGGCCTGTGGCTTGTTTCTAACCAACAGAATACGGCAGAGGTGACAGGATGTACAGGACCATGTGTACATGATTACATGATTATGTTCTGAGATTGTCGCACACATCTTGCTGGAGTTTCTATCTCCCTGGCCGGCTTGAGCCTTGACATCAGCCATGTTGGTGAGTCCTACATGGCCAGGAACTGTGGACAGCTCTAGGAGCTGAAGGCAGTTGCCTGCCAACAGCCAGGAAGAAATGGAAAGTCTCAGTCCTGTGGCTGCAAGGAACTAACTCTGCCAACAACCTGAGTGAGCTCAGAAGTGGATCCTTCCCCAGTCAAGCCCCAGATGATTCCACAGCCCCAGCTGACACCTGGATTGCAGCCCAGTGAGACCCTGAGCAGACCCACGAGCTAAGCCGTGCCTGACTCCTGACCCACCAAAACTGAGACAATAAACATGCTGGTTTAAGCCACTAAGTTTGCAGGAATATTGTTACACAGCAATAGATGATAAACCACACATATGAAATTGTTTGGAAGAAAATATACCAAACTGCTAACAGTGGTTACATTTGGGTGTTTGGTTAGAGGTTTTTTGTTTTTAAGTTTCTAGGTCCCAAACAGCCTCTAATATGCTTATAATACTATATAACAATAAAAAGTCTTAAAGGAGACACTGGATGCAAAGATGCTTGTCAAGTCTGAACCCTCCACACCCTCCAGGTGCTGGGTCCCACTCTGCGCAGAAGCCATACAGACTGAGGCCACAGGGCAGCTTTACCTCCAGTTGAGTTGACGTCATCCTCAAACATTTTCTCTACCTTGGCCAGGTGTAGCTCGGTAAACAGCTGAGACTCCTGCTGGAAGTCGGGCATCTGGCTAAGGGTGATGGATGATGCTGGGAAGCTAGGAACCTCCTTTCTCTTCTGGAATCCACCTGGGATGGACGCCTAGAACAAATATGGCTACAAGAACCAGGAGCTGAGAGGGCCGAACTCCTGAGCTGAACCTTGTGAAGCACATCTTATTGGAAGAGAGACTCTTAGGGGAATGCAGGATATGTAGTATTGCAGTGTGCTACTAACTGATGCAAACGAGTCAGTCTTAACCACTTTTAGACCTGGGAAGGCCGAGAAAGATCTAGTGTGCTTCTCCTGACTTTACAGAGTTAACCACTGTTCCCTTTTTACAGATGCCACAACCGAGGCTCAGCGAGGTTAGTGGGCACAGCCAAGGTTCCGCCTCACACACAAGAGGACTCTAATTTATAAGGTGCTTCAGTTCAGAACTCTATTGTCTCAAATCTCCAGTGGTCAGAATTCAAGACTCCAAGGAATCCAGTTCCATCTTCCCAGCCAATTTGATCTGGTCCTGACAGCCCAGACACCCCCCCGGCTCAGGTCAGATCATCTGCGCACACCCCAAAGCTCATGCTGACCCCTCCCCCAGGGGCTCTCGGCTTCCTCCTACTCACCTCCCCACATCCCTCCCCTAGCCTCCCCTATCCATCCAGCTCCCAACAATGCTTTTTCTCCTCAGCTCCTACACACGATTCATTCTGACACTTAGCCCAATGCTTCAGGTCACTAAAGTCTCAGGTCATCAAAGGCTGCCACCCTCAAAAGACTCCAGGCATGCGCTCTGGGATAACCATTGAGTGTTACTCGCTGAGACATGCTGCTTTGGGCCTTGGGCAGTCAAGAAGATTTTGGTTCAAAAAGCTAAAAGACAAGGTGGAGGCTAGATGGCTCACTCTCCCCACCCTCTCCCACCAAACAAGCAAATGTGCTCATCCTCTCGTGAACTTTCATTCATTCACTCATGGTCTACACACATTTGCCGAATGCCAGGCACTCTGGATACATGAGTGAACAAAGTGGAGACCTGCCATCATGGAGCCCAACAAATGAGCTAGTTAATGCTCTCACCAGCCCTGCAAGCCCCCAAATTCAACATTTCAGCACCATCTTTGGCTCTTCCCTTTCCTTCTATGCATCCTTGCTGTCCCTCCTATTGATTCTTACTATGACCTATCTCCTACATCTCAACCCTCCTCTCCTACATCCCTGTCCCACCTCAACCTCTGGCCTTTTCCTGGGACAAGTACAATGACCTCCCCTGACTGGGACCAGAGTTTGGCCTTCCCTTCCAATCCTCCTCCCAACACTGGCACCAATCATCTTTCTAGCAGGCAAATCTGATCATGACTTTCCCCTGGCTCTGACACATTCCAGGATACTCCTACCACCCTCAGCTCCTGAGTGTGGCATTCAAAGGTAGCCCTGACCTATCTTTCTAGTTTCAATGCACACACCATGGTCCAGGCACACCAACTGCTCTCCATCCCCAAACACAGCAAGCATGCCACTTGTACTCACATCATCCCCTCTACGCAATACAGACCATCTCCCCAGAGGCGAACCCCTACCCATTCTTCAAAGTCTGGCTCAAATGGCACCTCCTCCAAGGAGCTTTTCCGTAACTTTCACTGCTACCTCCAGGCTCCCAAACTCTGTTTCTATCTGCCATGCATGCATGATACTTGTGTGTGTCTGTCCATATGTGTAGAAAGTAAGGTGTGATGGGAAACACATGGCTATAGAGTCCCAGAGTTCTGTGTTAGAATTCTGCCTGGCTCCCTACTTCCAAGCTAATTTATTTTGGACATATCACATCACTTCTCTGAGCCACTAGTTTCTTCACCTGCAAAATCAAGATCCACAGTACCTGCCTTAGAGGGATGTGGGGAGACCTACACGACGCCTGAACACATGTGAAGCCCCAGGAGACTGTAGTTACACAATAAATGATAGCTCCTGTTAAACTTGCGGTCTCATAGTGAGCTCTTTGAAGGCAAGGCCATATTTAATTTATCTTAATTTAATTTATACTAATTATCTATTCCCCAGCCCCAAGCACGTAATAGACACTAAATACTTATCTAGCTAGATAGTAATTTGTACAGCCCATCCCACCACTATCACAACTTGGCTGGACAAAATTAAATAGAATCCATGTAGGACTGCAAATTGGTAGCCTCAGGTTTGCTGCACTTGGCTGATGCAGTGCTTTAAAAGGAAAAACCAGCCCACGCAGCGCACACTTCAGTTACCTACATGGCCTTGTAAATATCTGAGTTTGCAACCCCTCGTGCAAAGACTCATAAGTGATAGACTTCTATGTTAATGAGTGATGTTTGGGTGGCTCCAAAACACCCCCGCCCCCTTATCAACTCTGATTGTTTTCTTACCTTTTGAGGTTGAGGGCTCTTGGAAGACACTGGTTTTGACCTAGAATAGGGAACCATAGTCGTTTTAACTCCAGCCTTTGTAAGGAGCATGTGGGGGAGCTGACCTAGCCGGGTCACAGGAGAGTGGAAAAGAAGTCAGGGTTGGGGGTGGCTGCCCCATGCCCATGGACCACCCCCAGCATGCATGTGATGAGAATCCCTTTTCCCATAGGGCCTTCTCCAGCAGGGAGCTTTTCCCAAGCTTACAACTGTGAACCTTCTTTCCCCTGATGGAAAGTTGTCTTCCTAAAGCCCTGGGGCTTAGTGCCAGAGGCTTCCTAAAGGGGGCTCACCCTTTTCACAGAATTAGAAGGGGCATAGGAGGCCATGCTGTGGTCCAACTACAATTCACAGATTAGGAAAATAAGGTTCAGGGGCAGGCACGTGTGCAAAGGGCCAACACATGCTCCAGAGGTGGGGCAGGACAGGCCCCAACTTTCCACTGCATACACCCCCCTACCCACCCTCCAATGCCCTTGGAGACAGAACTCTCCTCACAGCAGCAAAGGATCAGGTGAGAGTGTGTGGAAGAGGGCCATTCCACGGAGCTCTGCTCTGAGAATATAAAGGGCACATTTCCACAGGGTCAGTGACACCTCCACAGAGATGTTAGGATTACTGGAGCGTCAATTCACCTCAAATAGCAAGTCCCACCAGGCAAGAATGGAGAGGGCACTCTGGGATGGCAGGGGAACGGACAGGAAAGAGTCAAGCCCTGGACAGGATCAGGGGACAGAGAAAATGAGCCAGCTTGGTTTGACAAAGGGTTCCTGGGGGAGAGAGCGTGAGGGGTGAGGGAAGGAATAATAAGAGACAAGAGAGAGAATAAAACTTGGAAGCAGAATGTAGAATCGTAAATATCTCACCAGAAAGACTGAACAGGATGAAGGGCAATTATGAAGATTCATCAGCATAAGATGGAGGGAGAAAGGAGGAGGAAGACTGAAGACTGGCCAACAGTGTCCTAACCTAACAGTGTCTTGGCAACAGCTCAGATGTAAGGACCAAAGGAGAGAGAAGAGGCAAGGAAAGGAGATTTGGAAGCCAAGAACCAGGGTAACTGAGGGAAATGCCAGAAACGTTTCCAGAAATGGGAGCAAGGAGGGAAAGTGGCTTAATGCACATGACGCTGGGTTTTCCAACTGGAAATAAAAGACAAATACCTGGAAATAGGGAGACTGACACTGGAGGCATGGCTATATTTAGGCAACAGAAAGAGGAGGGAAAACACACAAGAGACAGGATGAGTCAGCTAGGAGGATGGGATGCTTCACAGTGGGCCAAGATGATAAGGAGAAGAAAAGGCCACTGAACATGGCAAGTGAAGGTCACCAGTGAAAAAAGCTGCAGAAGTATATTTGTAAGTCCATTTCTGTTAAGAATATACACATGTGTATGTTGGCACAGGTATAGAAAGAGAGCCTGGAAAGGCACACCCCAAATGTAATGGCACTTATCTCTGGCAGGTGAGGTTAGGGAGGATTTCTATAGTCTAAATCATGCATTTCTCTACTTTTTTTTAATTCAAAAAAGGCTCACGGCAATCTCTAGGACTTATTTCAACAGAATGGGTAGAATGGTGGTAGTGATTTCAACTACTCATCTGTGACTGACCATCATACATGAGGGGTTGCTGCAGCATCATTCATAGCAGCAAAAAATAAAATAAAGTGAATGGCTATCAGAGGAATGGCTGAACAAATCAATACACCTGCACTCAGAACATGACCTAAGCACCCAAAGGTGAGTCTGACCTTCAGCAGCTGACTAGGAGGGACTTCCCTGAGGTACTATCAGTAAGGAAAGACGCAGAAAAGAGTGCACAGTATGCTGTACCAACCAAAGGCATGTCTATCGCCACATTTATACAGAACAGGAAGCATGGGTATGTATAAAGGAAATGAGTACATTCTGTTTTGCTTTCAAGTCTTGGCTAACAAGTGATAAAATTAACACCATCAATGAGGGAGCAAAAGACCATCACATGCCTCCTGGCGTGTACACTCAGGACCCGTTACTTCGATGGTATTACTGACAAACATGCATAACCTGAATCGGATCATGAGGACCAGACAAACCCAAACTGCAGGACATTCTACAAAATAACTGTGTTTTAGTCTTAAGATGTCAGCGTCACGGAAAACAAAGAAAAGCTAAGGAACTGTTCCAGATTAAAGGTGACTAAAGAGAGTCAACTGCTAAAGGCAATGGGTGATGCTGAACTGGATCTCAGACTGGGAAAAAAAACTCTAAGGGCCATTATCAGGACACTGGTGAAATTTGAACACGGATTCTGCATTCCTAGATGATACTGAGCTAACGTTGTTTCTTGCTTTTGACTATTATATTGTACTTATAAGAGAAAATGGCCTGTTCTTAGGAAATATACACTTGAGTATTTAAGGACAAAATGTCTATAATTCATTCTCAAATGGTTCAACAAACATATAAAGTCATGCTTTGCTTAACAACAGGGACATGATCTGAGAAACGCATCATCCGGCAATTTCATCATTGCATGGACATCATAGAGGGCACTTACACGAACCTAGATTTAGAGCATACTACACACCTAAGCTACACAGTACTACCTTTATGGGACCACCATCGTATATGCTGTCCATCATTGACCAACATGTGGTTACGTGGCACATGACTGTAACAAACCAAATCTGGCATGGCAAAATGTTCACAATGAGTCAATCTGGGCAGAGAGGACTTCTTACACTATTTTTACAACTATTTAAATATGTTTCATATTTCAAAACTAAAGGTTTTAGAAGAGGGAGAAACATGTTTCATCAAGAGAGAAAGAGGAGCTCTGTGTAGCTGTATGTTCATAGACTGAGGCAACAAGTGGAAAATATTGGTTGAGGGCAAGAGAGACACCCATGAGGAAAGGAGAAGAGTAAGAGGAGGAAGGAGAGAGAAGTACTGTCCTCTGATACTGGAGTGAAGAAGAGAAAATGCACACGGAGAATCACATTTCTAGTTCTAATTAGACAACACGTGAGATCGGGGAAGCCACACCCACTGGCCTCAATCTACTCCCTGAAGTTCACCTGCTCTGGGGGAAGCAGGTGAGACAGCATAAACCTGGAAACAGGGGTGAGAGCTTAGAACAGCCACTGGGGCAGCATGCTGGGACTGAGGGGGGTGGGTTGGCGATAACTGGTTGGCTAAATAGCAAGAATTTGTAGGGGCAGACAACTCAAGGCCAAATGCAATTCCAGCTGTCCTGGAAACATGCAGGAGATGCTCTCCTGTGGAGACTTCGCTCTCAGGCATACGTATCTTAGGGCCCAGGTGTCCAAGCTTTGGGAGACTACTTTAATCCCAAACCCTTACTCACCCTGACCCAATCTGCTCTCCCCAGTTACTCCTGCTGGCTATACTTGACAGAGGCATACTGGTTTTCAACTGGCATCTCGACTGAGACATCTCGGCAGCTCGCCCTGAATCCAAAGGAGCTCCTCTATGAAGTCACTGTGGAACTCCAAAGAGTTCCACCTGACTGCAAAGTCAGCCGGTCACATTTAGAACCAGGAAAATGAGACAGAATTCCATGTACAGAACACAAAACAGAATATCAGAATCCATCCCACAAACCATAACCAGCAGCCATTTTTCATCCAAATTGAGACATTCTTTTTATTGATGAAGTTGAACTTACAGCAGACAGTGACAGGAGCTACAGCAAACAGCCAGGACAAGTATGACTACAAAACGACCCATAGGACAATTACAGCACACAGTGCCCACCTCTCACGGAAACTGTGGAAAATGCCAAGGAGCCCTGTGATAAGGCTGGTTCACCAAAACCAAAAGGCCAGCTGGCCCCCACAGCTGCGACAGTGGAAGGCACAGCCACTCTCTTAACATGCCCTCTGCATGAGCTCCAAGTCTCTGAAAAGAGGAAGGCTCCAAGAGCATCGTGTGTGAGATGGGGTCTGACAAGTCCAGACCTCGGAGCAGGCCGGGACTCGATGCAGCACTGCTCAGTCTTCATCCACGGCACAGGCAGCAGGAGGAGTTGTCAAAGGTCAATCTCTGGGGAGATTTCAACCAGGGACATGGATTCCAGATTTAAAGGTAGCCAGCTCAATCACATCTCATGATGACCTAGATGTTACCAAAATGTTAACGGACCACCACCAAACAAGACATTCTCCCTAGACTCACACCATAAAGAGAACACCAACATACAGAGAAAATTTCTGCTTCCACTTCATCAATAATGGAGACAAAAGATTTTGTCACATTGTAGAACATTAAAAGTAGAGAGGTTCACTGAAATGTCATAAACGGTGCAGAACGTCTTTTAAATCAGAGTTTTATTAAACTAGGTATTAATAAACTAGAAGGGTTTATTTTAAAAAAAAACAACGCTGATGGCCCTACATTTGACAGCTTCCCACTATTTTTTTGGCTCAGTACTTTCATTTTTCAATCCAATGTTACTCCTACTCAGAGCAGTTCCAGTACTTATCAATATTTTTATATGTGCCCAAAATACACTAAATTCAGTCATAATAAATATATTTTTCCTTCCCTGGGAGGAAACAGGAGAAAAAAGGGTACTAAGATGCACTCCACTTTTTAGGAAAGGAAAAATTCACAAAACTCCCACCTAAAAAGAGTGAAAACATGATCATCAATAACAACTCAGGCAAAAAAAAGAAAAAAACAGAAATGGGGGGCTGGCCCCATGGCCGAGTGGTTAAATTTACGTGCTCAGCTATGGCGGCCCAGGGTTTCACTGGTTCAGATCCTGGGGACAGACATGGCACTGCTCGTCAGGCCATGCTGAGGCGGCGTCCCACATGCCACAGCTAGAAGGACTCACAACTAAAAGATATACAACTATGCACCGGGGGGCTTTGGGGAGAAAAAGGAAAAATAAAATCTTTAAAAAGAAACAGAAATGGGAGGGAGGGCATTTTGAGGAAAAACTCTCCTAGATAAACCTCTGCACAAAAATAATTCTGGAAAAAAGTTCAAAGTCCTACTTGAGACTAGGTTCAGGCATCAGTTGCCAACCCTAAGGAGATTCTGATCCCTAAAAGTAGAGGTGAGACGTGCCAGAAGGGAGTGACTCCGGCGGCCAGGGCTGCAGGGACACACAATTAACTGCTCCAGGGAAGGCCCCTCCAGTCCACTCAGCAGCACGGCAATACTGTCCTCTCCAGCTTGACAACTGCGGGTCCTAAAATGCCAAAATTCGTTTCCTAATATGCCACTATATGTGTCCATTATTCCTCAACAAAGTTAAATTTAAAAAATTGTAACCTTCTCAGTGTTATATAATTTGCAAAAAATTTTAACATGCAAGTTGACAGCCAGGGAGAGAGGCTTTTTCCTTTCAAACACAAACGAGAGAGAAGTCAGCGACTGTTGGAACTGAAGGGCCCCTGAAGACTAATATTGAGATCACATCTTTAGTTGAGGTCAACAACTCAGCTGCCATGACATTTAAGACAGCGTTCTTCCTACCACAGCACACTGCCAAAGAGAACTCCGGGTCCAAATGCCAAAGATTTCAAAATACCAGAATCCAAGAAAAAAGGCAGAATCTCAATCTGGTTCAGTAGCTACTTACCCATTTCCTCCCAAAAAAAGAAAGAAAAAAAGGCACTTCTTAAACATTGGTGGGAAAATATTAAGTCAGAGAGTTAAAAATTCTTATGAAATTTTGTTAAATAATTTTTATTTCATATGACACGGAATTATTATTTCTTCTCTCAGCTTTTAAAATTAACAGGGAGGAAGGTGCACACAAACGGGCAAGCTGGGATGGCCTATAGCTAAAAGCACAAATATTCCATTCTTCCAAGCAGAGTTTAAAATTTCAAAGTAAAAATAAGTCATACATAATTATACACATTTAACTCACATTATTTTGTAGAAAAACACATAAAACACCCAAAAGGGGGGCGGCTATCAGGTTGGAAACCCTTAGAATGCTTTTAAAATCCAGACGACCCTGAGGTATGCTGGATCTTAAAATACCTAGAACCACTTCAAAATATATAAACGGGCCCATTATGAGAAACAGAAATACGGACATGATAAAACAACTGGGAAGCAAGCAAGAAAGGAGAGCAACGTGAAGGTCGCTCGGCTTAGACCAGGATAAACCACGGCAGAGCCTGGGAGAGTACAGTTAGATTCCTGCACCAAACGGCGACTCGGGGATGCATCTATTGGCCAAGCTCTCCCTGCAGCTCGCAGACTGTGGGGAAAACTCCAAACACATGTGTTGAACCACTTGTTACTTCTCCTGTCAAAGCCTCTTCAAGTCAAAACTCTGATCGAAACACAAAAGTCGTGCACTTCACAAACGATTTCACTGCCAGTGAGAACTCTTCCAAAAATCTCACATGCAAAACGTATACAGCTGATGCTGAGAGACACTGTACAACTGTCCCTCAACTGATGAAAACTGGCCTCTAGAGGCAACATATGCCAGAACTGGGCACTCTCCCACCTGTTCTGCTCCAGGATCCTATTGGCTTTTACAGACCTAAGCAACTTTTTCTGGCCCAGAAGGGATCTTGGGGAACCATTCTCGCTCATCTTGTCACTGAGCCAATGAAAAGCCATGCTCTGCAGACCGGGCACACATGGTCTGGAGGAGGACCCTGGTCTCAACTCCTGGTCCTTGATGCCCTGACCACAGCACTGTCTCCTCGTTCATTTTGGTAAAGGTCAGAGAAGGGTCTAGCCACACACTCGCTGGAATATTCAGTCTACACACTGGTATGCTTGACACTGGACTTAACCTTGTCTACAGTGCAATGTGTGAATCATCCATGAAGGGTGAATCTTAGAAACCCATCTCTGTCCCCAGAAGAAACCAGTAAGAGCCATAAAGCCAGATTTAAGACTTACCCTGAAGTGAAACTCACCAGCAGCTTCCCAAATCTCATTCTACCACCCAAACCAAAAGTTCAAACAGAGACCTCAGTAAATGGAGCGCTCCTCCTCTTCTTCCTCATCCCTGCCTCCGGCCTATCGGCACCAACAATCCCTGCAGACCGAAAACACGCAAAGTAAACCCAGAAAAAGCTAACAGAGAAATTTTTTTAATTCTTAAGGTAAGACATCCTACAGAATTCCAAACTGCTGAGAGGTCACTTTGCAATTCTAACTCTGTTGGTACCACTGAGCAAGGCTCACCTGGTTTGCTTTCAAATGCACGGGACAAAGATTCGCCTCTCCCCACCCACAGAAACGTGTCCGTGAAGTCATCTGGGTTTTAATGTTCTAACTGTACTCAAGTTCAATGTGAAAGTAGAGAATCCCTCCATGGGCTTTCTCTCAGACAAGGACTCTGCATACTCAGTCACAACCTCACATGTGCAAACTCTGAGAAAAAAGCAGCGAGGGTCAGAAATAAACAAACTCATCTGGTCTCAAAATTTTATCAATGGAATGTGTAAATCAAAAGTATGACATATTCCTAATTTTAAGTCAGCAGCAGCAGTGTCAGACCAGCAAAATGACTGGTGATTCACAAACGCTGACCACAGGCTCGGTTCAGTGCAGTTACTTCCACCCCACAGACAGCAATCAGACGTGGGTCACTCGCATACTAGAGCAAGCCAATCCGATTAGGCCACTCGCATACTAGCAAGCCAATCCGATTAGGCCGATCAGACTTAAAAGCTAAATCTTGTTTGTGGACTATGGTGAATTACAGTAAACATCACAAAAGTAGCTCCTCATCCCAAATCTTACAAAACAATCCTTAAAGAAACACTTCTCTACACTCACTTTGGTGACAGCAAAAGAAAACTAATTCCTTTCCAACATACTACATTCTAGAGAGTAAACCATGACGAAAATACAATTTTTTAAATCAGTGAATCTGAATTATTCAATCACTGAATCTTCATTTAAAAGAAAATCGCGGCATGTGTGTTTAGATCTCAATTTCATTTAGGGAAAAAACAGGACGAAAATCATAGTCTGAAAACTGAAAGGAGCTGGACCCATCAATACCAGAAAGCTGAAAAAGAAATATTAAAAAAACTTGCTACTTCTTTTACAAAATACTCAAAGCCTATCTTAAGGAATGCCCTCCTGAATTCTCAGGATACAAAACCCCTGTGCTAAGCTTCTCTGCTCTATAAACAGAATTTCAGACTGGATGTGAAGAGCCCATGCAGGGCTTTCTAACGTGTGCTTGCTTTTTCTGTCTGTCAGTTCATTCTGCTCCAACAAGCATCGAGTGAGGGAGGCACTTCAGCCACCATCATCATCCGTGTTTTATAGGCCAGAACAAGGAGAGAGGTCCATTAGCTCCAAAGTCACAAAGCTAGGAGGGATCTGCAAGGACTCAAATCTGAGGCTCCCTCTGCCAGAGCCAGACTTGAACTTGCAGGCAGAGAGCAAGGCCAAAGTACAGGTCTGAGGACTAAATCAAGCCCAAGTGCTCTGAGGCACATAATAAAACACAGATTTTCAACCTCCTGACTCGGAATTTCTGGGGACAGGCTTTAGACCTGTCCATCAACTCCCGCAGGTGATTCTGAAGCCCACCAGTTTGACGACCACCAGCATGAGGGACTCCTAAATCCTAATCCAGCCAGAGAACCCATTTGTGTTCACCTATCCTCTGCACAGCACACAACTTGCCAAGCAAACCAAGCAGCTTATTCAAGTTTACCGCACCAGTGACCGAACCTCCATTAGTCTCCTCAGAAGACGTTATGTGCCTCAGCCTAGAGCCAGGTCAGTGGACTCATGTCAGAGGTACACACAGTATCAGCTTCATCCTTCCCAGGTGGCTTCTCAGTTGACATTACCCGATAGTATCTTCACAAACTCCACGCACTCCTGGAGGAATCTTCTTGTAGATTACTGACACATACGGTGTCAAACTCCTTCTGAAGGTGCACACCATTTCAAGGAAGGTATCCTACCATTAACTCTTAGAGGAAGTAATGTGGGTGTAATTCTAGTCAAAGTCATCAAGTTGAGTTTACAGAGGATCCATAATTGCGGTATGTACTCTAAACATCATACAGAAAACTACCTTCTGCCCATTTAATTTTATTTCATACTGAAAATGGCAGCAAGTCTCCTTTTGAATTCATTTCTTATGGCACAGAATTTTAAAAGGGAGGAAAAATGGTGACAATTTCAGTTATTTTATAGATTAAAGTTATATTCACTGCCTTTGAAACATACTTTCAGGAAAAATAACAACAAAAAAGTATCTCCCCATGGTAGGCACCAAGCATTGTCCTGCCGTACTTCTCGGGAGGAAACAGCCTTAAAACCCTTCGCGGCCGAGCCAGACTTCTGAAAGACCGCTCACAGTAATACGAGCACGTCAAACAGCAGGAGGCTGAGAGATGTTAAAGAGGAGAACCAAGAAAAAAGGAACAGGTTTAGAAATAAGCACATTTAAAAATACAGTGAAGGATTTGAAAAGACCAGTTCTCATTTAAGAAAGAAGCATTGGTACCTGTCATTTGAACCTACAAGAACATACCCAGGGCAAGACAAATTTCAGAAGCCATGACACTCTTGAAATACAGAATTTTATTTAGAAACTGGTTTAAAGTAGAAAAAAACCCTGTCAAGAAAGATCAGGTGGAAAATGGGTTCCCAATAAAATGGAATTTTAGGGCAACAAAAGTCTAAAAGGCCACAAGAGAGAAAGAGCACCACTGTTATTTGAACAATGGCTAGTTACTTGCATTTTTTTGGCATTGTTAATCACTGAATCTGGGTTTTCCTCTGAATTCCACACAGAGCATGCACTACACAACAATTTTTTCATAAAATACCTGCTTTCTACACACATTTTAGGACAAGCTACCACCAGAAACAAATCAATACAAATACATCAGGGGCCGCACAATCTCAGTAGTGGGTGACACACATTTTGCAGAATTCTGCGAAACAAAGGAACTGAACAGGCTATGGGCAAAGGAAATGAGGGAGTTAAGGAATGAAATACTTTAAATATTAATAATTAATTCAGACATGGTACTGTATTTTCTGCAAAAGAAAATTAACATTTAGTAACACACTAACAAATTTTATCTCCAAAGAGATTAGTGCACTGGCAAAGTATTCCGGTAACAGCGGAGGGCTCTGGACAGCAGGTACCGAAAACACCCAGCTTTGCAAATCCCAAGGTAGCGATGGCCTTCACCGATCACTCCCTCTGCCAGAGGTCCAGAAAGAACTCGCAGCATGGTCACCTGCCTGCTGAACTTCCACTCTAAGCAGCAAAGTTTAAGGAGCCAAAGAGGAGTCCCCAGTGGGCAAGGGGAGCAGAGAAGAGAAACACGTTAATGTAAACTTAAAAGACAGTAAAATGGGACATGACCCTCATTCAAATCCCAGAGGTGAGGGCAAGTCCCCATAAGTAGTTGTTAGATTTAAAAACTGGACACACTTCATTTCCCAAAAAACACAATACATAGAATTTTCAGGGATCATTGGAGAAATCGTCAGAGAAATGCTCAATGAAGATCAAGCTCTTCACCTCAAACACCTCAGGGCTGAACCACACCCTCTCTTCAACCAGGCAACAATGCCTCTTGCTTCTTAGCAGGGATGCAACTGGGCAAGGACACCAAAAGGCTTTACAGAGCAACTTTTCAAACTTTCCTTCTGGGCCAAGGTCCAGGCCTATGAGGATTCAAGCAGCCCTCAAGGCCTGTGAACAGCAGGTTCCCAATGTTCCCATGTGTGGCCCCCCTTCCTTCCCAGACACAATGTCGAAACATAAAATCTCCTGTCATGTTACATTTTCTATTTTGAAATATGGAAGCATATTTTAAATACTCTTAAGGCATTTATTTATTAAAATGTTCTCTGCCAAGATTTCACATTAGCTTAAAATTCAAATCAGTCTTTACATTTCTCTGCTGAGGTCTCCCTCTCAGCGTATTACACAAAAACACCTTCTCCAGCAATCGTTACCAGCATCCACACGGTGAGCCCCATGGTCAGCCTCTTTGTTCCTAGGTGAACCAACTAGATGTTAATACTGCTCTGCTACAAGGTAAAAGCTCCTAACTCAAACTTATCGGAAAAGGAGTGAAACTTCTGCAAAGTGCACTTTAAGAAGAGGTACTTTTTGCTTATGAAAAGAAACCAGTGAGTCCTCTAAGAATAATAAAAGGGAGTATTTTACAGTTAAGCACATGATTTGGAGTGAAGAATTCGGATGTTGCTCTGCTGGTCCGGGCTGTTAATACTCTTCTTGTTCCTCCTGTGGGCCCCCTTCATCCGGTATCACAAAGCCTTCCTAAAATGGGAAAATAAGAGGGGAAAGCCATTACTCAATACTAAATGACGGATCAGTTTCTACTGTGGGCTCACTTTCTGCATATTTAAAGCCTCTCAAAGTCAATGGTTCTTCCTGTCTCTATCACACACTTGGCATTTAATGGCACAAGACCAACTGACCACAACTTTATTATGTAGGCAGAAGAATCATCTCTCACAAGAGGCAAGAACTGAGCACACTCAAATTTACCCTCAAACTCTGGGGGTGATGCATGCACACACGGTCTTGATTACGGTGATGATTTCACACATCATCAAGTAGTACTGATATATATCTGCAGTTCATTCCGTCAATTATAGCTCAGTAAAGTTGCTTAAAAAAAGAAAATTTACCCCTGAAGTCACCATTAAGCTCAGGACCACACCATCTCCTCTCAATAAATCGTCAGTCCAGCCAGGCTTTGCTTCCCACATTCCTTTGACTCCACTTAGGAACCATGCATGCTACTGTGGGTAAAAGACTGACCCAACATCGTGGCATGGGAAAAGAGCAGATTCGTGGCTCCCACCTCACCTTGCGCCAGGGCACTCTGGCATGTACTAATGGCTACACTACCATCAAAATTAGACTTCCAGGGCCGGCCCTGTCGCTGAGTGATTAAGTTCGCACACTACACTTTGGTGACCCAGGGTTTTGCAGGTTTGGATCCTGGCCATCAAGCCATGCTGAGGTGGTGTCCCACATAGCAGAGCCAGAAGGACCTACAACTAGAATATACAACTATGTACTGGGGGGCTTTGGGGAGAAGAGAGAAAGAAAGAAAGAAAGAAAAAGAACAAAGAAGATTGGCAACAGATGTTAGGGCTGAGGTGCCAATCTTTAAAAACAAATTAGATTTCGTCTTCAATCACCACCTTTTTTTTTTTTTAACTAAATCTCTAGGGCTGAATTTAGTTATGATTCCACTAAAATAATACTGAGACTCGACCAAAGACTCTCATATCTTCACCATCTTTGTTTTCGTTATCTAGCAAAAAGCAATCCCAAAATAAGAATTTATTGAACAAATTATCAACTCTTCAGTCATCTGCCTTAAGCCCCCAAAATTCATCTGATTTGTTTAGAGGACAGTGTTAATAACAGCATTAATATCACCTCATATTTGTATACTGCTACACATACTACAAAACACTTAAGACACATACTGTAGTTTGACCCTAGAGACCCTGGTAGGTATACAGAAGAATTCTTAAAAAAAACAGCCATTAAAGAGTGGACACAGTAAGATACCAAATTCCAAATCTAGGGAAAATCAGCCTTCCCTGAGCAGCTAACATGTCATGATTAGCATCAGCAGATGTGGCTGCGTGACATACATGGATCCCAAGAAACAAGACCACAAAGGCCTGTGAGGGAATGGGAAGCAGGCCGCACCTGGAAGGGAAGAGTGAGGTGCACTCTGATGGCTATGGGCAGCAGACGTCACCAACGGGCCACATGCCTGGTTATCAGAGCATACCTGGGGCCCTGATAAAATGGGGGCAGCACCTGAGGCTGAGGGGTCCAAGCTACAGGGACTGGAGTGGGGATGGTGGGGTTAAGAGCATTCTGTGGCACTCATCACCTATCAGTGGCCACAAACTAGAAAGGCAGGGTAAGTCAGCACTCTTTGTCCTATTCCTGCCTCAAAAGCTCCCAGACCTCAAGGCAGATGTTGAAGCTAGGCAGAGGCTCCCTGTGGCTGACTTTGAGGGTCAAAGCCGAAGTCTTTTGATGAATACTACACTGGAACACGAGAAGCATTGGCACTGAGTTTGCCAAAACCAACCAGATAAAATTTTCTTAGGTGGCAAAATGGCAAGAAAATATCCTCATAGTCAACACGTACATCTGTGGCATAGAGAATGTCCACAATCCTCTGTAACACAGGGTTGTTTTCCCCCTCGTTCTCCTGGCATATCAATTCAATGTTCCTTAGCTTTCCAAAGTAGAAATCTCTCTCTTTCTCCAAGTCTTCGACGGTAAGTTTCAATACGTTGACCTGCACAAGACATTAAAAAGGGTGAGACACCTGGCATTCATGTACCAATAACACATCAGACAAACTTCTAGCCCAAAAGGAGATGTGGTCTTTAATCAAACTCTCTAACGTGGACAAAAACCCACTGTAGTTTAATGTCAATTTTCTTCAGCCCTAGATAAATAACATGGGCTTGTTCACTACCACCTTGACTATACTAACTCTCAGGAAAGGGCAGACTACACCAGGAAACACGCAGGAACTTCCCAGGCACTGAGAAAAGATCAGGGAGAAAAACTACGGGAGCCTGAGACAAACAGACAAGCAGAATCCACAACCCAGCCCAGCAGGATGGCAGACAATCATAAATTGAGTCCTTACAGGGCACTGGTCCATCAAGTCCAGACCTCTCTGCGTATGGAGGTCAGCAAAAGACAGGGTCTGGTCCAAGGGAGCAGGGTAGAAATGGCGAGCCAGGAGGGGAAGACTAGCCAAAGATGATTAATATTAGCCAAAAACAGCTAGGACCAAGGGAGGCCTGGGCACGGAAAACTCAATGATTCTTCCCAAAAGTCTCAAAAGGGAGAGGACAGTGGCAGCAGGGAGCAAACCCCACCACATTCCACTGCCAGCTCCACTGAGCATCTCCTCAGCTCACCACACAATGCTGCAGGATCCTCCAGGAGTCCCAGTGAGGGGCTCTAATTTCCACAAAGCGGCAATGAAGGAAGAAACCTCAGTGCGCAGGCCAAGACTCTATCTAGCCAAGAGTAATAAAAGTCATAAGGACTCTTACGGTCCTTTGTGTATTTTAAGCACAGTGTATCTTCATTCCCGTATTCAAATCTATGACACGTGAATTCAATTTAATGCTCACTAAATGCAAATCACACAGCATCCGTGCCACATAAAATCCTCACAGGACTTACAGGCTAGGCCACAGGGCAAGCCAAGCCAGGAAATCACAGGGGCAGCTGCTGAGAACAATTTGGGTAGCAGGGAATTCCAAGAGCCAGAAGCACCCCAGAAATCTAGTTCAGCCTTCTGAATTTCTAGCTGCAAAAACTGAATCAAACAGCTTACCTAGCTTCCCCACACTTCTTCTGATCAAGAAGCCAGACACAACCAAGGGATCGAGCCCCGTCCCAGGGTGGAAGGAAGCTCCCCTTCAGAACCTGTAGTCAAGAAGCACTCAGAGGTGAAGCGCAGGTGACTGGAAGCACCAGGACCATTTTGTTAAATACTTAACTTCCATGTTCATCATCAAAAGGCTGAACAGCCCAAACCAGAACCAGGTTTGAGATATCCTTTCACTATTCCTTTATCAGTCACAGAAATCACTTTTAAAAATCATTGAAAGTTTCGATAAAGCACTACCATTACCTAGTAGCCAGCAAATCCAAATCATCCACCTCCCCCCACTCACCCCTCCCTGTTTTACTGCTACTTGTTTCCTTTCCTTCAAGTCTCGTTAGCCCCAAAGGGGAGCACGAGAGGGGAGAGAAGGGCAAGAGCTGACCAACCTCAGCAGCAAGCAGGAAACTGCCCTGGATCCTCAGCTCCAAGATCCAAGCACCAGGGAACAGGCCTTCCCATCATATTAGCGACCAAAGAGGAAAGGACAGTCAAAACAGCTTAAAAAGATATGCTAGCTTGGACTCCATCTGCACACTCACGTTTCACTAGTACCTCCCTCAAAACCCATTTAAACCTTCTCTGGCCTACAAATCATCAAGGTACCAGAACCCAGCCTTCTGGGTCCCACCTGTAAAGCCAAAGCAGCACTCCTCCTTGACAGCACTCAAGGAGCACGTATCCACAGAGACAGTGAGTATACACTAAGTCACTGGCTTTCACTTGGTGCTCTTCTAAATGCTTATTTATGAGCTTATTAAAAACCTGTGGCTAGTAACCACTGTCACTCTTAGAACCTTCTCTTGTAGTAAAATAGCTATAACCTAAGAAGCCCAAGGAGAACGCTTTGGACCTGCATTGGCCAATATGGTAGCTATGAGCACTTGAAATGTGGCAAGTGCAATTGAGACGGGCTATAAATATTAAATACACTCTAAATTTCAAAGACCTATAACAGTCTTGAAATGAAAAACATCCCACTGATAATTATTTGTATTGATTACACGTGAGAATGATACCATTTTGGATATACTGGGTAACGTGTTATTAGAATTAATTTAACCGGGCCAGCCCAGTGGCGCAGCAGTTAAGTGTGCAGGTTCTGCTTTGGCAGCCTGGGGTTCGCAGGTTCGGATCCTGGGTGTGGACATGGCACTGCTTGGCAAAAGCCATGCTGTGGTAGGTGTCCCACATGTAAAGTAGAGGAAGATGGGCATGGATGTTAGCTCAGGGCCAGTCTTCCTCAGCAAAAAGAGGAGGACTGGCAGCAGTTAGCTCAGAGCTAATCTTCCTCACACACACAAAAAAGAATTAATTTAACCTGTTTCTTTTCGCTTTTCTTAATGTGACTACTAGAAAATTGTAAATTATACATGAAGCTCATATTTCTGGTTTGCATTCTGTTTCTATTGCACAGTGCTGCTTTAGACTAAAATCAACTGAGTAAATTTCTCCCGGATGACATAAGAATGTGGAATTGCTGCCCATCTCCCAAGGATATGAATACTACAAGGTAATTTGTAGAATACACTGTTCTTCTCCTAGCCTAACAAGCCCCTCTGGCTCTATTTCCCACACAGGTCACGGCCCCAAGACGTCCACACCTTTATCAAGGGGCACACATTCAAATACTTTCAGGGGCCAGAAAGAGCACGTATGAGCCAAGGGAGTCAGTTACAGGGGGTGGTGGTAAGGACGTCAGTGACCTGGAGAGAACCTCAAATCCTTCATATGAAGAAGAAGAATAAACGAAAACCTGGTGCAAACCAAATAAAGTACTTCTGAGGCAGGGCTGGACCATGTGGGTGTGAGGCAGGTTCCAGACCCAGCTCAAGTGACTGAACCTCTCCGAGCCACACTGTTCTTATCCGTAAAACCTCACAGGGCTGCTGCACAACTGAGATTAAAGTGCCTAGTAAAGTAATGACACACACTCTAAAATTGTTAGTCACTGTTTAATTATTATTAACATTCACGTATTTCACCCCAAAAATCTGATTCCTGTGAACTTTTAGAAACACTACATAACCTATTTCACTCTATCAAAACCGCAGAGAAGGGGCCAGCCCCGTGGCCAAGTGGTTAAGTTCGCACGCTCCGCTTCAGAGGCCCAGGGTTTCACCGGTTCGGATCCTGGGCGTGGACATGGCACCACTCGTCAGGCCATGCTGAGGAGGCATCCCACACGCCACAACTAGAAGGACCCACAACTAAAAACACACAACTATGTACTGGGGGGATTTGGGGAGAAAAAGCAGAAAATTAAAAAGAAGATTGGCACCTGAGCTAACAACTGTTGCCAATCTTAAAAAAAAAATTTTTTTTAAAAATACACTGTAAACCATTCATTAAAAAAAAAAAAACCCACAGAGAAGAACGGTAATAATCACAACTGTCTTTTATCCACTGCCATTTACCCCATTTATCCCAAACACCACTCCAGGCGCTTGACATAGCATCAGCTCGTAATCCACTCAGCTACCATGACCAAAGCACTAGCCCCACTTCACACGGGACAGTAAGTGCAGAGAGGTGAACTGACGCATCTCAAGGAGAAGGAAGTGGCAGAGCCAGAACAATCTCCAAATCCGCGCAACCCAAAGCCCGTGCTCCCTCCCCTAGGACACTAGCTGAGCCAGACAGCAGTGACATGGAACACGCTGCACCTTCTCCTAGAGGGCACAAGATCAACCCTGCGCTAGCCACCCAGTCCCGGCATTTACTGTTTTCCTCTGAAGCTGTGTCCTGTGTATATCCACATCTGGAAACCAACAGTTACAGGGAAGTCTCCTTATTCTCCAGGATGGCGTACTTGGAGTGACAAGTGACACACAGTGACAACACCCAGAGGGTGCTCAAGGCAGCCACACTAATGGGGATGGTGACCCAGTCACCCTGACACTCCCAGGGCACGTAGGACCACGGGGCACACACAAATCAATGAATAAAAACACAAAATATGACCTCTGAGCAGGCTCTTATGTCCCATCTCCTGGGAGCAGGGTCAGGGTCGCGAGAGCTTCTGGATTAAAAGTGAGGTCTTTTTCCTCAGGTTTTAGGACTCGGCTTTTAGGAAAGTAAAAGGGTTCAATGACAAACTCAGGGGCATCACAAAGCACCCCTGACTTTAAAACCGGAATTAATCAAGAGAGGCATGCAAAAGCAAACAAACAAACTGCAAGAATTAGTGAGAAGATGTCTAAACGTCTAAAATTTGTTCTGCTCCACAGAGACTTCTGACAAGTACCTTCAGGATATTTAACTAATCCTGAAGAAGACATTTCAAATGACTGACCTGTTAAGAACAGAAGAGCAACAGGCTTTTCATACCAGTTCCACTCTCAACCTGAATCTCTAGGGACCCAGGATTTCAGTAGAGACACTGTGGAATCTTTTTTTATTTACTTCTTTAAAAAGGAACTTTCCTTTATCTTCTGCCACAGCCAAAATTCAAGAGGCACTTTCTGAACCCCAGAGACTCCTGACAGCGTACCAGACTTTCAACAGGGTTCTATCGTATGGGTGGGTTTCCAGACAGCCATCGGTCTCCGTCACACTAACAGATGTCAGAAATGCCTGACCAGCCCCCACCTCCACATTCACGATCCCCACACCACACCAAGTGCTCACACGTGACATAAGGACTGCTTCTGCAAGCAGACAAGGCAGGTCTCCCTCCAAGAACACAGACAGGCTTCCCCTGATGAGCGCAGCAAGTGTCCTCCCCCCAAGGACTCCCACCTCGGATGGAGAGGGGGCCTACCTGCTGCATCAGTTCGGCTGCCTCGTCATCCCCGTTGCCCACACCAGGATTCTTTCGCACCACACCCGGGCCAGCCTTAGGGGTTGCTGTAGTTCTGTGTGCTGCAATGGGCCTCTGTGGAGCTGAGAGAGGAGCAGAGGTTTTTTAAGAGAAGAAATTTCAAGACAAGAAAAACACACCAGACAAGAGGAAGCTGTGACCAACTGCCCTCCACAGCTATGCAGTGAAGGGACCCAACGTAGACAGCCCAGCATGCAAGACAACACCCCCACGCTGGCCCAAAGTGATGTTTTATCCTGGCAGCAGAGTTAAGTACCAATTTTAGCCACAATCTTCTGTGCTGGGAATAAGTCCTTCTCTGAGGTCTTTTTCCCGCTGGGGTGAACAGGACTATCATCTGAAAAAGGCAATCGTTATGGTGCATGAAGATGATCTACCTTAACCCAGCTCGAACCAAGTCCACATACAGGGCAGCTTCAGGGAGCGAAGGCAAACTTCACACCAGGGCTGAGCTCTCAGGCCCAGCTGTTGCCAGGTGCCCACAGCTCCCCAACTGGAAAGTAAGATGCCTCCTAATTCAGAACCGTGGGCTCCCTGGACCGGGAAGAGGAGGGCGGTAGAGACTGTTCTTATCACTAATTACTTCAAACCCGCCGCTTGCGCACCTTTGAGGTGGTGTTCAGAGGGGTAAGGAGAGAACAGCAGCACACTGACTACGATTTACTGATTTCTCTCAGTTGTAATAGCCAAAGGCAGACAAGGAAAAGGAAAACGCAGTGAAGGGGCCAACCTATCTACAAGTTAAAATCATCAAGAATGCGCTACCTCAAGGAGATTTATCGATCATGATTCTATTCACTCATTCCACAATTATTTTGTAAAGCTTGTACTTTATGCCAGGCTTAGAAACACGTGATCTTCCTAACACCCCAAACTATTCAATACTCATAAGGCCTTTTGCCCGCAGTAACAGGCATTTCCTTAGGATGATCTCTAGTATGTGTTTATTCCGAAGACTAACGCTTAATGCAAGTCTCCACGTGCCCGTCAGCAGCATCTGAAATATGAAATGCACAGGGTTACCTATGCAGTTCGCCATTCTAGGAAGCTAAAGAATAAAAGTACTCAATATCTGGAGCTATCGGAACCCTGACATACTCTGCTGATGGCAATGTAAGATAGTGCAGCCACTTTGGAAAAGTCAGGTAGTTCTGCAAAAGGTTAAACAGTTATCATATGATCCAAGAATTCTGCTCCAAGATATACTCTTAGATATACACCCAAGAGAAAAGAAAACACACACCCACACAGAAACTTGTATAGGAATGTTCGTAGCAGCAGAAGCAGCGTTATTCCTAACAGCTAAAAAGTGGAGACAACCCACATGACCATCAACTGATGAATAAATAAAATGTGGTATAGCCATACAATGCAATATTATTTAGCCATAAAAAGGAATGAGGTACTGACACATGCTACAACATGGATGAAACTTGAAAATATTATGCTAAATGAAAGAAGCCAGACACAAAAGACCAAATAATCTATGATCCCATTTATATGAAATATTCAGAATAGGTAAATCCTAGACAGAAAGTGGATTAGTGGTTGCTTAGGGTTGGCTGGGGGCGGGCGGGGGTGGGGAAGAAAAACGGGAAAACAGGAGCGACTGCTATTGGGCACACATAAGGTTTCTTCTTAGGGTAACAAAAATGTTCCAAAATTGATTGTGGTGATAGTTGAACACACTTGTGAACATACTAAAAACCATTCAATTATACACTTTAAATGGGTGAACCGTAACAGCACATGAATCATCTCAACAAAGCTATAAAAAGTACTCAGTGTCCCTCTCTACCTACCACACGGATCAGCCTCTCTCTCAAGGTACTACGGGACCTTAACTAATGTTCTTGCCACCTTCTGAAAAAGGAGTTAGCATCTATAGAACATCCACTTGCCCTAAAGTATACATATGTTCTATGAATATACTACTGGAAACACATTTTGGGAAACCTACCAGGCCAAGACCTTTTAAAGAAGGTTCCTGCCCCTGCCTCGCACATTCCGCTGGCATCACAGCAAGTCAAAGCCACTTAGGAGCTAAAGTTGTAGGGAAGGGCGGGGAAGCACTACGTAAGCACGGGAAGCTGGTCTGCAGAAAGAATCATGATGCAGAGAGCCAAGAGCAGTCCCTGAGAGACCTAGAAAGTTCCTTCAGTTCCTGGGAGTTCAGGTCTGGTTCTAACTTCCCTTCCTAGGGCTCTGTGAAATGTCCTTGTGTTCAAACTAAAGCTCTCTTTCATGTGAGCTAACCCGAGGGATTTCTATTCCATACAACTAAAGAGTAGTGACAAAACTGCATACTCACTCAGTAATTCACTCAGGCCTCAAGAACAACCCTCTGGGGCAAGTACTGAAATTCTCATTTTATAAAGGAGGAAATTGTCGGGCAGAGGTGAAGTGGCTTACACTGGGCTACAGAGACCTAAGAACACATACAGGTCTGCCTGATGCCACGAACCACACTCCCGCCACAGGGCTGGGATTATGCTCCTTAAGCTCCCTAAACCTATGGCTACTCGGAAAATTCTAGTTGAATGATGAATGAATGAATGAATATCTGGAATACTATTATTTGGAAATGGTGTTTGTTTTGTTTTTTTACCTGCACTGCTAGAGCTGAGAGGTTTCTTCGGTTTGTTCAGAGCTGGAGCAACAAGGGAGGGAGCCACTGCGGTTTCTTGACCTTGTCTGGCAGCTACAGGGTCATAGTCTTTTCCATCATAGTTTGCATCAAAAAACTTCTTGAACCACTGAACGAATTCAAAATTATCCTGAAACTTTCCTTTTACTAATTTGTCCACAGGAATTATCTGCAGAGAAACATCAAGACTGTTTAGCTCAAAGCATGAAGTTTTTGGCAAGCATCAAACATGTTCATGCACCAAATCAGTATAAAGCACTGCCAAAAGGGGAAAAAAATATTTTAGAGGCAAGAACTTAGTGCTAAGTAAGCCCCTGGAAGTTCATAGAGCAAGTTTCATTCAGTTTGCCTTCCACAGAGTACCTAAACCGGCCAACCCCCACCCAAGTCCATCAAAAGGAATAAGAAAAGCAAGAGCAGTAGGTGTCATATATAAGTCACATGCACACATCCTAAGATGAGTCATTCCCATGTAACTTGCACAGCCACAGTGCCTGTCACAAAGAATGAAATCCAGAGCACAAGCTAACCACAGGTATCTACCATGAACTCTGTTAAAGAAAATTCTGTCTTAAAAATAGGTCAAGGTGGGGCCGGCCCCCTGGCCGAGTGGTCATGTTCACGCGCTCCACTTCGCGCCGGCCCACAGTTTCACCAGTTTGGATCCTGGTTGCAGACCTGGCATCGCTCATAGAGCCATGCTGGGGTGGCATCCCACAGAGCACAACCAGAGGGACCTACAACTAGAATATACAACTATGTACTGGCAGGGGGGCTTTGAGGAGAAGGGAAGAAAAAAAAAAAGGAAGACTGGCAACAGACGTTAGCTCAGGTGCCAATCTTTAAAAAAAAAAAATAGGTCAAGGTACAGACTCAGTCACACGGTAGATTTCTACAAAATGCTATGATGTTTTTCAAGCAATTCCAATCCTATCAAAACATATTTTAAGGACCCTGTACGTTTTTTTTATTGTACAAGAATGCTGTGTTATCAGGTATTACTTCAAATCATTGGACTGTGGGCCAGAGCTTAACTATCTTTTAACTCTTTAAGGATTCCAGCTGCAATGGTATTTTTATAAAAAAGAATGTATATAATGATCTGAACTATATCCACCCCTCTGAGCAAATAAATATAACTTTTTTAAATTACTTTGTATAATACTAAAACGTTTACAAATAAAATGTTATGACCACAACTCACTTTAAAATAATCCAGAAGTACAGGGGGTGGGGTAGAGGTAAAGCTGGAACAAAACTGGCCCGAAGCTGACAATCATTGACACGTGGGAGATCAGCACACTATTCTACTTTTGCATGCTTTAGAAATTTCCCTTATTCAAAAAAATATATATAATTCCAGAAAAGAAAAAGAAAAATCACTGTATATAAGCTACACCTAGTTTAACCATGTCTGGTAACTAAATGATATTCTTAAGACTACAAATGCACATTTTATATTGTACAGAGACAAACTAAAATAAAAATAAGACTGATTTCAAAGTAAATAAAAAACAGATACACCAGCAAGACAATTAGGGGATGATTATAAGCTTTACTAAAATAAATGTCTTCCCCCCCAAAATGGTTTAAAAGGATAAATCCTTCTAATTTAATTGGGGGGGGGGGGGTAGGGATTGCTTAATTTTGCAATAATCTATTATCTAAAAACAGAGATAATATCTGTCCTAATGAACCCGGGTGAACCATGTTTCTAGCACCTTCAAATAACCTTGGGGGCAAACAGAACTTCCCAGTACCTACTAGAGATCTTCCTTGTACCTTGCTATAACAAGTATTTCTAGAATCTTCCCTATTAGAACTATTTACTCTACCATATGGTATGCTTTACAGAAGTAAATCCAGAGATTAAAACAGTTGGAGCTGCGACTAATTGAGATTAAACAGTAATATTAAAAAAAAAAATCACGGGGCCAGCCTTGTAGCCGAGTGGTTAAGTTTGTGTGCTCCACTTTGGCAGCCCAGGGTTTCACCGGTTCGGATCCTGGGCACGGACATGGCACCATTCATCAGGCCATGTTGGGGCAGCATCCCACATGCCACAACTAGAAGGACCCCAGCTAAAAACAGACAACTATCTACTGGGGGGATTTGGGGAGAAAAAGCAAAAAGAAAAAATCACAGGTACAGATTTACAGGTTGATTCCTCCAAATGGTTACTAACTTCATGATGAAGAAAGCAGACGGCGAGGGAACTGGTGGTAGCAGGGCAGAGGGAAACTCTGCTCCTAGTAAATTCTGCATTAACTGGAGAAATGATAATTATGTAAATCGGGAAAAGAAAAAAATGTCCAAAGTTATTGGCCAACATCTACATCCTCAGTAACAACCACTAGTTAAGAAACAACCTAAATGAAAGAATAAAATTGACTCACTTTGTCAACACCCATCCTCTTAAAACCTGCCTGCAGGATTTTGAAGTTCTGGATGTACTCGTGTTCAAGCTTTGCTTGGAACTTCACTTTCTTCAAGGCAACAGAGCCAGGGAACAGCATGTCCATAAACTGACAATAGGCAGCCCCTGAATGAACAACAGAAGAATAAAATATACACCAGGTCATTAAACACTACTAGTAAATAAGTGGGGTGAACTTTTACCCAGACCCACTTAACCCACATACCATTTAAGAAGTTGTAAAGTGAACCTACAAAACCCAAAAGCTTCATTACTACTTGACTCTCAAGTCAATTTTTTAAATCTATAATAAGACTGTGGTTTTACCTGATAAGTTCTACAACACACTTGCAACTCGGAAGCCTATGATGAGGAAAAAAGGGATGTTTCTATGAAATTTGAAAACTACTCTTTATAAGAAACCAGCGTGACAACAAAATGACCACTACAAAGAAAAATGAATGCCTAGAAGAGAAAAAAGGGAAACAGAGATGACACTGTCTGATTTGTCACAAGGACTTACCCTCCTCCCCAGTGGTGGGAGGGATTTCCCAAGTATTTCAAAGATCCGTCCTCTGACCTAGGTTAAGAAAATGGTTTTTCTAAGATGTCTGTCTTTCTGAGCTTCTTACATCTCTAAATAAACTTAACCTATCATTTTATACACAAAGTTGAATAGAAGACATATTTGTGTTCCTCCATTTAAATTTTTTTAATTTCAAAGGCAACTCAAAGAACTTACCACATACATTTTAATCTCATTTCCTCCTCCCCAATTTCATTCCTTCCCCCACTTGCCCATTTTTTTGATCACCACCCCCAAAAAAGTGTTTTCTTGGTGCTTAAAATTTCCAGGAATGTTACTTCTCTAATGCCTACCGAACTGCACCTTCCTGATACAGGGCAGGCTTCCCTGTGCACTGACTGCTCCTCCAGGGCTAATTTCGCCAAAGAACAAGCCAAGGAAGACGACAAGAAATCCAGTGACTAAGCAATAGGTGGTGTGCAGAACACAGACCACCGTAATGCGCACATTCAACCTACTTTAAATCAGGCCAAGCTGGCTCCCTGACAGTTTTGGCACAAAGAGTGCCATTATCATTATTTTTGGAAAGATGCAAAGAGAGCAAAAGCACTTCAGTGACCAGAGTGACATTCTTAGCAGAAAGGAACATCGGAAAGTGAAAGCCTGATTTTTTCTCTTGAGGAAGATTAGCCCTGAGCTTACATCTGCCACCAATCCTCCTCTTTTTGCTCAGGAAGATTGGCCCTGAGCTAACATACATGCCCATCTTCCTCCATTTTATATGTGGACGCCTGCCACAGCATGGCTTGACAATCGGTGCTAGGTCCATGCCCGGGATCCAAATTGGCAAACCCCAGGCCGCCCAAGCAGAGCATGACAACTGGACTGCTACACTACCAGGCTGGCCCCGGTGAAAGCCTGATTTTCGAGGTGGCTGATTTATTTACTCATCCAACAAAAATATACTGAGGGAATTTTATGCACCAGGCACTGAATTAGCAATATTTATATTTTTTAAAATAGGGACACTAATAGCTTCTTAAATTCTAGAGGACAATGACCCAGTTTCTTTAAGAAACTAAGAGCACGACGAAAAGGAGTAATTGTTAAATTCTAAAAGAGATT
Organism: Equus quagga; assembly: GCF_021613505.1. Lineage (NCBI taxonomy): Eukaryota > Metazoa > Chordata > Mammalia > Perissodactyla > Equidae > Equus > Equus quagga. The sequence continues at coordinate 85,613,174 of NC_060278.1, read as the reverse complement.
TAAAAGTCAATTTACTATTTGCAACATATAGATCTTATCTGGATCCTGATATATAAGAATCAACTTAAAAAAAAACGAGACACGGGGCTGGCCCTGTGGCCGAGTGGTTGGGTTCGCGCACTCCGCTGCAGGCGGCCCAGTGTTTCGTTGGTTCGAATCCGGGGCGCGGACATGGCATCGCTCATCAAACCACGCTGAGGCGGCGTCCCATATGCCACAACTAGAGGGACCCACAACAGAGAGTGTGCCACTGTGTACTAGGGGGCTTTGGGAGAAAAAGGAAAAAATAAAATAAAATAAAATAAAATAATAAAATAAAATAAAAATCTTTAAAAAAAATAAAAAAATAAAAAAAACAAAACCAGACACACACACACGCAAAAATCATCTACTAAGCATCTATACCCATAGCACTGCTCTACATATGAAAGATATTTTTCTGAAACAGCAAAATAATGTGCATTTATTCCCAAGCCATCCATGGGACTTCCAGCTCAAGTCAACCAAAACTACCTAAAAAGAGGAGTCATCTGCTTGCTTCTCAGGAAAAAACCACTTGAAGAACTATCAGTTTTTATTTTAGAGCTGGAAGAATCCTTAGAGCCATTATAAATTTAAAAACTGAGAACCAAAAACTATGTCCTAAGACCACAGAGGCCAGAGACCAATCTTAGGATCAGACCCCAGGTCTCCTGAATCCCGTCTGCTGCTCTTTTCAACAATACCATTATCCACTCCCTTAGAACCCCTTCAGTTGAATAAAGAAGCATTTCCTGGCTCAGGGAAAAAAAGAGATACAGCATGCTGCCACGCTGACTGAGAGAGAAGCTCAAACAGAGAGTTTATACATAAAGAAAAACAGTAAGACCCCACTAAAAATGGACAACGCAGTTGGACAATTCACAAGAGACATGCAAATGGCTAACAAACGCTGGGGGTCTAGCCTAAGGAAGCAATTTTAAAAAATAGGGCAAAGATTTACACAAGAAACTGGTTACCATAACTATTCACAGGAGTAAAAAATGGAAGCAACCTGTATGTCCAACAGTACAAGGAATAAATTACATAAATTTTAGCACACCATCTGCCTGAGAGAATATTACACCAGCACTCAAAATATATTCTTTTTCATTTTTGGGGGAAAAGCTCAAGATGTAATATCAAAAGAAAAAGATACAAAACATATCTATGTCTTCATATACGTAAAAATACCCATCTTAATACATATGCATAGAAAAAAACTAGAAGAAAACACAACGTATTAGGTTAAACCATATGAAATTACTGTTCTGTAAATCAAAATGCCTGAATAATGCCAAAACTAGAAGGACCCACAACTAAAATATACAACTATGCACTGGGGGGATTTGAGGAGAAAAAGCAAAAAAAAGAAGATTGGTCACAGTTGTTCGCTCAGGCACCAATCTTTAAAAAAAAAAAAAAAAATGCCTGAATAGTGGCCATCTTTGGAGGGTGGTACTGAACGCATTCTATTTTTTAAATATTTTATTATGTACTACAGTGAATATTACTTTTATAATCAGAACACAAAAAAAGAAGGTAAGTGCTTAAAAGAAAAAAGTTTATCAACTGCTTTTTCCAAAAAGGCTGAAAATTCCTGGCCCATAAATGTCTCGGCTGGGTACAGAACAGGTTAACAAGGGGCCTTCCTTCCAGTCTCTGCCTTAATGACAAAGGCTGACAACAGAAGCAAGGCTAGAAGAGGAGCCCTCTTAGACGGCCGCTGTCCCAACGACCTGCAGCTTCAGGACGCAGACAGACTTAGGGCAGGACCAGCTGTGCCACTGCATCACTGACTGCCGCAGCCCCACCCTACCAGGATCTGCGCTGCAAGCAGAGAACACAAAACAAGAGCATAACGCTGTCCCCGCTCCAAAAGCTTGCAATATCTCAGGCGTGCTGGCTCTCAAGCCTTTCGAGTCAAGGGTCCCTGGGAGAATTAGATGAAAGCGGCAGCCAACATTCTACCCAGATCCAACAGATGCTCCCCTAACCGGAAAACCCCAGAGTGAGAACTCTCGATGTTTTAACACAAACACACAGGAAACACACTCTGACTATTAAATCTGAGAGTGTTCAGGCTTCAGGGAGTGAGTGAGGCTTGTGTCATCCTAAAGGATGAATGAACTTTGGAAATAGAGGGCTGTGAGGAATCATTAAGGCAGACATTAAAAATCAGCCTCAAGGTATTTTAACATGGGAAAAATAATCCTACTTTAATTTTAAAAGCAGGAAACAGAACCGTACAACATATGTGTGCTTATATTTGTTACTTATTGCAACAGTCTGTAATAGCAAGAGACTGAAACCAACCAAATGTTCATTAATAGGGACTGACTGCGGAAATTACACCGCCATACAAGAAAGTGGCATATAATACACAGATATGGAACACTCTCCAGAATATACAGTGTGATTAAACATGCTACCATTAGTGTAAAAAGGGAAAAAAGAGAATACACACACACATAAAATATGGCTAGATGGATGTTTTTTGCTCGTTCATACACATTCTCTCTGAAGGCTCTCTGAAGGTGATGACACGTTTACTTCTGGGGCAGGGAACTGGGTGGCTGGTAGACAGGGTTAAGAGGGAGACTTCTCACTTTTCATTTATCTTCTTGTTCCTGTTGAATTTTAAGCCATTTTGACACTTTCAGTCACTCAAAAAATAAAAACCATATACAGTATGTCAACTATATTTAAAAATTATAGGAAAATATTGAAAGTACAGCTAAAATGAGTAACCTCGGGCAAGCTGCTTAACCTCTCTATGCCTCAGTTTCTCTACCTATAAAATGGGGACGCTAGTCCTTACCTTCCAGGTTATATATGTAAAGCACTTTGGAAAGTGTCTGGCCTATGGTAAGTGTTCAATAAATAAAGCTGTAAGTTAAAAAATACATATATAGGGGCTGGCCCCGTGGCCGAATGGTTAAGTTCGTGCGCTCCGCTGCAGGTGGCCCAGTGTTTCGTTGGTTCGAATCCTGGGCGCGGACATGGCACTGCTCATCAAACCACGCTGAGGCAGCGTCCCACATGCCACAACTAGAAGGACCCACAACGAAGAATATACAACTATGTACCGGGGGGCTTTGGGGAGAAAAAGGAAAAAAATAAAATCTTAAAAAAAAATAAATAAATAAATATATATATATATACACACAGCTAAAAGATAACAATGACTACCATTAACTTGGGACATTACAGCAGATTGTGGTTTTCTTCTTAATACATTTCTATAACGAAGACTTATTTACTTATAAGCAGAAGAAAACTGGTTTCTTGTCTTTTGTTTTGCTTTAATTAAGGCAAAGAAAAATCAAGGAGGTGCTTGATAAGTTAGGCAAAAAAGGTTAAAGAGCTACTTCCTTAAGCAGAGGAGTGACATAATAAAAATGGTTTCTTACAAAGGCTGCAGACTAACGTGGCCCAACAAGAGGAACGGAGGAGGGGGACCCAGTGTCCAGTTAGGAGTAAACTGAAAAAGGGCCAGATCCAAAAGACCCTTCAGAGACATACAGAACTTTGAGAATTAGCTTCAAAAGATGCTCTCAGGCCTGCGACACTGGAAGAATGGTAGAATCATGGCCCAAAATGGAGTGTCTGCAAAAGGGAGCCAACTTAAGGAGAAAAAGTGGGGGAGGTCTCTGGTTAGGGGCACGGGCACATGCCCTCAGAGCAACACACGACCAAAACTGACAAGCTGTTTTACAGACACTCAAGAGCTAGCAGGACCCCACAATAAGCTGAGGAAAAAGGAAACCCAGCATCTGCCAGGGCACATCAGGACACCTCTCCCATTCCGTACAGCACAGGAACTATAAAGGAGGCCAGGTTGGAGAGAAGAGAAGGGGGAGCTGAGAACACTGAGGGAGAGTCACTCTACATGTTCAAAGCACAATGCTGGGCCCTTGGAAAAGTGAAGAGAAGCCTGCATATGGAATGGAACTGAGGGAACACAGGAATGGTTGACAAAAAGCAACCAGCCTCCCTTTTTTGACACAGCAAGCCCTCATTAAAATCATTCTTTGTGATCAGGGATTTTTTCTTGATGACTATCTTTCCAAAACACTTGATAACTAGCTCCCTAAAACAGGGAGACTACAGAATATAATGAATCGTGAAACAACCTGCCAACTCTGTCACTGAAAGCTATCCAACCTTATCCCACTACAAAAGCCAAGCAGAGGCTTGTTTCACTGTTGCGGGGCGGGGAGCCCGCAAGGCTGACAAAACTCAGCCATTTCACAGGCAGCCAACACATTAACAGTGCAGGGCCCCACAGCTTTGCCCTCTCGAGGGAGAGGCCTATTCCCACCTTTCAAAGGTTGGGTTTGGTGGACAATTCTGGTCTGCTTGATCCTCTGCTCATCAGAGGCATCAGGAGGGAAAGGCACCAGTGTTCAAGGCTGCTGGGATTCTCCCTGGGCCTCAGTAGACTTAGCAAAGAGCTGAGGAGCCTCACTTTCTCTATGACTCCAATCCCCCGGAGGCAGCCCTTCTTCAGGGACACAGTGTGCGGCTCATCCTGTCTGGTTTCATAGTGGAGGCCAGGACCTGGTTTTCTAAACACCAATGTGAAACACAATGCAACCATCTACAAACACAGAGAAGTCCTACACAGCTTTCAAAAAAACAACTAGCTAACAATGAATAAAAGTTTGTTTACGTATCAGTTAAGTGTCCTGCACTTGCTACTTTCTGGGGAAAAGCACTTTATCTAGGATAAGAAAAATGGCAGGCCATGCTGAAATTCTTCACAGATCTTTATAGAGACAATTATTATCAATTATATAATTTACATTTGTTTAACTCTCTTCCAAATGCTTCTTTTAAAAAGGTTTAACATGTACACAGCAGAAAAAGTATGGGCTGTGTGGTCAAAAAGATCCGGGTTCAAAACCAACCTTTGTAAGGCATAAGCTGTGCCCCATCGGCAGTCTCCTCCTCTGTAAAACAAGGATGTGCCCCACCTCAAGAGAGCTACACTCACCTCCAGGGTCTGGCCCAGAATCAATGTCCGAGAGCTATTTTCACAGGTGAGTCTCACCACAGCCCAACATGGGGCCAGGTCTACTACCCCGTTTACAGACAAGGAACTAGAACATTAAGGGACTCACCCAAAGTCACAGGGCTCAGAGCAGACTGAAGCCTCTTCATGGCCAGTCCTGACTATCCATGACAGCTCCCTGTCTGAATGAGAGAACCCTGGGGCCAGATCAGCACATGTACAACTTTATCTACACATGAAAAGAGATCTCATTTTCCAATTAACTAAGTGGAATATACTTTGGAGTGTATTTCTAGAAAGAGGTAAATTTTAGAAATTGCTGGTAAAAAAGCTGGCTCCAATGAAAACTAGGATGACTTCACCCCCACATTAGTCACCAATCACGGGGCAAACAAGTGCTTTAAAAGCCTCAAACAAATGGGGATGTGGCGATGAAACTGAGGAAACTAATCGAAAATGGGGGAAGGCAGTCCAGATCTAAAGCTAACAACCTATGCCCACAACTAACAGAGTAACTAACGTTTAATAAGCCTGGCTCTTGGGCACCACCGTTTCACTGTACAGCATCATGCGGAGCCTCCCTGTGACCACCCGCACAACTGAGATTAACCCTCCCAAGGGAAACAACAGGACAAGCAAACGAAACTCAGACCCAGACTAGGACCCAGCTATAAAATAAGGAAGTTCAAAAGCTGAATTCATAAAAAAAAAATCATACAAATGAGAGCAATCATTTTAAATCAGTCCAAATGGCACCAGTCAGTAAAGGAAAAGTCTGGAGAGTGAGTAGGATACAGAGGTTGAAGAGCAGGGGCTCTTGGCATGACGAAGGTTCAAGTCTCAATTCTGTTCTGGGTTGTGTGACCCTGGACTTGTTTCTCAATTTCTCTCAGCCCATTTCCCCACCTGTAAGACGGGGTTAATAAACATCCCTACCTCTTGGAGGTACAGAGAGAAGGAAACGAAGAGATACCTGAAAGGCATTTACATGACCCCTGGCACAGAGGCTTCAATGAAAGGATTACTGTTCTTGTCACACTGGGAGAGGCTGAGGGTTCTAATTCTCTAACCTACACACAAGATAAGAACTTAAGGAGCAGCAGAATACACATCTCATCCTTCTGGAATATTCTTCACCTCACCTATCTGTCAGGACAGTCAGGGGCAGTCAGCAGAACTCTCAAAAGGTGTGACAGGAAGTCTTTAAAGGAAGTAGAAACTGGTAACACCTTCATGAAAAATAATTACCAAGAGTCTAAAGTTTATACTCTTTGATCTAGCAATTCCATTTCTAGGAATCACTGAGTAAATAAACTGAGATAAGATTTACATTAATAGATACTCAACCTACCCATTATTCACAATGGAAAAATTACAAACAATCTAAATCCAAAAACTGGGAAGATTTTTAAACAACTCCAGCATATCCAGAAAGAAATAGCACACAGCCATTAAAAATAAACACTTCCAAGATACTGAATGACAGCAGAGAAGATCCACAATCTAACATTAAGTGAAAAAAGCTGGAATACATACAACTATTTAAGTGCACAGAAAACTGAAAGAAAACATCCAAATGGTGGCTTTCTCTGAATAATGCCACTACCAGCATTTTTCATTTTCTTCTTTCTAGTCTTCTAAATGTTATATAATTATTATATACAGAAACAGAACATGTTTTGTTCTGGTTTTAAATCATTAACTCTGTGCCAAATTCTTATTAAAGAGTAATTCGATAAAACAGCGGCTGAAACAGCATCTGCCTGACTTTACTCTTGTGCTACTTGGGAATAAGAAATGCCACTGATAAACTAATATGAACTACAACAATTACAGTTACTGTCCTCAAATAAAACATTTCAAAGCTGGATGCACAAGAATGCAGACAGAGAATTTGGGGCTAAGCTGTAGGCCTCAAAATAACAATCTCTACGGCAGGAAATGGTGGCTACACAGGCCAGAAGCAGTTAAGTGCAGTTCCTTTCAGAAGTGGAACCAGGGGGGCCAGCCCAGTGGCGCAGTGGTTAAGCTCACACATTCCACTTCGGCGGCCCGTGGTTCATTGGTTCAGATCCCAGGCGCAGACCTACGCACCACTTGTCAAGCCATGCTGTGGCAGGTGTCCCACATATAGAGGAAGCTGGGCACGGATGTTAGCTCAGGGCCAGTCTTCCTCAGCAAAAAGAGGAGGATTGGTGGCAGATGTTAGCCGAGGGCTAATCTCAAGAAAAAAAAAAAAGAAGTGGAACCAGGGCAGGGATGAGAGGAAGAACTGGGGCAGCCCTAAGACAGAACCTGAACCTGTGGCTTCTACAGTCAGATACAGGCCTGCACATTACTGAAGGAGCTGCAGGCTCTCCTGGAAGACTGGTCTAGTGAATTTCTCTTACCTGAGCACAATTGTTCAATCTTTGTCAGATTCAACTGCAGAGACTCATTGATCCAGGCCAGCATGTCATGTCGACTTAGGTTATCACTGGTGACTGACGTTGAGTACACGTTCACTGCCATCTTCTACAGCACGTGAGGAAGAGAGAAGGGCTCGAGTTAGTAGGCATGTAAGGGAGAGCAGGCATTTCCTGGAGAGTCACCCAGAGCAGACCTACGGGAACACTCTATTTTTAAGTCTCTTCTTCCTCCCCAAGAGGCCAAATCATAGACACTAGGATTCCAGCCACGAGCCTGGATTTCCAGACACAAACATGACTTGGAATGAACTGCCCAACACCAGCCAGCCTGAAATTTAGGCCTCATTTTAATGTGACTGGTGTAAAGTTTTAAGCAACAAGACACTGAGTAAAGGGATAATTAAGTGCTTTCTGAAGGGAGGCTGATGCACAAACAAGAACGTCCCTGTCTAGAAAACATTAGCCCAAGCTTATCCACTGACAAAGCAAAATGTTTACAGCAGTTTTCTTCAGATGGTGGCCTTTTATTAATTTCTTTTTATGGTTTTCACCATTTTCCAAATTTTCTTTAAAGATTATATTGACTTTCATAATCAAAAAAGTAAATAAGCTTTTCAAATAACCTAAGTACCACAAAGGTAGTGGCAAACGACCTGGTAATGAAGAATCTTTGGTACTAATTCTCTGCTGAGCCACCTGGGGACCGGAGGGCATCTGAGGCCCTACTAAGCGCCAGAAGCTTCACAGGCGTTTATTTAAACTTGACAACTCTCTGCAAGGTTCACCCCATTCTCATTTTACAGATGAGGAAAGAGAGGCTCATCACAGAAGCCCTGGGAATTGGCAGCCAAGCCTGCCCAGCGCCATCAACCATTCTTTCCCTGAGCCTAGAAAATGCTGCCCCTCATCTTTCTGCCAGGCCTTCAAATTCAAAACAACGAACACACAGAAACACACCAACCTTTTAAAATGCTATTAAATGTGGACGCCACCGTCATCCTCAGTCAACAAATGTTTACCGAGCACTGCACTAGGGCCCAAGAAACAGACAAGCAGGAGAGACCAGCTGCTACCCGTAGGGCCTTCACATGCTAATGGTGGAAGTCTGACGCTGACCAAATACACGGACAAATGTCATTTCATGTCGACCATTTAGGCAATGGGGGTGGTGGGAATGCGGTCAGGGAAAGCCTCTCTCTCGAGTTGCCGTTTGAGCTTAAGAACCAGAAGGAAGCAGCCACATGGAGATGGAAGGGTGGCAACAGCCCAGTGAGCAAGGGGAGAGCAGGAAGAGAAGAGGGAAAAGAAGTGAAGAAACCAGATCATGTCAGGCCTCTGCAGGCTATGGTAAAGAGTCTGGATTTTATTCTCTGACTGCTAAGGAGTCCACCAGGGGATTTAAGTGGGGTAGAATCACACTCTCATTTGTTTGATAAAGATCACCCTGACTTCTGGTAGAAAGCAGACTATGGGAAGGGAAGCCTCAAGCAATATAAGATAAGGGCAGGCTACTCCAGATCTAAACGAAATTTCTGGGCAATTACCAAGAGGACACACAACCATAAAACACTGGATTTCTTTTTTCTTCTTCTTCTTCTTCTTCCCCCCAAAGCCCCCTTGTACATAGTTGTATATTCTAGTTGTGAGTCTCTAGTTGTGCTACGTGGGACGCCGCCTCAGTGTGGCCTGATGAGTGGTGCCATGTCAGCACCCAGGATCCAAACCAGCAAAACCCTGGGCCGCCTCAGCGGAGCGCACGAACTTAACCACTTAGCCACCCGACCAGCCCCAAAACACTGGATTTCATAGTGACCTTGACACAATTTTCCTCACTTCATGAGACGTCAATATTACTAATGGCGGGGGGAACCTCAGAGCAAATCTGGAACCACGATGAGACCCCATGCTCTCTTGCGGCACTTCATTTTCTCCACCTAGTGCCTAGTGTATGAGCTGGTCTTCTCACTTCCCATGTCTCCTGCACTAGGCTGCTGCAAGCCCCAGGTCACAGAGCCACAGAATGTGGGCGCTGGAAGGGATGCAAATCTACCCATCCAATCCCTTTCATGAGCAGGGGTGACTGAGGTCTGGAGAGGGAAATGACATATCAATCAGGTCTGTGCCCTCAAATCCCCCACAGCACTTGTCACAGTGCCCTGCACACAGTGGGTGCTCAATAAATGCTTTTTTTAAGGTTGGCAGGACAGCATCAAAGAGATAAAAATGTCCCTATATAAACTTTTTTCAGACAGCAAACCATCAATATTCTTACATTTTTAAACTCAGATGATAAAACCACGTTAGACAAGAAGCCAACAGAATTTAGCTCCTGACTCCACTGGGAAATTAATCCCTATGTTCCTACAGTACTTCATTCAAACCTCTACCATAGGAATTATCATACTGGATTGTCATTATGTCTTCATTTCTGAACCATTCCTGGACCAGATTTGGGCCAGGAGACAATTTGCTCTGTGCAAAGAGCTAAGGATTTCAAGCCAGGAGGACCTGGGTTTGAAGGTGATGCTGTCACTCCTTAGTTGTATGACCTTGGGTAAGTTACTTAACTTCAATACACCTCAGTTACCTTAGAGTTAATGCCACAAAAGGATGAGGTGAGGTTTAAATGAGATAAGGTACATAAAATACTGGGCATGGTATCTGACGCATAATGAGTATTAAACAAACAAGGTCCAGGGCAGGGAGGAACCCTGTCTCATTCATCGTCCTATCTCCAGTGCCAGAAACAGTGCCCGAGACCTGCCACCATCATCTCCCAGGATCCACTGCCACAACCTTCAAATTAGTCTGTCTCAATCTGTTCTTACACAGCAGCCAGAAAGAATTTTCTGAATCACAAATTAGATCAAGTACCTCCCGTTTAAAAATCACTGAACAAATAAATGAAATGCACACTGTGTGCAAAATGCTATTATAAGGTACCAAGGAGAGACATCCACACAAAAGACACGGTCCCAGGCTGAGCACTTACAATCTACTTTGGCAACATCCACACACACACTGGGTACTGTGTGTGTCATGCTACCATAAAATGTAAGCAGCTGGTTAAGCCACGTGTGTCTCCTGACCACACCCCAGCCCAGAAAACGTTAATGGCCTTTCATCATCATGTAATTTAAAACTCTTTCATTAGCAATACATTAATACCTGGTCCCATGTGCTCCGTAAACTCTGCAGCCACTAAATACATAAGGGTAGGCACCCAGTGGATGTTCAATAAACATCCAATGACTCAATTAATTAGCTCTTCCAGGCAGTCAAAAGAGAGCCTAGTTCTCAGAGCTACAGTCAGCCACAGCTCACTCTTCCTCCCTAAGCATTCCATTGCCCGGCCTCAAAGGAAGACTCCAGAATCACCACGCAAACTTCGCCCTTAAAAGGCTCCTTGATCCAGGTTTCAACTGCCTTAGAAAAAGCTCCCTCTTGCCTCCCCAGGTAACTCTTCTCCTTGAGCAGTTCTCCTAGCAGACTCCCAAGCCCCTTCTGATTCAATGCTGACTGATGAGCACCCTATTACTTTCAAGGCACCCTACTGCGCCCTATGGAAAGGGGGAGAGAGGCACCGCCAGAAAAAAAGCCACGTGACCCTGAGTAAACACCTTTCTGGATCACAAGTGGCTCACCTGTGAAAGGTGAACAGCACTCTCTTCTGCGCAAGGTGGCGGTGAAGATTAAATGAGAATCCAACTGAAAACACTTCAGTGCACAGCACATCACGTCCTAAGCTTCCCTCTGCGCCGGAAACCATGCTAGGCATTCTGAAAGGCCACAACAGAGGGCGCGTGTGTATGAAAGGTGCTACCCAGCTCTAGACCTCAAGGAGGCGGGGTGTACAGAGAGTATATAACAGGTAAGTTAAGAGCCTCCACTCAGGAGTCAGAGATGTGTGTTCAGCCACTTGCTGAACATCACTTCACCACTCAAGAGTCTCGGGCCCCTCCTTTGTAAAATGAAGATGGTATCTCTTAGAGACAGCGATATCAAATCACATGATGCGGCACCAAGCACTTAACACAATGCCTGGCACACAGCAAGTTGCGAATCAGCAAATAGCTGCTATTATTATTACTACTCTTAGAGACAGCCCATCAGAGAGGGGGACTGCCGGGTTCGGCGCACCTTCCTTCAATGGGCCTCAGGATTCTCATCCCCAAATCCGGGCGGGGGCCACAGTCTGCCCTGCAGTACGACAAGACGGCTGTAAAGCAGGGACCGGAAAAGCACTGTTCACAGCATCCTGCTACATGCTCTTCCCAGCAGTTATGTGAAATTGTCTTGTCCACGTGCGTATTCATTCTTATTTCCTACCTGTCTCCCCACCACAATGAAGACGCCTGGACAGCAGGCCTTTCCCCTCCTGCTCCCGGGTGTCCCGCCAGCACTCAGCACAAGTGTCTAGCACTTAGAAGGCGCTCAACAAATACCCGGTGAAGAAAGGAAGGAGTCCACTGAGCGGGCTTACATTTTGCCATGCACCGCGATAAGAGCTTTCTGTACGTTGTATTATCATGGTCCCCATTCCACACACGAGGAAACTGGGGCCCAGAGAGGTTAAAGCACCTGCCCAAAGTCACACAGGAGGGAATCGAACCCAGGTCCGATTCCAAAACCGGAACTCTCAACCATGAGGCGACACCGCCTCTTACAGCAGGGCTCCCCAGAGCTCCCAGGACCCCCTCCAACCACACGCCCCTCCGCCCGGGCCCGGTCACCCCGGGACCTCGCGCCACCGCTGTCCGGATTCTACACCGCAGCGGCGGCCCAGAAGCCCCCACGCCGCCGAGGGGCAGCCCCCACTTCCGGCCCAAGGCCCCGCCCCCGACAGAGCGGAGCGCGCGCCCCCCAGCGCAGCCCGCGCGCGCCGGGTCACGGCCCCGCCCTTCCCCCACCCGGCCCGAACAGCACCGCCGTGGGGAGCGGCCCGCGCCCCGCTCGCAGGGCCCGCCGGCGCCTGCGCGGCCCGAGGCCCACCCGGCCGGCCCCGGCCGCCGCTCCGTGCCCGCTAGCCAGCTCACCGGCTCTCGGTGGGACGGCGTCCACGGCCCGTGCCCGGCTCCGGTTCCGTCTTCGTCTCGTTCAAACCGTCCGACCCCGCCCGCGCGCCCGCGCGATGACCTCACACGCACCACCCCCCTCCCCACTACGCGCCGACGTAAAGGCTCGTCATCGCCCGCCGGCTCCTTTTATAGAGAGGGACTCAGCCGCGCGCCGGGGGCGGAGCCCGGTCCTTGATCGACAGCTGAGGCGCCCAAGGGGCGGGGCGCCGGCGGCCGGAGCAATACAGCCACGTGGTCCGCCGCAGCCAATGAGATCCTGCATCGGGCCGTGTGTGACTCCGCCTAGAAGGCGGGATTCAGTTACACATTCTCCACCCCAGGAGCCAAAAAAAACTTGGTTTTACAATGAATTTCTGCAAAAATGGGTTATTGGATAATAAAGATACTTGATAGGCGCTTTGAGGAAAGATTTAAGTCACCTCAGAGACACATTCTGTGACCACCCTCTAATCTCATCATCTATTTATTTTCCTCTGGGTTCCTTATGAAGTCATCTCGTCTATTTGTTTAGGCCTTTATTGTCTGCCTTTCCGTAAATTCCACGAAAGCAAAGATCTCCACAGTCCTGTTCTCGGCTGTGTCCCAGTGCCTGACACATAGGCTCTTAATAGAGACTTGCTAAAAGGATGAATTACACCCACTTTACAAAAGAGGAAACTGAGGCTCAGAGAGGCCGATTGACTTGTCCAGCATCAGAGGCTGATCCACGTTTCCAGCTGGTTTCTTTGTTTTGATATCATTTATTCATGTGTTCAACAGATATTTATTTTCCCTGATCAATCAGGCCCTAGGGCTTTGATGGTGAGCGAAAACCAGACACAGCCTCTGAGGTCTTTAAGTTTTCACTCTAACAGGGGAGGCAGAGGACAGAATTAATGACACAAATCGCTGTTTAATCACAAACCAGACTTTGTGCTAGGCAGGAGCGGTATGCGGCAGGGGTGAGGGCACCTGGGTTGCATGGAGTGGGGTCCTGGAGGCCCCTTCTGGGTCAGGTCTCACCCAGTTAGCTGCTGAAGGCCGGGCAGATGTTCAGGGAAGAATGGGGTGGGGAGCTTGGGCAGGAGCTGTTTATCAGCCGGTCTGGAGGCATTTCAATTTTATAACCACCTGTACTGCTGGTTGTCTCTCTGGTATGTAGAGCTCCCAGAGTTCATCACAAGGAGTGATGACCGCACCTGAGCAGTGTGGGAAGGGCTTCCCGGAGACGATACTTGCCCTAAAAGATGAGATGTTAACCCAGCAAAGGGGTTGGGGTAGGAAAAAGCAAACAGGAGGAAACGGCAAAGAGCCCTGTAACCAAATGATTTGAGAAATAGTAGTAATTAGCCTTATAGTGAATTGATAGGAAGCATGGATCATCGAGTAAAGATAAATATTCTTAAGTGCTTTGGGGCAACGTGTGTTACCCCCATTTTATACGGGAGAACATTAAGTTCCCAAGAAGCTAAGCAAATTTCATGAGTAGCAAAGCCAGCAGGTCTGGGTTCAGATCTTCACTCTGCTAAGAGTTAGAATTAAATGAGATGTGTGTGAAGTTCTTAGACTGCTCCTAGCGCATAGGATGTGCTCCATAAATGTTAGTGATTTCTGAGTCCCTTTCAATTGGTGTCAACATTCAATTAATGTCAATTAATTGTTGTCAGCATTACCTAAAGGCCCTTTTGGATTGAGGGGAGGACATTAGTGTTAGGGATGAGATCAGTGGAGAAAGCCAAGTCAAGAAGAGCCTCAAGTGCCCGACTAGAGCTTGGCCCTGGTTCTGCAGACACAGGGCATCACAGGAGGTTTCTGAGTAAGGGCCTCCAAAGTAAAACTCATCTGCCCTCCCAGGAGACAGTGGCCAAAGAGATGAGAGAGGGGCACGTGACCTGCTCAGCGTCCACTCTCCTCCCTGAGGAGGGGGCTATCCAAGCTATTCTTGGTCCAATTAAGCCTTGACTGCAACAGGCCAGAGAGCAGAAAGAAAAAAGAATTTCCACCTAGCAGGAGAAATAGCTTCAGGGACTTTCATATGAGCCTTTAAGGAACTGTTTTAGTATGTACAGTAATCTCATTTTCACAGACAGAAATTGTTGAGTCTCCTCTCCAAAAGCAAAAAACTATGACTTTAAAGCCTGAGTTTTCCAATTGTATGATAAATTTATGGAACTAAAAAATGGTGTTGGGAGGTCTCAGCCACTTGGAGGACCTCACAAGCTCATGGAGCAGACACTTACAAAAGAAAGAACTTATAATACAGAGTGCTCTGTGCTGATAGATTCTTCTGTCCCCCACAGGGACGGAGCATGCAGATGAGGGAATGGCTCCCAATCCCACCCAGAATGGGGGCAAAGAAGGTTTCCTGGATATTAGTGAGAACTGGAGGACCGGTCTGGGAAAGGGGAGAAGGCTAATCCAGGCAGAGGACAGCATGTGCAGAGACTCAGAGTATGCAGAAACCACCTCCAGTAATGCCAGCCTCTGTTTTCTTTCCGCAATGCCAAGACCTCAGGATGAAGCAAAGCTCAGAGAGCACAGGTAGGTTATAAGACCGGAGGCACCAGGATTTCTGCACTGCTCTGTTTGTGTATTTCACAATTAGTTAAAAGTTGTAAAAATCAAAAATAACCAAGTGTAATGTGTGATTCTGGAATAGATACTGGACCACAAAAATATATATATTTATTTTCCTTCCTCTGTAAAGACGCTATTGGAGCAATTGGCAAAATCTAAATAAGGTCTACAGACTAGATAAAGAAGTGAATAAACATTCATTTCCTGACTGTGATAAATGTACTGTAGTTATATAAGAGAGCGTTCTGGTTTTTAGGAAATACACACTGCGGGATTTAATGGTAGAGAGATGTCTGCAACTTACTCTCAAATGGTTCAGAAACAAATAATATTAATACAGAGAGGATGACAAAACAAATGTGGCAAAATGTTAATATTTAGAAAATTTGGGTGATGGATATTTAGGAATTCTTTGTACTATTCTTGTATCTTCTGTAAATCTGAAATTATTTTAAAATAAAAAAAATTTTAAGAAATAAATAAGGTTAAACAGAAAGAAGGCAGAAAGGAAGGAGGGAGGGAGGGAAGGAAGGTAGGCTGGAAGAAAGGAGGAAGGAAGGCAGGCAAACTGTAGCCCAAACAAAACACACACACACAAACCCAAAAAGTAAATAGATGTAGGTGAGGCCAAGGAGAAATAGTAGTAGACTGGCTTCACACAACAGATTCCAACTCACAACTCCTTTACCACGGGCTGTGTGGCCTTGGCTATGCTATGGGACCTCTCTGAGTCTCACTTCTCTTACCTAAAATCCTGGTTAGTTACAGCCTCACATCAGGGTTGCCAGGAGAGTTCTCTAACAGTAACAAACAAGCAGCTGCTGGTCACTCAGCACTACCCAAAAGCACTCTTCCACGTGCTTCACGAACACTGAAATCACTTGATCCACACAGCCTATGAGGTTGATATTATCATCTGTTTTACAGTTGGGTCAACTGAGGCATGGGAAGGCTATGGAGCACACCCAAGGTCACAAGTTAGGAGGAGGTGAAGCCAAGAACAGCACCCAGGCTGGCTGCAGAGAGGAATCAAGGACCAAGTGCAGACCTCAAGAAGCAGCTGGCTGGAAAACCAGAGGGACGGAGGTTGGATAGCAGACCCTGTCTGTCTGGTGGAGACCCCCCACCAAATAGCTATGGAACTGTCCAGAGACCAGTCTCTGCACCCCCAGGCAAGATCCCTTCCACAGGCCTCTAGGGTGGAGGATGCCAAAGCCACCCCCATCCACTCTCCCCAGCATCCCCCAACATGTGAGGGGCCGTGGTGGACACAAGTTCCACACCAGATGCTGCTGTTGCTACAGTCAGTATCAGTCAGCCCAGCTCCTGTGCAACAACCTGGGGGAATATTGCTGTCCTTCCTTTTTAATACTTCATTAATACATTAATAAATATTTGATGTTACCCTCGCTACCAGCACCCAGTCATTAATGTTGCATTGATCAATGGCTTTCGTTATCACAATGCCATCCAATACATTTGAGGGCTTACTGCACACCAGACACCAGGCTTTACCCAGACGGTGCCTGTGAACACTCAGAGCCCTAGGAAGTAGGTAGGATTTGTGATCTCCGCCCCAAGAGTCACCTGCCCAAAGTGACATGGCAACATGCTAGACCCCAGATACAGCCCCAAGCCACTGCTTAAAAGGCCTACGTGTGGCACAAACTCCAAACCCATCCCCCCAGATCGAAACATTCATCATGCTGTCCCCTTGCCACCAAGCCTGGGATCACTCAGCTCAGAACCTGGGCATCTTGAGAAAACACATTAAAAAACTGCTCCGAGAGCTCCTCCAAGGCCTCCCCTAGCAGGGCCCAGGAGCAGGCAGGACACCCAAGGGCCTCTCACCTGGAGGGCTAGTCCATCTCCTCTCTTAGGGTTTCGAGGCCGGGGCTGTTTATTTCGCTTCATCCTGTCCTGGCATTTGGTGCAGCACTGTACACAAGATGGCTTCACAGGGCTGCCAAGGCCCCTGGGTCTCAACGCCTCAGAGAGGAGCGCCAGCCCAGCATGCTAATTGCCAATTGTCTCACCATGGCAACTCACACCTGGGCTGTTCTAGCCCAGCTGCACCTGAAAACAGTTGGTTTCTCATCCTCCACTGCAACTCCAGACCAGACCCTTTAGGAACTTGACCTTATTGAGGCACCCAACTATAATCATGGAGGTGGCCATGGTTGTGACCTCTCTTACATGAGGAAACTGAGAGGCTCAGAGAGGTGCCAAGTCCAACTACTGCTCAACTGATGCTCTGTACACCTCGTTTACACACCCTTCGCCCTCTGCACACACCAGCTGACCAATATTAACCTCTGAAGAGGTGTTGAAATCTTCATCGGCTCCTTTTCCCTGACCAAAGGACAGAAGTAGTGAGACATGAGGATTAGGGCACCTTGGGCTCTGGGCTTGGGACGCTGTGGCTGGGTGCCCCCAGGTAAACTTTCAGATGTTACTACTGAAGGGAGTTGCAACAGGTACACACTCTAGCCAAAGAAGTGAGGCCACAGGCAGCTATGTTAGAATCACGGGGCCACTCCCAACCAATCTCACTGGGGCCAAGTGCCCTTGCTGAACGTGGCTGAACCGCTCCACAACTTGGGGGCAGTGGAGCAGGGCAATTCCACAAAGCCACCAGGAACTGGGAGAAATCAGCCCTGGGATTCTTGCGTCATTAATCACCTTGATGAGCTACCCAAGAGCTGTAAGAAATAGTCTTGAGATGACTGTTCCAGACATCAAGCGTTTAACTAATCACTCTAGTCACTTGTATTAGGAACCAAGGTTTAGAAACCCATTCACTAGGCCAGTGTGGTCCCTGGAGCAGCAGCATGGAATTCACAAGCTCCACTCTAGACTTAATGAATCAGAAACTCTGGAGGCAGGGCCCAGAAATCTCTGCTTTCCCAAGCCTCCCAAAGGATGTTGATACACTGGAGGGTGGGGACCAGGGTGCTAGACCACAAGCTCCACATCTGCTTGGAGTCACCACGGGATTCCTGCACTGTGCTTGTTGTATGAATGACCTACTTAAACCACACATCGTTCCACCGTAACCAGGCCCTCCCATGACCCACCCATCTGACCTGCAAAAGAACAGAAGGGACGCCAGACTGTTATAGAGAAATACTGATTTTAATTCAACATAAGGTAAACTCTAGGCATTCATCATCTTTCAGCCTAAAAATTAGCAAAACTGTTGAAACAAGGCACAATTTTTCCCCATACTTGTTACGTGGCTCCAGTTACAAAAAAAAATTATGAAAATGTTAAAACATAAAAATAGAAGTCTGAGATTCTTTAAAAAAAAAAGTATATAAAAAAACTCCCACAAAACCTGTCAACGTCATTCCTTAGTCTACAAAATAGCACCAGTAAGAAGAGTAAAAGGTGTTAAAAACCATTACGACAGCATTTCTGAAATGCAGCTTGTCCGACCTCCCATTCCCCGTAAAAAATGACGTATCATGGAATAAAAAAGGACTTAAAAACCTCTGGAGGGAGGGTCGAGCTTTTTTTTATTGTAGTTTCCCCCTGCAATCTCTTAGATGAGGGGAAAGTGAGAGGAATGTGCTTCTGCCCCTGGCTGTCACTGCTTCTGAGTTTAGAAAAAGGCTGAGGAATTAGGGTGTCGTGCTTCTCATCTGGGGACGTGTGCCTGCCAAGTAGTCTGGAGGGTAAATTGGGGGGGTCGGGGAGGGGTCTTACCTAAGCCTCCTCCTTCACTCCCCTCATATAGGGAATAGGAAGATAGTGAGAAGCTACACCTGTCTACATAATATGGCAGCTTATATAACCCAGCCCACCCCTTCCTGAGCTCCCCGGAGGGTTCCATTGCAGTCGCTGGGAGGGACTTAGCTAAGGGTGGCCCTGCCCCTGGGTTTGTGGGGAAAAAAGTAGCCCTGAATGTGATGATGACGTCATCCCTGCTGAAATCATCATCATTGTGGAAAATACTCTAAATGGGCCCCAACATCGCATCCCAGCCCTTTATACTGAGGCTGGGGGACGTGCCGGGGGAAATTCAAGAAAGACATAAACATCATTTCCTCTTCTGCTAGCCCTAGAAAAAAACATCCTGGGCCCTTAAAATGTCCCTTAGCTACACGTCTACCACTGCATGCTCCTGGAAACAAGGAGCTGCAGACATTTAAAAATATTAAAGTCTTGCAACAACTGGCTTGGGTGATTTTTCAGCATTGACCTGAGTATTGGAGAGCTGTCGGCACTGTGGTTTTGGTATCTTAGCCATCATTTCTCTGAGCCATGAACCCAGGAGGGAAAAAAAGCCATCTTACTACCTACTTCAAGTTTTAAAAGTTTTCAGAGAAGACAAAATGAGCACCGTTGTTCGGCCACTCCCAGCGGCCAGGTCTGAACTGTGCATGAGGAGGTGGCACCTAGGGCTCCCCTGCCAGGAGGGGATCAGGCGGCTCTGCTCCCGCCGAGGTACGCAGTGTGACCCCACACAGCTGAGCTGAGGAGAGGCAGAGCTCGGGCTGCACCTCCTGGGTCCTGGCTCTGCCCCACAAGCCCCAGAGCCCCAGTGCGCCTGGGGAACTATTCACAAGCAAAGTAGTCCTTCAGGGGGGCGAAGAGGTGTCGGATGACAGGCACACTCCAGGACCTCCCCAGCAGCTTCTGGCGGGCACCACGGCCCATGTTGGACACATCCGTGTAGTGTACGGGAAAGCCGAAGATCCTGGGGAGGCACCAGAGTAAAAAGACAGGGAGTCAGAAATGCCCCCAGCAGCTTGCTTAGCACCTCCGGGAGATCCTCACCATGGCCAACAGGACGCCGCTCTCTCTGCCCTCTGTCCCATCCCTTCCATCAGGCCCACTGGGCCTTTACATGAGCCCTCTTGACCCCCAGAGGTCAGATCCACCTGTTCTTCAGAACACAGAGGATTGTCCTAAGGGCACGGTCCCTCAATGAGAGTGTCTGTTTAGTGCATCCCCAGCACTAGCACTGTGGTCCTAGCATATAGCTGGTGATCAGTGGACTTTCCTCAAATGAATGAATGAATGAATGAATGCTAAGACAGACAGCCAGCAGACAGACGTGTATCTGTCTTCAAACCACAAGATGAGAGAAGTTAGGCAATTTCCTTAATAAAGAATGAGGACACTTGCAAAAATGGACCTCATTTTCAATTATCAGGTGGTCAGGTAATTTACCGTGAACACACTCAAACATCCTGTGTTTTCCTTCCCTCTTCAAACCCAATTGCTGGATCAAGGGCCAAGCTTGACTTGATGGCAGATGGCAACCAAATACACCAAGCGTCTGCTCTATGGGATTCTACCAAGTCTGCTAAGAGGCTTCCCGACACACTGCATCTCCTTCTTCCCTGGGTTTACAACCTCATACTAAAAATCACACCAATGGGCCAATGGCCAAATGGGTGTTAAGAAACATGCCAACATTACAACACCTTTGGCCTGTCTTGCTTTGTCTACATAATGACAGCCATCTGCACCAACCCCTGTATCCCAGATCTAGCCCAGCAATGTTAGGCTTGAGTCTTAAAATACAGAATTAACCACAATGTGAATGGGCAAAGTTACCCACCAGTTTCTTTGTACTAACCATAACTTACTTTTATACCAAGAAAACTATTGTTAAGTCAGAGGAAATAAACCTGGTTGTAGAACTGAAACATCTGGAATGAAAATACTCTAACAAATCTTTCAGGACACAACAGTAAGAACAAAATAAACAAGAAAGAAAAAAATTGAAACCAGAACAGGAAAATTAAAATCTGAGAGGTGGTTCTTTGAATCAAAATAAACTACCAACTTAGCCAAATAATGAAAGAGGGAGAAGACAGACTGTAGCTAAGGAGGAATCAGCTTTAGAATGAGCAACTTGGCAGAAGGAATCTTCTGAGAAAGAGCAATGGCATGCTGGTGGGGTTTGCTTTAGCTGGTTCTTCATACATCCCAGCGTCCCAACACGTTGGGGCAGGCAAACATCAGGGCAGTGCAGCCAGCACAGACAGATGGTGCTGATGACTTCATGTTTCAGATTGCTCACCTCCACCACCCTTTTGCCATTTCTGGAATGGCCAGGAAATAAGGACTGGCTCTGAAGAGGTGCCCCACTAACAGAGAAGGTCAGTGTGACCATGCAGAATGAGGACAAGCAGCTGCCCACTTGTGCGGCTGGCCTCCACCACATACTCTTCCCCTTTCTGTCTGTCTGCGGGGTTTCCCTCTCCACGTGCAGCCTTGCTCACCTTTCTAGCTCAGTGCACCACAAAACATCTTCTTTGCCATTCATGACAACAGGGAAAAGTTGGTTTTTCCCCTGTCTGATCGAGTTCGACTTGGTGGTTATTGTCTGTACTTTCTTTAACTGGAGAACAAAACGACATCATGGAGTGAGCACAGAAGGAAGGCTTCTGGGTCAGTCAAGGCTCAGAAGCACCTAGGGAAGGTGGAGGAGGGAGGGCAGGTGGGGGAGAGGGTGGCAGCCTGGGCTCACAGAGGGAATGAGAAAAAGAGTCCGAAGGACAAGAACATTATGTGCTTCCCACAAACGCCAAGAAGTTAATGAACAGGAAGACCCAGCCTCAAAGAGAACAAGAGATAAACAAAACAGTGACCATGAATGAGATCACAGGGGGACCAAGAAAACACCAGAGTTCTTGAACAGCAAGATTAAGCAAAAGTAAAAATCACCCAGATTATAGAGGATGGTCAACCAGGGTTCAAATGAGTGGAGCTTAGTTTGATTGTGAACATTGAGAATTAAGTTTATAGAGGTCTTAATATTATTATCTATGACTTAATAGTAGAGAATTTTTTTTTTTTTGGAAAAAGTATAATTACTCACTTCTCACTGGGAGGACAAGCTGAAATTTTCTGTCTCTATGAAGGGGGCATTCACAATTAGAAAGTCTAGTTGCCTTTTCTCAGTGATTATTTGTTTATCAAGAACCTCTCCTACTCTGTACTTGCAGATGGGACAGAACAATTATGTGGGGAAAGGCCCAGCACCAGGGAGCCACGTGGGGGGAGGGGCATGAACAAACTGTACATCAAGCCCCTGCTTGGAGGTCACCGAGTGCGTTTCCCAGAAGGCCATGGCACAGACCATCGTTTGTGAGCACATCTTACCTTTGCTGTCCTATTGAACTCCAAGCAGTCCTGCAGCTCGAGTTTATCATTCTTTGATGCTATCACAGGCCTGGGAACAGCCAAAACCCATTATTTTCTACCATCTGTAAAGGGGCCTCGGCTAGGCACCTCCCAAAGTGGGAGTGAGGGTCTAAGGCTGCAAAATGTGCTCTGGCAAAGAACTTAGCAACACATATATGATGAAAATGATCCTGGCATGAGCACCAGCCTGTGCTGAAGCCAGGGACAGACTAGCCCCTTGATGGGGCAGCCTGATGTCCAGGAATGAATGCTCCCCCTTCCCAAATTTTAATATTAGTCAAAGCCAGGCTCCCATTGAAGAGAGCAGGACAGGGGAAGCACACCAGAAGAGGAGTCTGGAGATGCCTACTGTCCGGGCCCCACCTCTCACTGGTAGAGTGATAACCTTGAGTGGGTCATGGCCCCACTGCTCACTGGCTGAGTGATGACCTTGAGCAAGTCATGGCCCCACTGCTCACTAGCTTCATGTCTCAGGAGCTTGGATTAGATCTTTTGGGTCTACTTGCTAAACCTAGCACCCCAAAACCATGATTTGGTGGCTCACTGCTGGCGATGCTGCCTCAGGAGGCTTTAAGGACTCAATGAGTATAAATAGAGGGACAGGAAGTGGCTCCTTGAACACTAATTGCCCTTGTAACTTTCACCACTGAAACTTGCAAATGCAGAGAGGCAGACAGATGCCTGAGAAGGGGAAGAGATAGAACTTTAGAAACCAAAGTGCTTGAGCAGCTCCAGAGCAGAAACCAGCAAGAGCTCTGCATCAGAGCTGATAGACACCACAGCTACCCACTTCATGGCCCCCCGAAAAAAAAAATCAGACATAAGAATGGAAATGATGTCCACAAGAGGGGCCATTGAATCACAAAATGTCTCCCTGGACTCTCTCAGATTTCCTTGACCTCACCTTCTAGGATTCAAATGACACCCTATCCCCATTCCCAATTCTTCGGTGAACCCAAGAGAGCTGAGGGACCTGGAGGAAAAGGACACAGCACAGCCCTACCTTGTGTTGATTCTAGGATTGAGATCTAAACACACACTCAGGTTTTTCGCCTAAAGGCTGGATTTGGCTCTATGAGCTCTGGTTCACTTGAGTCACCCATGCCAGATCCCGGCAGAGCCCAGTAATAGCACTACAGCTCAGTTCTTATCACAACTCAGGCAGAAAACTTTGTGGCATCTTTGCTGACTCTTATTTTCATCTCATACTCCACATTCAAGACGGTCTATCTGCACATTCTGCAAGTCCTATCCTCCCCTCACATTATCTAGAATCTTCTTCCTACTAAGTTCCACAGGACTCCCCAAGGTGCAAATGCCCTGGAGCCACCACTCACATTGTGTGTATGGATGGTATTTCCCAGGGCATAAAACAATAATTATAGTCTGCCCGCGTCCTCTGAACAACTGTCTCATTGACCCTCATCCTGTTATAGTCTACTCCACCAGAAACTACCATGAATCTAAGATACACTCAACGGCTTCAACCTCCTGTGAACTCCCATGCCAATGTAAATTTAAGTGGCACCATGACCCACAGGCCCCACATAACTTGGCCCATACCTCTGAGTTCTCTTTCCTCCTCTCTTAGTCACTCCCCAAAAAGGAAAACAGTTCTCTGAACTGAGCTGTGAATGCCCTGTCACTCCTTCCCCTCTTCCTTTGGCCTAGAGGGCTCTTCTCTCAAATAACTGCATGGCTCCTTTCCTTCATTTAGGGCTCTGCTAAAAGGAGAAGCTTTCCCATCAATGCTTCCAATGTCCTACTCCAGCCATGACCTTGAAATCATTGAATATCTTCTCTAATCACCCCCATTAGCATGTCAACTCCATGAGAGCCAAGACTGATGTCTATTGTGTTCGCTACTGCAATGGCACCACTTGTACCAGAGCCTGCCACAGTGTGAGAGTTCAAGTATTGAGTGAATGAGTCCATTCCATGCCAGACATGGACATTGCACCATTTGACTGGTTGATAAGCCAAATAAAATTGCAAGATACCCAAGAAAAATCCTCCAAGCTACTCTACTACCTTGTCACTTCTCTCTACATTTTGCTCAATGCTAGAGTTATTATGCTTCCAACAATTTCTTCCAAAGGAGAAATTTTTTAAGCTTAACTAATTTGCAAGTCTGGGATGTCACACTATCTCCAAATTTCTTATCTTAATTAGCAGGTTGTTCTCCCTGAAACATTAGATAATTAATCCTCAGCAATTTGCTTTCTGCCTTTCAATATGAAAGGACTGATGAAAAGTTGGGAAAAGCTGTTGGTTAAGAAAATCCAAAGGAGACAGGCCTTGGGCTACCAATTGTCATCTCAGCTTGTCGACCTGGTTGGTCACCACAGGCCCAGTCCAGGGGTCACTTCATCTCAGGGGCAGGGAGAAAGACATGTCTAACAATCTTATTCCGTTTGCCAAGATGACAGCAACTAGGAGAAGAGGTGGGGTATAGAGGCATCAGCATCCTGGGCTTGGAGAAGACTGTCAGTCTGGTCAAGCACATGGCCCTTTTGAGAAACAGGCCCAAGGGCCGAGTAGGAACAAGTCAGAGTAGACTGAGGAATCCTGGCCTGAGATTCCCAGGTTGTTGCTGTCATCCTAACAGGTATCAACCCTCAACACCAGGGATTGATCTGAAGCCCAGGGTATGGCCATTTCTCAGCAGAACCAGCTTTTTCTAGAAGGCTCGAATATGACGGTCTCACAACAGTCGACAGCCAGGGATCACACCCTTAGCCGCCTTTAACTTGGCTGTTACCTGGCCTACTCAGAGCCCCCTGTTACCTGTTCATCCCAGGCAGGTTGCCCCAGAAGTATCGGGCCCTGTGAGCAGCAGACACTTTGATGGCATCAATCATCACTGGGTTACACTGTGGGGAGAGAGAAGGCAGCTGCTGGGAGCCTATGTCAGAGTTAAGGTGGGAACCAGTGCAGGGCTTGACCTAGGGGGTGAAAGGACTGTGCCCCCCAGCTGTGGAGAAGACACAGCTCCTGCCAGCCAGGGGACAGACAAATTCCCATCAAGAATCTGACTGATGGACATAGCTAGTGTCCTTATATTAATGGTGGGGAAAGAGACCAGATATGACCTGCAGGTTCTGAGAGAGGGTATGCCCTGGGACACGCCAGATTACAGAATGTGCTCTGTAGAGGTGGCAAAAGCAGCTCGCAACTGAAATCTGGCAATCAAGGTCTTGGCTGTAGGAATGCAGTGTTGGCAATCCATGGCTTGTGCCACCACCAGCCAGGTTGACACAGCAGGAAGGAACTAGCCAGTCCTATAATGTCTTTAGCAGAACTGAAGCTGTAAAGTATTGGGGAAAATTAAAGGAGTTAAGCACATAAAAAGTATTTACTAACATACTTGATGCCTATTAAGCATCATAAGGTAGATAATTAACTTGCCTGTGGCCCCTAAAACAGCAGTTCTCAGAACAAGGATGAGTAAAAATTTTAGTCAAATCTCATGGGGCCTCCAAAAGTAGATGGTTTCATCAGCTCTGACTTCAAAGGGTTCAGGGTAAGGTTAGAGATCATGTATTTTCCACGTACTCAAGAGAACCAACCCATCTGATTCCACTACCCTTGGATCTAGGCACATCTTCCTTCAAGAACCCAGAAATCATTCCCGACATTGGAAACACCCACCAAGCCCCAATGCCAGAAGGGCCTTCCACACCCATCTTGTCTTGAAAATCAGGACCCTAGGTCACCTACCTCCAGGAACCGAGAGATGTCCCTCTTGTCACCGACCTTCATGGCTACCACATTCTCAAACATCCAGAAGAATGGCCGGTCATCACCCTCCTTGGGTCGTGAGTAATTCAGCAGATGGTAGAACTCAAAGAAAAGTCGGCCTGTGCCCTCTGAGCCCACAAAAGAAGACAGCAGAGACAGAAAGTTCAGACTTTTCAGTCCACCCTTCCATACTCAGACCAATGGGCTCCCAACGCTCACCAACTAAGGCTAATAATACACTACGGTTCTTCCACTTGCAGTCGTCTGGAATGACTAAGGACACAGCCATCAGCAGGGCAATATTTATTAGTATCTCTGGGGACTGAGGATACACAATGGGGCAGGGATAGAGGCAAGAGGTAAGGCTGGCCAGAAACAAACAGCTCCTTCTCAGGCCATTCCTCCGGGACCACACTCAGGTGACATAGGGTCCCTTGGGGCCACCAGAAAGAAGAGATGCTCACCATAGAGGCCTTTCCTGGCAGGGTTCACATTGGAGAGATCATTGCACGGGCTTCCACCAATCACCAAGTCAAAGGGGCCCCATTCTTCGATCTGTGAGAGAACAAGTCACTCTTAGGGGAGGGGTGGGCACTGGAATGGAGGGCCGGACAGCCTAGGTTCCAGGTAACCTGTCAAGAACACCCATCTCTAGAATCCTGCATGGTCACTTAAGTCTCTTAACTCCACTTCTGACCCAAGAAATCCTAATGCTCCAGATTCCCTAAGATCTGAATGATTTCCAAACTGTGGGTCTTGGTGTGACAAAGCCTGGTGTGACCACAGGTTCTCTTCTCCCACAACTCTGGGCATACGAAAGGGGAGTGTGAGGATATCTGGGACTCAGGGGGCGAAGAGCAGGAGGTGCTGCAGAGCCCAGCAGGGCAGAGGCTGGCCTCACGTTTCTCTTCGTGATGTTCCTGACGTCATTCACATATTTGATGTTGCCTTCATGCTTAACGGTTCCAACTGCGATAGACTCTTCACACACTTCTGAGGCGACATACTTCTCCACTTTGATGCCCAATTCTTTGAGGACCAAGTACCCTGTGTGGGGTTAGGGAGACAGAAAATGTACCCAGGGTCATCCTACCCATGGCTCCTCCCTCCAGTGATTCTAAGTCATCGCCAGAGCTCAGACCAGACCTAGCAAGGACATGGTAGTCCTCAAGTGAACGCTGGCAGATGGCACAGAAAATGCCTACTGGCCATACTAGGCTCTCTGGAGTGAGGAGTTTTGTGAAGAAAATATTTATCAGGTACAGCACAGTGGCAGGATCTATTAAACCTGCCAGGTACATGACCAAGTCCCAGCATGTACCACCCCAGCACAGTTAAACACAGACACACAGACAGGGACCTTCACCAAAACCATGTTTAGAAAAGAAATTCATGGTCTGGGAGCAACGGCCAAGGCTCCATCCTAGTATGGGTTACCTGTGTCGACACAAATAGGTCTTTAGGACCCAACAAAGTGGTGAAAACAAGCAGCTGGCAATGACCTGGAGGGCCATTAAAAGCTGTCAATGTTTTTGGCAGGTGGACACCATGTACACACATAAGTACAAATGATGCTAAGTGCAGAACAGCTCATTTCCATTGCTTCCTGCTCTGGTAAAACAAATGTATTCCTAATAGCTGAGGGCAAGTTTGAGGATTCGCCGAGTTGCATCAGGCAAAGCCCCGGGGGCACCACACATGTTGGCTATGCTTATTCCACACCTGGGTGAATGGAAGGGATGATTGGAGATATTAGTAGGAAGAGTTGCCTAATCAATCTCCAATATATCTATGCTTATGGAATGAAAAATAATTTTCCAACAGACCTAGACACATAATAAAAAATGCAACAGCTAAGACATACATGGCTTTAAAAAGGACCAAACGAGGGCCAAGTGGGTGAAATAGTGGAGAGGTTTAAGGAGAGAAACAAGAGCCAGTGGTGTTCTCAGAACAGGTCCCAGTGATGTTTCGTGGCACTGAAGACAGACCCCGGGACCAGGTGAGTCTCCCAAGGTGAACTCCAAACTCACCTGTGGCGATTCCATCAAACAGGGACAAGACTCGAATGGGTCGCCTTCGGGCTGCAGGAATCGCAGGGTATAACTTGGGGGCTTCCTGCCAGGTTAAAGAAGGAGGTCATGGAGGTCAAGGTGCAGGTGGAAGGCTCAACCTCTGGGGAGGTGAGGGCTGACCTTCCTCTGAAGGATTCAAACCCTGCGCTTCCCTATTTCTTAGCTGAGACCCCTTCAGGAGCTTTGGCACAGAATGGCCGTTCCACCCTTAGACATGAAACACAGGTGAGACTCTGATACAGATGCACAGACAAGAAGACACGTACAGGAGTGACCTGGGGCCTCCCTCACAGATCTGTAGAATGGAGCCCAGAAAAATCCACTCCCACTAAAACAGTAGTAAGTCACAGGCTGCCCTCCGCTCTTCAGTTCTGCTAACTCAGAAGCCTTGGTTAGATCTACAACCATTTTTCATCAGGCCCCTGAAAGTTCACAACGAGAGGCCAAGAAGGAAGGGAGGAAGAGACACAGGACAAGCCTGAGAATTGTACAGAAGATGTGTCAACTAGCCGGGTCCCTTGAGTCTGAGGCTCGCAGATGCTCATTTATACAATGGATCTTTCCATGGACTCTGTCCAACCAGCTTCTGGGGTGTTGCAGACCCCTGAAGCCCTGGGATGCTTACGTATTCCAGCCCGGTGTCGCTGGTAAAGAAGGCCTGTAGGCGCACGTTCCAGTCCTTGCGGCGCCGCAGGACACCGTGGCAGCGCTGCGGGAGGCACATGTAGCAGCTCCAAGGCTCCTGCAGCTTGGCATGCGCCGCCGTGCCTGAGCCCACCAGCACCTCCAGACACTCCACGCAGAAGCACCTACGCCAGGTGGGGGCAGGGAAGGGACGCCTTCGTCATTGCGCAGCTCTCCTGCATATCCCCCTTCCCAGGGAGAGGGCACCCACTGCCTAATGCCTCCTCGAAGCCCCAGCTGCTCTGCCCCCTGGGCTGGAGAGGCCTACAGTGTAGTTTGGGGCACACGAACCTCTTCCTCAGATACCCGTGCATCCCCAGCTCAGTGGCTCTGCACAGAAGAGCTCCCCAAACCCCCAGAATTGCCAGTCTCCAGGGAGAATTCCCACCTCGTTCTCCACTCAGAACTACCTGTCTGAAGCCCATCCCTACACTCCTGTTCCACTTCGGACATGAGCATCGCAGCCCCTGCAGAATACCAACTCTGGGCCCTGTTAAGTCAATTAGGCTCCATGTCCCTGTGCCAGAGACTCCTTCGGGCTGCAGGAATCCCGAGGTCTGGCTTGGGAGCCCGGGGGCCCAGCTGCCATCTCACCCGCGGGGCTCTAAGCTCACCGGCAGCAGCTCGTGTTGCTGCAGAGCAGTAGCTCGCGGCCCTCGCAGCACACTGTGCAGTAGGACTGATAGCCATCGTCGTCGTACATGTAGAAGAGCTCGAGGAACCGGTCCTGGCAGCCAGAGAGAAACGCCCGTGAAATCGGAGAACAGGGACCGCCAGGCCCCGCTTGCTCGCTGGCTGAGGCCCTAGGATGCAGCCACAGAACAAGTCACCGGTGGCTTGCTGCCCTGTGCAGGACAACTGACCGGGGTCTGGGTGGCACTGCAGACAGCCTCCTCTGCTGCAGCACCACTGCCCCCTGTGAAGGGGGCAGCCCCAGGAGGGCCTCACTAGAACCCTCCCTGATGCTCACACACCTGGGCTTTCTCCTGGGGAAGGACAGGGAAGCCGAGAGGAAAGGAGCAGGGCATCTGGGGTGGGGCGGGACTTACCCGGCACGTCTGGCAGAGCCCACCCTCAAAGAGAGGGTGGAAGGACACGGGGTTTTTCCTACCACAGGACAAACAGCTATCTGTAAGAAAGGCAGAGAGGCAGCTTGTGGCCATCACGGCCCCAACACCAGCTGCTGAAGCCTTGGGTCTAACTATTCTTGAACATTTACTACACGCTAATGCCAAGGATTCTTCATGCTTTGTTCCTTTCAACAGGGCTTCAAAGTTGCACTGTCTCCATTCCAGAGGTCAGGAAATGGCCAGTACAACAGCCCTGAGGAGAAGGTACCACAAGACAGGCAAAAGCACGGCCCAGGTGGAAGACATGGGGCAGAACTCTGAGCAAGGGCTGCTCCAGCAGAGGGACATGCTTATCTTTAATTTGGGGACTCTGGGGAATTTGTGGGGAGGCCAATTTGCCAGTAATCTCATGATAGGACTTATCCACGACCAAATCTACCCACAGCCATGGCTGTAATTTCAGAACCCAGGTCCTTTCCTATTAGGCTCTCCTGCCTTCACATCACCTCAGCAGCAGGTCAGGACTAATGCACATCACGGATGGGCGGGCGGGGCCTTTATAATGCTGTGACGGAGCATGCCAGGGCAGGAGGCAGCCGGATGGGTGAAGATGTCTTAGGGGCTGGGAGGGTTTTGAGTAAAGGCTCTCAGGACTGTCAGGGATGGCTCTAAACCAAAGCTTTCCCAAGGGTTCTCTGGTCATGAGCTGTGTTGTTTTCCTACCCAGCATTGAGTAATCACTCAGTAAATATTTGCTGACCGAGGACATCAGGCTGGGGAAGCAAGGGAGGGTCAAGCCTTGCTCGCACATTCTGGATTCTGTTAGATACATTCTGGGCAGTTTCCATTCCAGTGGCAATTCCCAGCCTGGGAGAAAGGACCAGAGTCAGCTTGACAGTGACAATAGGTGACATGTGTCTGCCTCAAAGACAGTTCCAGCTCGTTTGGGAAGGGTCAGGAGACCACAGAGATGGTCAGGCAACTCATTCTACAAAATGTAGCCAGTAAGATGTCTACACCTTGACCTGAGGTCCAGGCACAGAGCCCCGGGGTAAATGTCAGCAGGGCAGACAAGCCAGGATGCGGCAGGACTGAGTACTACCCAGGATGAGAAGGGAGGACTACACGGGAGAGAACAGTACCTTCCAGACTACTCTTGTTGTTGGTAACATCCAAGGCCATTTGCTCTGTGAGAAAAGAGAAGATGTGAGATGGGGTCAAGGAGACCCTTGCTGATCAGCAGAGTCACACTCCCTCGCTGAGCAGTCCTTAAGACCTGCCCAGTCCTGACAATGGGTAATAAGAGTCTACTAGCTTCTTCACCCACTGCCCTCACCTCTACTCTGGTCCTCTTCTCCGCGGTCTTTGCCGTTGTTATAGCAATTGGTCTTGAGGCGCTTGGGTGGGGGGCAGTAGTCGGAGGCGGCCGAGTCATCAGCTGTGCGTCTTCGGGTCTTGTTCTCTGTGAAAGGGAAGGAGATGGCAGCCGTGGCTGGGGAGGAGGAAGATGCAGGGGAAATGTGGGTCTGGAACAGGACTATGCTATGCCTGGTGTCAGCTGCATCAGGGCCATTACAGGGGTCCACACTTGGTGTTGTAGTGCCCTACTATGGGACATAATTCAAAACCCTCATGTATCTAACCCATGTTCATAGGGTTTTAAACAGCTATAGATGCAAAAGAATGCATCCTTATAGATCCAGCAAAAAAGGACACTAGATGAAACCTAATCTGCAGCTGATCTCTGAAACCCGTCTACAGTCAGCACGCTAGCGAGCCGCACTGAGCTACTGACCACTTGAAAGAAATGTGACTTGTGTGACTTGTGAACTGAACTTTACATTCAACTTTCATGTAAATTTAAAAACTGCCAATTGCTTCCATTAGCTACTTCATTTGGAACATCTTGGACATTTATGAAAATACAGATCAAGTATCCCCAATGAAAACTTTGTATCCAAATTGAGATACATTGTAAGGTGTGCAAAACACATGAGATTTCAAAGTACTAAAAGGAAATATAATATCTGAATTTTTTTTCTGAGGAAGATTAGCCCTGAGCTAACATCTGCCACCAATCCTCCTCTTTTTACTGAGGAAGACTGGCCCTGAGCTAACATCCATGCCCATCTTCCTCTACTTTATACATGGGACGGCTACTACAGCATGGCTTGCCAAGCGGTGCCATGTCCACACCTGGGATCTGACCAGCAAACCCTGGGCCCCCGAAGCGGAACGTGCGTATTTAACCACTACGCCACCAGGCCGGGCCCAATATCTGAATTTTTTATTCGGATTGTTGGAAATGCTAAAATACTGGATATGGGTTCAATTAAATGTATTAATATTAACTTTACCTGTTCCTTTTTACTCTTTTCAATGTGGCCACTAGAAAAACTTTACATTATGTGACTTCTGTTTATTGTTTCTATAAAAGCCAGTTATATTTTTATTCAATCTATAGTTTAATCTGTAAGGGACATGATTCAATTTGACTCTGTTACTAGGAAAGGAAATTATGCAGCCATTAAATATCATAAAGACCCTTTAGTGACATAGTGACATTTGACAGTGCTTAAACCATTAATATTGAGAAATAAAAGGAAAGCAGGAATCCAACTAGTGTACAGAAAAAGCTGGAAGGATGTGCACACCCAACATGGTTAACCTGGAGGGCAGCTGTGAGGGTTGGGAGTGAAGGGTGGGTGAGAGTTCAGGTTGACTTTTCCAGTGATCACTGTATATGCAAAGAAATCAGAAAAAAAAAGTGCAGAGGAAATAGTGTATAGTCAAAAGATGGGAAGGGAATACCGTATTTTCTTGATTCTAACTTCCCACTGCCTGCACGACGCACCTTCGACTTATTAACCACTTTTTTGGGAGAAGGGGGAACAAAACAAAACAGAAAAAACTACGTTAAATGGATTGTAAGACAAATCCTGGATTTCAGACATCCTGGATTTCAGGAGAGTGACAATGTGAAAACCACACATATCTTATAATGGAGGAAATATGGTATTGGTCAAAATGTTAGGAGGTGGTTTATGGTTTGCGGGGTTTTATCACTTTCCAAGTTTTCTCAATAAGCATAGCTTAATTATTTTTGACCTCCTGTTGACTAAGTTTTCAGAACAGACTCAATTCCAAATTATACGCACTTGACCCTTACCAGGAAAGTGACTAAGGAAGTGGGATGAGGCTGGGCTATTTTCCACTGCCTTGGAGGTTCATTGGGTGAAAAGGGGGAGGGGGATCCCAGGGCTGACTGGCTGCTGGAAAGTGGGGGTCAGGGGAGGGGCTTTCAGGGTGGCTGTATCTCCCAACAACAGTGGCAGTGGGGGCTGCCACAGGTACCCGTTCCCACCTGGTTGCTTGTTGTTGGGTTTGAGGCCCTCGACCCCAGTAGGCTTGAAGCCCCCGTGGGCCCACTCCAACATGGGCTTCAGCTGGTCCTCCAGTGAGTCTCCGGGGCTGCTGGGGAAAGTCTTGCCAGCTCGCACCCTGGCTTTCTGCCAAGATAAAGGCGAGTTTGTGATGACCCGGAGGGGTGGGTGCACGCCAGGTCACACCCAGGGATTCCCTAGCGGGGACCTGCATTCCCCTCACACTGGGCCCTTTCACAGCCAGGCAGCTGTCCTGGGCTGTGGTATGTGACAGGCAGAAGGGGCCTGAGTTAAGAGACAGGCAGGAGGCCACGGGGGAGAGTGAAGTCTTTCCATTCAGGCACCAAACATGATGTCCTGCCTGGAGGGCATCTGAGTGGTTAGCTCCCTCTCAAAGGGCACAGGCCCGGAAGGAGCTCTGCCACTTTTAGCTCCAGGGAAGCACCTGCCAGCCCTGTCTCATCACCTCTGAGAAAGCATTGAATCTGTGTCCTTCATGAAAATGGGGAGGTGTCAAGTCCTATCTCAGAAGCACCATGAGTATTCACGTGTCTATACAGCACAGAGGCTGGCTCATAACGGCTGGATAAAGCCCAGGGATCTTTTTAGCCCCAAGTCCAGGGGGAGGGAGGGGCACAGCCTGGTGGATCTCACAGACAAGGGGTGGAGGCAGCTGGCCTCAGCTGCTGCCCAGTCTTGGCCTTGAACCACACCACTCCAAGGAAGGAGGCGTTACAGATTTGGAAAAGCTTATTCACTGGTATGAATACCATCTCCTACTTTCCAGTAGTCCTCCTTTCTCATTCAGTCGCATTACTGACAGGCAAGAGGTAGAAGCTGGGGGAGCATTGGGAAGTGGTGGCCCTGTCCCCCTAAGCCATTCTGACCACACTGTGGGCTAAGCTGGCTTTCTACGGATCCTCTGCTTTAACCCTGCTCTCAGAGCCAGGCCCTCACCACCCACACTGTGTTACCTCCAGAGCATGGTACATGGCCTTCCTGTAAGAGACCAGCTTATTATAGGTTGCCAGGTTAAAGTGCTGACTGAACAGCCCCAAGGCCACCAGTTTATCTGCAGAGACCTAGAAGAGAAAGACATCATCAATATCCGCCTGTGTTTCTCATAGGGTCATTCCTAGGGATCAAATTCACTGACCCAAAAGAAGGGGGGAAAAAAGCAGAAAATAGAAATAGTACATAGACTCCTGATGCACGCTTAAGGTAGATGCATGGTGGACCTGACACTCCATGCGAGGAAGCACAACACTCTGAATGGATACAATTAGTGCACCTGTATTTGTGTATATTTAAGAGTAAATGACCCACATCTACCTAGTGTGGGCCTCTTGTGCTCACTCTTGACATTTGCCGTGGATGCTCCAACCTTGGGGGTTTTTGTACCTGTCCTTCCCTCCTTTGTGAGCACGACAAATGGGTGCTTACTATTTAGCATTTTATTAACTGAGCTAATCTAATGTACGTGTTTAGAGAACAGTGATTGGCACAGAGTAAGCACTTTTCAGTTATCGTGGTTTGTTGGTATCTGCCTTTTATAGGGGCTAAAGATTCATGTTCTACAAACCTCATGCCCCAAGTCCCCAGGCCATACAAGAACTAACCCGGCTGTCAGTGGAAAGATGAAACTGGGCATTCAGGGATGCTGATCAGAATGGAAAGACATGTGTGATGTTTCATTGTGCATAGTGTGCTTACACTCATGCTAACCTCCATTTTACACCTATACACCTGACCTCCCATGAGGGGATGGCATCACCATTGGTGAGAAGAAACTGGGCTCAATGTCCTTGTGCACTGAAATGCAGGTGTTCTTCCCCAAACTACTCCAATGCAACATGCGGCCTAAGCACCAGGCCACCTTGTACTCCCATACCATAATGCTAACAGCCCCATACTTCATTGTATGAGCATCAGACCCAGAATTGCAAAGTGCATTTTATGTTTCAGTGGGCCAAAGCAATTACAAACAGTCCATGTTTTTTCATTTCACAGAAGTCATTGCCCGCATGCCTACAATTAGATGCCTCAGCCAGAGCTCAGGACCAGGACATTTATCCTTCTACTCCCTCTGCTGGCTAATGAGGGCATCTGCATGCAGACTCTCCACAGACCAGGGAGACTCTAGGTCATCTTACTCTTGCCCTTTGGGAACTTCAGTATGTTTACGGGAAATGGCCCATAGGAAACCCAAATCATGGAAAATTAGAATCCTGACTTGAGGCCAAATCCCACAAATGTACCAGATGGTCCTCCATTCACACATCTGCCTCCATCCCAGGCCAGCTTGCTCTGCTGTTTCTCACTCAACCTCTGGACATGCTGAGGATTGAACTAACATTTCAAAAAGAGACCATCGCAGAAAACGTATTGTTTACATCATTCTAATCAAAACCTGGAGATCTCAGAATGTGCCTTCAACAAGGTATAAAAATCGAAACAGCCTACTTCATGCCCCACACAGCTCTTACACTGCATAAACTTAAAATGGCTAATATTGATGATCAATGATCAAGAGACCCTGAAATCATTACCCTGCTAAGAACTTTTTCATAAATGTCATGAGGTGACCCTTGACCCATCTCTTGGCTGGGTCAGACACTTCCTCCACCCCACCCCACCCCCAGGGCTAAATGAGGCTCAGAGGCAAGGCCCACCCTTCCTGTCTCTTCCAGACTTCTTCTCCATTCAACACTTTAGGGGGTATCTGCCCAGGTGGCTGCTCTTGAACCCTCAAGACCCCATCCTGGTGACTCTGCCCCAGAGACATAAAAACCAAGAGAGCAGAAGTGGCCATGGCTCCACAGGACCTTCCAGCTCTTTGTCTCTTATAAAGCAGACTCAGCCTCTGGGCCCACAAGACCCCATGCACAAGCCAGTTAGTTAGTTAACAAGGGAAGTTTTGTCCTTCCTCCTAGACACCCAGAGTCAACACAGCCTCATCCATCTGGAAAGAGCAGTCCCAGGCTGTTATCTTAAAAGACATCACACTGTGGTCGGCTTGCCCGTGAGACTGCCTTGTGCCCTGGACTCACCTCGGAGAACTTGCCGTCCCCGAACCACTGGACCCACCGCATTCCAGACATGGCCTGGCGCTTGGAGGTGGCCTTCCAGGACACCACCATGGCAGGCCACCAGGAGAAGCCCTTGATCTTTCCCCACACGAGGTCTCCTATTCCAAATTCCTTCCCATCCTGGAAGAAAAACCACATGAAGGAATCCCACTGAGACAGAGCACCTGGGCCAAGCAAAACTCCTGCCCACCCCACTGACCTGATGGCAAGCACCTGGCAGAGCTCCTCAGGAAATGACTATCACCACCTCCAATGTGTCATGGTAAAAACAATGAGTGAGAATGGCTTGAAAGTAAGGGATAGTGGATGGGCAGGCACGGGTGTTTGACAGGAACATGGGGTTTATTGCATTAGACTTAACCCAGTGTCTGGGAAGGAGAGATGTCAACTGAAAACTCACAGGAAATAAGATCAGAGTTAAAAATGGCCCCCGAAGCCATTAAAATGCAAAGAAAATCTTTGGAAATTTGCATATAAAAAGCTTGCCATAAAATGAGAGATGCCCATGAAAACAAGCAAGTTATTAAAATATATCTATAGTATGATCTACCTTATACATAGAAAAAAGGATTTCTACACAATACAGGTATGTACATATGCAACAATGCTCGAGTGAAATAAACAGGCTCAATCGGCTCAATTATGAACAAGAGTAGATGGATTATACAATACAATGGATCTAGTTCTTATTAAGTGAAAAAAGCCAGTCTATGATTGTATGTACATTATGATGAACAGAATCATGTATTACATATATTAAGTGTATATATTTCTAGATACAAATATGCCATGTTCAAAAAATCAGTAATCAGTTGGTAAACTAATTCTGGTGCTTGAGTTACATCTGGGAGATAAGTAGGGAAAGGAAGGACTCTGTTGCATAGGGAAGATGTACTGGGAGAATGAATTCAAATATTAAAATAATGACAAAAATCATAGTCATAATAGTTACCTCCAGGTAGCTGTTTTCTATTCCCTATAGTATTCAGCCCTTCCTGGTAGTACCTGATACTCGCTGCTGTCTGCTTCTCTACCCTCTGCGTCCACCTGTGGGGACTCCAAGCTCTCCTGCTGGCTGTCCTGGGACAGGCGGGCATAGGGAGTACTGCTGCTCTGGGGGACCACGTCGTCATCTGTGAGGTCAATGGTGAGGTAGGGGCTGGCAGGGGATGGCCACGGCGTGCCTGCTGATGAAGTTGTCCGCCGCCTTAGGGACTGTGGACAGAAGGACACATAGCTTGGACTACAGCAAACCAGGTGGGTGACCAGAGACCCATGGTACTCCAATTGCCCCCCACGTAAAGGAGTACAGATGTAAGTTAAGGAGAACACAGACCACCAAGGAAGGTTTTCCAGGAACAAGTATCCCTTAGGGGTTAAGAGAAAGCAACTTCCATCAGAACAGAGACAGAATCAAGGACAATGGCGTGATAATGAGTGATGCTGACAGGCTCCAAGAGCCAAGCTCAGAGAGAGCCACTGGTTTCCTCAAGTG
This sequence comes from Equus quagga, assembly GCF_021613505.1. Taxonomy (NCBI): domain Eukaryota; kingdom Metazoa; phylum Chordata; class Mammalia; order Perissodactyla; family Equidae; genus Equus; species Equus quagga. The sequence continues at coordinate 85,575,396 of NC_060278.1, read as the reverse complement.
CTTACTGTGTCCCCAACCCTACTGTGTGCCAAACCCTGCAACAGGAGTGGAGGGTTGCTGTAACCCCTGGGGTTGCCTCAAGACAGTCAGTGAAGGTACTAGAGAGACAAGACAACTCTGGAAGTCAGTGGCTTCAAGCTTATTTCCGAGGAGGGGTGAGAACCCAGTCAACAGGGAATTCTTGCATTCCCATCACAGTTCCATCCAGGATCAGGCAAGGAGAGAAGTCATCAGGCTTAAGAGAAGCTTACACAGCAGCCTGGAGAGAAAGGAAAGGCAAGACCCTGAAAAGGAGACACATGTGATGAACAGAAGCAGGTTGTACACTGCTCGCTGTCAGGGGTGTGGTGAGAGAGGCAGAGCTTCTAAAAAGAGCCTGGGGGCAGGGGTCTGAGCAGCCGGGGAACCAACCCTGGTAGCTGAGAACTCCACGGGGGACTCGTCCACGTGACTGCGGCCCTGCCGGCCTCGGGTGGCACGTGGGGAGGGCCTGTGCCTCTCCCGGCTGGAAGCAATGCTGTTATTGCGGGTTCGGACCTAGAAGCAAGAAAGGATAAGCACAAGGCCTTTGGTGACCCAAGGCACAGGTCTCAGGCCGGGGGCCAAGAGGACTGGCCTTGTGAGGTAGCCTCAGGTCAACGGAAGTGAACAAGGTGGTTAGGTAGGTGGGGGCTCTAGCCTGGTAACTTCCCATCCAGAAAGCCCCCAGTTAATGGGATAAGGGGCAAGGGTGCCTGACAATCCACAGCAGATCCCACTCTGCCTGTCACAGTTGAAACTGCCACCTGCAAGTTGAATTGAAAAATAAAATCCAAGTTTACTCTAAACCAATCATTTTCTTTCCAGAAAGCATTAGAAAAACTGTTGCATTCTCAGGAAGGCACTGGATCATCAAGACGGATGAGAAGCCCTTAGGCTTCCTCAGTGTGGCATGAACTTGAGTGTTGTAAACCTGTATTCAAATCCTGCACACAAGAGTTAATGTTTAGGCTTGGGTAAGTTATCAGAATCTTCTGTCACCTGTAAAAAGGGGATAAGACACATCATGTGCTGTGTGAGATGCACTGGTTACCAGTATCCACCTGGTCTCTGTAACGGGCTGGGTGACCATGAGCAATAGCTGCCTTCCCATTTCCAGTCAAACTTAAAGTCACATAATCCACCTAGAGGTGGCTCCCAAAGGGAATTGGCAACTGAGCCATCCACCTGCAACCCCAGCACCTTTGGTCACTTCCAAGAGTGTCCAGAACTGTCATGTGAAAGAAAACCTTCACAATGATCCTTCATGAGCCTTGCTGCTACTTTCCAATTTCATAACATCTTGTTCATCTCTTTCTTCGGAGCTCCCCCAGGGAGATCCAAGACATGTTTTTTTTACGCAGGTCTGAGTGGTTGGAGGGGCCCTGGCTGGGTGGCGGGGACTCACAGCTGGGCTTTCAGACCGAGTCCTGGTTTCACGGAAGAGTTTCGGCATCACTGGTGTGTCGGAACCATCTCCGTCTTCCCCCTCGCCATCTCCATCACCCGTCAGATCCTTTATAAATGAAACATTAGGAACTTTAGGATGTTAACTAAGAGTCCCATAACCAAAATAATTTAAAAGTGAAGAGTCAATCATATTGAAATCAATCATAATATAGGTCCAAGTGACCTAAAAAATTTTTTTTACATTTTTTTTGAGGAAGATTAGCCCTTAGCTAACTACTGCAATCCTCCTCTTTTTGCTGAGGAAGACTGGCCCTAAGCTAACATCCTTGCCCATCTTCCTCTATTTTATACGTGGGATGCCTACCACAGCATGGCTTTTGCCAAGCAGTGCCATGTCCCCACCCGGGATCCCAAACGGCAAACCCCGGGCCTCTGAGAAGCAGAACATGCGAACTTAATTGCTGTATCACCGGGCTGGCCCCTACCTTCTTTTCTTTTTTGAGGAAGATGTGCCCTGAGCCAACATCTGTGCCAGTCCTCCTGTATTTTATATATGGGATGCTGCCACAGCAAGGCTGCTGACAAGTGATGTAGGCCTATGCCTGGGAACCAAACTCACGAACCCAGGCCGCCGAAGCAGAGCGCGCTGAACTTAACCACTATGCCACAGGGCCGGCCTCCAAAAATATTTTCAACAACCTCATTTTGTTCCAAAAAGATTTTACAATGGCTCATCTTGGGATCATGAATTCAAGACATGACTGAAAGATAAAACTCCAGTGGAATCAGAAAACCAAAGAAAGGGTGTCAATGCCATATGCCTTGTGAAGGCTTCTGTGTCTATGCCTTAGTTAGACTGATTTGTTACGCCTAGCCAGGAGACCTGGTCATTTTCACAATCAGTAACGTCTGGGAGAAATCATAGGCCAGCTGCTCCAGGGAGATGCTTCTTGATACAATGCTTCTTAATGACCAGGAATAACTGCCAACAACTCTGCATCACATCATGAAGACCTCCAAGTTCATGCCCATGCCACACACCACAACCCAACAAAAATAGCGCAAAAATTAGAGCAGAGGTGAGCGGCCCAAGGTCTAGCAGGAGTGTTAAGAACTTGACTTTTCACTTGCCAACTAACTGCATGGCCTTGAGTGAGTCCACTCCTCTCTGCAAAATTGGAACATCAGTACTTCCCTCATAGCACAGCAGGGTTGTGGTGAGAATCAAATAATGCACACTTAGCCCAAGGCCGGGCACAGAGGAAGCAAACAGCTGTCGTGAGCCTCTGACCCAGCCCTGACTCTCCACGCAGCTCTCCTTTCCCATCACCTGGTTGCCCACTGGTTGCTCTCCACCAGAGAAGCTGTATGACGCTGGGTTTTCATTTGTCCAAGACTTAATGTGCATGACTTTGTCTCCATCACCTGACACTTGTTCTTTTGAAAAAAGTAGCCAAATGGACAAAACTCTAGTATGATTAATATAAGATATAAGGTATAAATAAGCTCAGGAATAAAAAAACATTATAGAAAAACTGTAACTTGAAAGAATATTCATCATGTAGGAACCTTGATATTGCACCAAGTGTTAAAGTGATTATTAAAAATCCCATAAAATAAGTCGGGCAAGTTCTTTCCAATGTGCAAAACAAAATTCCTTGAGGCCACATAACCCTGATATCAAAACCAGACACAAATTACAAAAAATAAAATCATACATCCATTTTATTCATGAAAAGATGCTAACGTCAGTCAAATTCAAAACATACCATGACCTAGTCGGACTCATTCTAGGAATAAGAGGACAGTTTGCTACAATAGAAATATATCAATGTAACTGATCATCCAGATTGAGAAAAAAATAATTTCAAAAAATGTGCAAGATGGGCCAGCCCCGTGGCCAAGTGGTTAAGTTCGTGTGCTCTGCTTCGGCGGTCCAGGGTTTCGCCAGTTCGGATCCTAGGTGTGGACATGGCACCACTTGTCAAGCCATGCTGAGGCGGCATCCCACATGCCACAACTGGAAGGACCCACAACTAAAAGTACACAACTATGTACCGGGGGACTTTGGGGAGAAAAAAGAAAAATAAAATCTTTAAAAAAAAATGTGCAAGAAGCATCTAGTAAAAAACACCATAATTTAGTAAAATAAATGTTTATGATTAAAAATGCTTCGCACATGATGACAGCAGATGCCATCCTAAGTGAGGTTGTCTGATGCCCCCTGTGTGCCCCGCAGTGTTCAAATTTGTCATCCAACAAGTATTTATTGGGTATCAGCCTAGTGTGCCTCAGGTTTGCCATTTAATGAAAGCTAAAGGGAATTCCCATGAACACTGAAAAAGGGAGAGCAGAGCCTGTACCTGAGTGTAACTTAGCAGGCTGGAGACCTCCCTCCTGGACAGTCGCGAGCTTGATCTTCGGCCTGTGGATGAAGAATCGGAGTCTGTTTTGAGGAAGGGGCAGCGCCAGGCTGGGCAGCAGCCATGTCTTCCCTGACTGATAGGGTGTCCTATGTGGCGTCACCCCAGAGCTGTGGCCTCGGGTCTCCCTATACCCACTGGCATACTCAGGGGTTAATTCCTAGCCCCTCAGGTCCTGTAGTCCCCTCAATATATCCATAAGGCAACAGGGCACAGGGCCAGACACATCATAGGACCCAAAACAGTACTGAAGGTACTCAGGAGGGAAGGCATCGAATTCCTTCCAGAACTATGCATCCCAACTCAGTGGCCACTGACTACACTTAAATGGACAGTCCAGTACCTGTCATCAGCCCCATTTCAAGCACTCATATGTGGCTGACGGCGATAGTTGTGATTGATGCAGAAAGAGAACAGCTTCACTCACAGAAAGTTCTATTGGACGGCACAGCTCTAGGCGTTCTCAACAACGGGATAGGACAATATGAGGGGTTCCAAACCAGCTAGGTCAGAAAAATCTCAGTGGGGAGGAATTTCAGCTGCTCTGAACTGGGAACAGCCCAGGGAGGGAACAAGCCTCAGACCCTCCCCACCTGTCTTTCTTCCCACACAATCACAGTCCCAACTGTGAGGGGAAAGGGGTCCCACTGCAGAACGGCCATCAAAGACCCAAGCCTATGCTGTGACCACCCCCATCATGACTAGAAAAAGACAAGGATCATCACCTTGGGGTCACCTCCTCAAGAGCCCCAGCTGAGGTGAGAGAGTAGGGAGGCCAGGGGCTGTGGGCAGGGATGCGAGATGGGCTTGGCTCTGCCTACATCCTCTTCCCTTCCCAGTCGGATGTGGTGGAGGTTGTCAGACAGACCCTCTCCCCACAACCTGACTTGAGTCTGCTGGCCTGCTGGGAGGCACACGTCCCAGCTGTGGTCTGCTGTGCCTGCCCCACCCCTCCTCCCCACAGGCCCGGCCACCTCTGAGGCCACCTCTGATCTCCGGGGTGCTGATAGCCTCCAGGATCGGGGGCGAGGGTGCGTCCTTGGAATCAGAAGACTGGTCGCTGCAGCCCCCATTGGTGATGATGGAGTCTTCCCTCCCGCTGGCGTCCTCCTCTCTGTTGAGCTGTCTGGTGTCTCCCTTCATTGTTTCCTGTGGGAGGGCCAGAATGGACAGGGCAGCAGGGAGACAAGGGCACGAGGGGGCAGCACATCCCCAAACCTCCCGCCAATGCCTCTATGTCTTCAGGCCAAAAGAGGCCCCATGACATATTCTCAAGGTGATCCTCCTGCCCAAGGACCCCACCCAGGCTGCCCCCCATAGCCTGCCCCCCTCACCAAACTCGGAGGCTCAGGACTTGGTTCCATGTGGCCAGGCGGCCCGAAGGCTCAGCCGCCAGCACCCAGGACAGAGGAGGGGGCTGGGCCAGGGTCTGAGGCTCAGGCTGCTCTGTGCAATTAGCCGGCCACTTCAAACAATGCCATTTAGGACCCGTCTGCCCCGGCCTGCCTGCCTCCAGCCTTGGTCCCCTCTGCCCCTGGCCCTCTCTCCCTGCCCAGCCTCCGCAGGGCCTCAGGAAGCCAGTGCATTATTTTCCCTCCTGACCCCTTTGTTTGCTCTCTCCCTTCCCCTCAATCTCCAGGTCCTCTTCCCACCCGCCCCCTCCTCCCCCACAGAACAGCTTCTCTCCTCTCCATGGCAGCACAAGCCCCGCCTCACCCCAACCTCCAGGGCCCATTGGTCTGCTGGCCTGTCATTCACTCCCCTCCTCCCTCACCAGCTGGGGCTCACAGTCCCAAGTTCCCAAGAAGGGAAGGGATGAAGGCGGCATAGGGAAGGACTGGGGCAGTTAACAAGGGGCATGCTCCCATCTGCTCCAGCCTCACCCCACCTCTGGGCCTTTGTCTCCCCGCTGCTGCCCCTCCTGGTCACTGCATCATCCCTAGGCCACTGGGCTAAAAGCAGCTCAGGTCAGGGATGGGTTGAAGGGCTGCGGGACCTTGACCTGGCCCACTGCCTGCAACATTTGTTGGCTCTAAGAAGAACCTGCACCTTTTTCTCATTGTTTCGTAATGGGATGGTGGGCCCATTTTATAGAAAAGGAAAACTGACACAGACTGGGTTAGTCTCCAAAGTCAAAAATCACATCAAAGAGGTGGGGTCAAGGCCAAAATAGAGCCTAGCTACAAGGGAAGGCCCCCAGACTCCCATTCCTCAGTTTCCCCCAAACAGCTCCAGAGGTATTTGGAGTCACACCCTTGTCCTGGAACCCTGCTTGGAAAAAGCTTCCCCAGCAGACGGCTGTCTGAGGGCACTGAGCACTCCCTGCCCCGGTGCCCCAACTTACGGACCCAGACCCACCACATGGTGCCTGAAGACCCACGCCAGCTTCCCAGAGTACCTTCTAGAAGCTGCACCTAAGCTAGCGGGCTGGGTGCTGCAGCGCAGACGGTGGCACCACACCCACCAGGGGGCGCTAAGGGGCTCAGTCTGAAGAGGACTGCAGCGCCCCCGGGCGGATTTGCAATGTCACTTGGGATCCCAAATCCATCCTCTGTACCTGTCCACATCCCACTCCTGAGAATGGGGCTGGGCAACTAGACTTCTGCTATTCCCCCTTTGGCCCAGGGACCAGCACCCTTGGAATCACCCGGAACTGGTCAGAACTGCAGAGAATCTCAGGCACCATCCTAGACCTATGAAATCAGGATAGACATTCTCACAAGATCCCTGGGTGATTAACAGGCACCGTAAAGAACCTCTGTTCTGGTTATAAATGTGTGCTGTCATACATAGTACAGCGTGGCATGTAACTACTCCATGCAGACCAGGGTCTGCAGGTTCCCAGTTTCTGGTCTGTTTTGTCTCAACACATGTGAAAGAATCTCACCAGCCCCAGGGAGAGCGGGGAGTGCCTGACTCAGCCTGATCTGCTTCTCAGCCCCTTTCACCACCAAACCCTGACCCAAAAGAACAAGCTGGCTGCTGACCTATGGCCAGTTCCTGTGAGGCCAAGCGGCCAGAATCCCAGAAAAACTGGAGAGCGGTTCAAAGTAATCATTAATTTCCAGGGTTTTGCCTCAGGCCAAACCAGTGAACTAAGTAACCTGGGTGGCCTCGCATGGGGTGGGAGGCTGGGCCGCGGGGTTCAAGACACCAGGAGCCTCCATGGGGAGCTCTGGGGAAGAGGAGGGGGCAGACAAGTCTTCAGGCCAGGAGCTGGTAGCAGGTCAGCAACTCAAAAGGAAGAGGTGTGACTTCCCTCTGGTCCGGGGCTCAGAGTTCCCTCAGACAGCCCCTAAGTGGGTCACTTAGGAGCCTCCTTCCTAGACAGGCCCAGGTAGAGCCTGTAGCCCAGACAATCATTAACTTCCTTGGGCCTTCCCCCAGGGCGTCAGCAGTGCCAACTTGTCTGCCAGCCTGCCAGATGGACATGTCAGCAAAACACCTTCCCAAAGCCAGATCCCCATTCAGGAAAAACCTCCTGCCCCTAGAAGGAGATCCAGCGGCCCTGGAGGAAGATTCCGGGAAGGAAACCTACCAGCTATAAGCATCACCAGCTACCTGGGTGCGCCAGGGTGAGCCAGGCAGGCAAAATACTTCTCCTAGTTGCATCATTCAATGTGATTCCATAAAAAACTGCTCTTGTGGTTTTCATCACCCTGGGTCTGCGATGACCTTAACTCCCCTTGCCGCCTCACTGTGACAACACACCAGCAACCAGAACCTGCACTCGCAATTGAAAGATGCCCAGCTCAAGTCCCCCCTGCCATCCACATTCTACACACAGGCCAAACAAATCTAGCCTCAGGGCATGTGGTGCTGTTCCCGCCTCCTGGATGCACTCCCCATCTCCCTACCGCATGCCTCTTTATTACCCTGACTGCAAAAACCACAGCTGAAAAGCCAGGAAGGCTTTTCTGAGGCCTCTGCTCCAAAGAGTAATAATGCGGCCCTCCCCATGTAGATACACAAATCCTCTCACCTGAAAATAGTCATTTTTTCCAGTGTTTACTACTATATACCAGGTCCTCTTCTGAGCTTTACCTGTATTAATTCATGTAATCCTTAAATATGGTATGGACTATTATCCCTGGGTTTTGTTTGGCTTTTTTTTTTTTTTTTGAGGATGACTATCCCTGAGCTCACATCTGCCAATCCTCCTCTTTTTGCTGAGGAAGACTGGCCCCGAGCTAATATCCGTGCCCATCTTCCTCTATTTTATATGTGGGACGCCTACCACAGCATGGCGTGCCAAGCTGTGCCATGTCTGCACCCAGGATGCGAACCAGAGAACCCCGGGCCACCAAAGCGGAACGTGCAAACTTAACCGCTGCACCACGGGCCAGCCTATTATCCCTGTTTTACAGACTAGCAAACCCAGGCAGAGACAGGTTAAGCACCATAATACATACTTGACCGATGTGACTTGAAGTGTTCACATCAAATCTGGAGGAAGTCAAATAAGAAACACAGATTTAACTAGATGCTCTCGGCACTGGGAAGAATTTCCCCCAGGGACCGGTGTGTTGTGGTAGATACAAGTCCCCCTCACCTCTTCCCACATATCTGTTTGGCTTCTCGTGATTCAAGATTGGCAGGTCCCGGATAACACAGCCTCCAACTCACGTCAACTGTTTTATCTAGTGTGATGGTTCCAGTGCTGGAGGATGAACTGGCTGCATTACCCCCCGAAATAGGTGGCGCTTTCCTAAGGGATTGTTCCAGAGGGACTGACAGACTAGTTTTAGAATGGCGCCTTGCCATGCCGCTGCCCCTACTGTAAGCTCAAGACGGTGGGGACATCTCTTAATCCCCCCACCCCATCCCAAGGCAGGTCCTGTTGTCAACCTGCTCTCAACAGGCTCAGACGAATTGTCACCCAACCAAGTGGCAGAGTCAAGACTCATGCCCAGGCAGTTCAGGGCACGTGCTTGGAACTGCTGTGCCTGAGACAAGGCAGATGAGAATTATAAAGTTATAAACAATGCGTCATCCATCCCAGGGGCTATGGGAGCATTATGGCTGAGGGACATGATACTCCAGCTAAGTATGTACCTTCACAGGAGATGGAGGTCCAACCTAGTGATGTGGGGCGAACTCTGACCCTTTCCCAGAGGCCGGGGTCCAACATGTGACTTGGGGGTGGGAAGCAGTGCGGGGTGGGCTCACCCGCAAGGTTCTCGCGGCAAGGCCCTGCCTCATTAGTGCAGGGTGCTTGTGTCCCGACTGAACCAGGTCAGACGTGTCCAAATGCAATGTGGCAGACAGACGGGTGGGTGGCACCCCCAAATAGACTCAGGGAGGCGGCCCAGGGACACCCCCCCAATTCAGCTATAAAGCTGAGAAGTGATGTCATTTATTTCCTCCAGCCTGGCACCAGCAGAGCTATTTCACAGCACCTTGTAAATGTTAATTGCATTAATTAAACTCACAATGCAGGAAGGGGGGGACGTGGGCATGATGGGGAAGTGGTGGGGGGGGCCACTTGGGCATCCCTGCCTCACTGTCAGTCCCCCAGAGCTTAGAGATTTGTTGAAGTAAAAAGGGAGAGGTTGAAAGATATTCCTACCTCCCCTATTTAAAAAATTCCCTTCTGCACAGCCTGTGGGAGGGAAATCGATACTCCTGAATCCTCCCCTTGAATTGCTCCAGTCTTTCTTAGCAGTTCCCATCGTCCAGCATTGCAAAAGAATAGCTGAAATGGAGCAAATATTATGTACTTCACAAAAAGAGGAACTCTTATGAACCCCCATTTTGCAGAGGAGTAAACAGAAGCTCAGAGGAAACAGATCAGCAGATCCCTTGCCCAGGCTCACACGGCAACTAAGTGATGGAGATTTAGGCCTAATCCAGGAGACAGATCTTAAAGACATCTGAAAAATGTGCTAAGTACAGCCACAGAGTTAAGTCTGAGGAGGGACACCTCACCCAGGTGAGTGGAGAGGAGGGGAGGCCCCCAGGCAGCAGAGTCGGCGGGGTCACAAAGGAAGGGGGCTGGGCTGGAAACAGGCCACCACCTGGCTGGTGGCAGATCCCAAGGTCTGAGTTCCATGCCTTTGCCTGAAAAGGAATCCTCACTAAATTCCAGAGTAGATGAGATTCACAGGAAAGAGGAAAGAAAAAGCCCTCAAATGTTTTTCTCAAAAGCCCAGTTTTGTCATCTGTGAAATGAAGGGATCCCATCTAATTACCTGGCTGCTTTTAGTGCTAAGGAGCCCAAAGTAGATGACAAAACCCTGAGACCTGGACTCTCAGGTGCATGCTCGTGTGCCTTCTTGCTGGACTTCCCAGCTCTGTCTCACGTAGGGAAGCACCCCTCCATCCTCGATGATTCAGAAGGCGTTTAGAGAATTGCTCAATGCCTCCAGGTCATGGCTACATGCACCACTGTCATCGTATAGTAAAAGCTGAGGCTTGGTATATTTGCTAGAATTACCAAAAGCATTGATCTAACTAAGGGTCAAATGGGGTAAGAGCAAAAAGTTGGCTTCAGGGTGTTTCCGCAGCATTGCTCCTAATAGCAAAACACTAACACCTAGACTTTTATCAATGGACTGGAATAAAATTATAAACCACTACCTTTTGGATAAACCACAAAAAAAAAAAAAAACCTAGGAACATACAGAAAGATACAAAAAGCTATTGCAACTTAAAGTGGAGCCTAGAGTGCAACTATTTACCCTATGTAAACAAAATGCAAGCACACACTCCCTTCCCCTACAATTTGAGAAACCCTTGGAAGCATGGGCAAATGTGGAGAGGGAAGCCAATGGTAAGTCAAAGAATGATGGGTGGGGTACCATTAAGGATCAAGGGATTCTGGGAGCTGAGATGCCCACTCCTGTGGCCACATGACCCTTGACAAAAATAGAGCCAAACAGCCCTCTGTTCTCTAGGGGGTATGGGAAGAAAAGAGACCAATATTCTCAAAAGCCATTGCTTCAGCTCTGCCCCTCACAGGAAGCTGCACCTGTTGCTACAGCCAATGCCTTAAATCTCAACCCAGCCACATATACCGATGCATTGAGGGTATCGCTCCAGCGTTTAAGTTGGCAATCTGACATGGTGATCTAACATGTCAAATGTCCCTATCCTGTTACAGGATTCTACTGCTATGAACAGACCCCATCCAAAGCTCTCACCAAGACCTGTGTGCCAAGGATGGTCACTGCTGTCCTGCTCGTCACAGCAAAGCTGCAAATGACCATCAATAACAGACAGGCTAAATTACATGCAGCCATACTAGGGAATGCTACAGGAGAGGCAAAGAATGAGGTAACTATTGTTACATGAAGCCATGGAAAATTGTAAAAGTCCGCGTAACAATACACCCCATTTGTTAATGTTAGCACATGCATGAAGCCATGTTCCTCCAGTTTTTTTTCTAACTGTAAAAATATTAGGCCTCATACTAAGGCAGCTTATGGGGGAAGTGACTATTATTTGCCCATGTTACTTTTTTTTATCAGAAAGCAGACCTTTAAAACACCACTGCCCAAGAAACATTTCTCCCTTTGAGAATAGCCATTCATGTTTAGTCATCTAAAGTTATCTGTACACAGCACGAGGCAGGGATCTCATTTTTCACTATAAGGAAAACCAGACACCTATCATAACAAGTATGTCCCACCCCACCTCTTTTATCAAGTTCTCCTGTACACGTGGGATGTTTCTGGGCTCACTTTTCTTTTTGGTATTTCTCTCTTGCCACCCCTTTTAATCATCATAGCTGTAGAGTAAGTGTTCACACCTGCCAGGGCCAGCCTGCCAACCTTATTAAAAAGTTTTGTCAGGGGCCGGCCTTGTGGCCGAGTGGTTAAGTTCGCGTGCTCTGCTTCGGTGGCCCAGGGTTTCGCTGGTTTGGATCCTGGGCGTGGACATGGCACCGCTTGCCAGGCCATGCTGAGGCAGTGTCCCACATGCCACAACTAGAAGGATCCACAACTAAAATATGCAACTATGTACTTGGGGGATTTGGGAGAAAAAGGAAAAGATAAAGTCTTAAAAAAAAAAATTTGTCAATTTCTCTTCCAAAGTCTTGAACATCCCTTAGTTGCATTTTCTCATTTCTAGTTCTGTCTCCTGGCTGCTAGATTTCTTTTCTATGCATGCAAATAAATTTAGACAGTATTCCTAGTCGTTTCAACGTGGGAGGACCTGCAGATCATCTCCACCATAAGCAGAAAATAAGACCTTGTGTATTACTTATTTTAAAAAAACAAAATCTTTACAATATTAAGAAAAACTAGGTGGTAGGTGGTGGGGGAAGCGGCTAAAGGCGGTCAAAAGATACAAACTTCGAGTTATAAGATAAGTAAGTCCTGGGAATGTAATATACAGCCTGGTGACTATAGTTAACAACACTGTATTGTATATTTGAAAGTTGCTAAGAGAGTAGATCTTAAAAGTTCTTGTTACAAGAAAAAAATCTTTAACTACGTGAGGTTAAAACAAAAGGAACTGCACACTGAAATTGCCTTTAAAAAGCCCATGAGATCTCACATAAACCACTTTCTAAGAAACCAGCCAGTTACCTGGTAGGGGTTGGGGTCTGCCTCTGAACACAGTGGTGAAACAGGCCCACAGAGGCCCGTAAGCCAACGCATCTGCACCTCCCGCCAGTTCTGTGGGGCCAAGTCAGGTAGAGGGAAAGGTCTCTCAAAGAGGTGTCACAGCATTTCAGTCCAGACTCCACTCCCTGAAAGCTGTGTGGAGTTAGCTAACGGGGACAATCACACTTAATATTGAGCATTTACTCTGCACTGTGCTCGCAGCTCAACACAGAATATCCTAGGACAGATCAGGATACTGGCAAAGGCTACTTTTGTCCACTCAGACAGGAGTTCCTGCTATGCTTCAGGACATGCTCAACACTGAGAATCAAAGGCGGATAAAGGCAGAACAGCCCTGTCCTCATGGAGCTGCCAGCCGGAGAAAGGAGGGTGGCAGGGAAAGTTAGGGGACAGCTGAGTTAATAACAAGGCTGGGTCACCCTGAAACCTGCACTGCTCTTACACTACAGATAGCCTTTGAACAAGAGCTCAAGGGGACAAGACTGGCCCACACATCTATGCACACTTGCTCAGAATTACCCAAATCCTATCATCTAGTTGCACACTGCCTCTTATGGAACCCAGACAACCCAGAAAATCTCTGCCAACAGCACCTGCCTGTTCAGGCATCTAGCCTAGTTACACCCCATTTCCCACGTGTCCCAGGGGAGCCAGCTTCCTGCTGCTCAACCTCAGCGTCTCCTCCAGGTTCTAGGGCTGCAGCTGCGTGACACAAGCAGAGCAATGCCCGCTTTTGCTGCTTGAGTCAAGTCACACAGCACACCTTCATGGAGCCAGGAGGCTAGGTAGGGGGGCCCAGCACTGTGCTGGCTGCTGGGAACACGGACCAAGACAGCATCAGCCCTTCTCCAGGAGCTGGAGTCCAGTGAAGTCTGGGTTGCAGCCCAAGCTGTGGCCCAAGCATGTCCACTGGCAACAGGAAACAAATGTAACTGGAAAATAAATGCAGGTTAGGAAGAGGCCCAGTTAACCTCGGAAGGTGGGGCTGCAGGGAAAAGAAAGTCCGGGATCCCCCAGGACCCCTTCCTCAGCCCGTTCAAGAGGCAACCACTCCTCCTCCACCTCGGCTGCCACACGAGACACCTGAGGGAGGGCAGGGACTGATGGCAGCCTGAGAATGCCCTGTGCCCTGAGCCTACGCCCTGTCCCTGTGCCAGGCCTGTGCCTCTCAGCAGGGCACTGGATGATTCCTTTGCTCTGAGGAGTAAGACACACCCAACAGCAGCGAGAGTCCTTCAGACTGGGGGAGACCCAAAGACAATTTCAAATCACCGTCCCACAAAGAAACCCTTCATTTTTCAAGTCCCACAGACAATTTTGGTCCCTCTCAAATATAGAGATAAACCTCCAAACTTAAATATTAAAATGAAAACAGTAGGGGCCGGCCCCCTAGCCGAGTGGTTAACTTCGAGCGCTCTGCTTCGGCGGGCCGGGGTTTCACTGGTTCGGATCCTGGTCGCGGACATGGCACCGCTCATCAGGCCATCTGAGGCAGCATCCCACACGCCACAACTAGAAGGGCCCACAACTAAAAATACACAACTATGTACTGGTGGGCTTTGGGGAGAAAAAGGAAAAGATCTTAAACAAAAAAAGAGAATTACTGTTTAAATAAAAAAATGAAAACACTAGAAAAAAAACACCCTGAGAAACAAATATCAGAGGGAGCACTAAACATTAGAATTAATATTCTCAGAGATGTAAAAGACGTATGGAAAACCAAGCTGAGGACACCACTATAAATGGAATTTGTAGGACAAGAACTCTTCAAAATATGAAAGACAAACGTTCAAATGCAGGGGTTGGAAGCTGAGAACATTGCTGGGAAAGCAGAACATAAGGACAAGTGGTCAAAGACAACTCCAGCAGCCAGGAGACTCAACGTCTGATTTATTAATAAGAGCTGTAGAAGGAAGGCAGAAAAAAACAAGGGAGGTGATGATCCAAGGAAATTTGTTCCCTCAACCTTAGGATAGGAGCCCCCAACCATGGTGGGCCCTCCTCCCCCTGCACCACCTCCACACACCTGGTCAGCATCAACCCGTCCCAAAAAGGAAATTTACTGGTTAAGAACCTTTCCCCACTGACAACTGTTTCTCTCCCATCCATCAGCTCTCAGTCATTTTTGGAAATGCACTTCTAATTTCCTGCTCAGAACCTTTCAATAGCTACTGCTCTACCACAAATTTCAAAGACTATAAAAGACCATTTTCTGGAAAATAAGTTTGATCCTCAAGTCACAAAACTGAAAAAGCAGAGAGGAAGGTAGAGATGAGGCCAGGCAGAAGTTTGCACTGGGGCAGAGGCCACGGACCGCACTGTTGGAATGAATGGAAATCTCTGCCAGGGAAGAGATTTCGGCAGCTTGGTCAGGCGGGCTGGTGAGAGGACAAGAGCAGAAGACACAATGTCTGCAGATCCCAAAGACTCTCTTCCCACTGCTCCCCAAAACGGTCCTGCCCCTGCTTGGAAAGCCAGCCCGAGTGGGGACCGCAGTGCCCTCAGAAGACCTCGCCAATTGAGCTCTATCTGCCTTGGGTCCTGGTCCCTTCATTTAGGAAGGGCTCCTGACACTATCTACATTTTTCTCCAACTCTAGAGGAAACCGAGAGGCCCCAAAAAGAAAGTGAAACATTGATTACCTTGGCACTGTGAGATTGCAGGTGATGACTAGTTTCTTCCTGGCATCGAAAGATGGTAAAGTTGATTTTCATTTGTACCAAACACAGTGAATGTCATTTCTTTGAAATTTTTCAATTCCCTACACAAAACAGGTCTTCCTCATTCTTGGCTTATTCCCTGGAAAACTCAGGAATGCTCACTGGGATTGCACTTCTCTCAGGAAGTAAATAACCACTTGCCAGTAGTTGAGTGTTTACTACGTAACACGCAATAGTATGGAATCCTCAGTATGAGTGTTTTTCAATCTAGCGACTCAACTGATTTAAACTTCAACATCCCTTAAAAGTGGCCATCAGAGCATCCCTGTTTTACAGAGGGAGCAACTGAGGCCCAGGCCACCAGCTTATAAATGGAGTGAACAGGAATACAAATCCAGATCTGATTCCAAGCCCCAGGCCCCTTTAGTCTATTACCTCAGACAAATAACATGACCCAACAGAGAACAGGCTTTTTACAATATTTAAGGCCCCCACCTACCTTGTTTTCTGAATGAGCAACTAAGCCTTGCTAGGCTAAAATAAAAGGCCCCCGTGGATTCCATTCGGCCCTCCTACCAACTCTCCTGGGTAGGTTTGTTATTTGTATCCACTTCACAGATGGGAACAAGAATCCCAAGAAAGGTAACCCACCACAGCTGCCCTATGCACAGCTCCCTCTGTGTTTAACAGGCCACTTCCTACGGCCACAGACACATACATCAGGAACACTTGCACTGGGCTTTCTCCCTTCTGGAGGGACAAACTGTGTCCTGGGACAGTGGCAGGTGGGAAAATGCTCTGAAAGCGCTAACCACTGAGGTGCACAAGTGATTGGATCTCCCAGAGCCTCAGTACCATCAGCTGTAAAAGGGGCCCAGGGAGAAAGTCAGCCCCCCATAAGAAGAGACAAGTCTGCCCATCACTCTACAAAGAGGGTGGTCTGCAAAGGAAAGGAGGAATTCTGCACTCCAGCCCTCGTCCACCAAGAAACTGAAAATCACCTTGAATTCATGGTTTTTAAAAAGCTCACTCAACCGATGTCCTGTACCAATCAAGGCTGGGGAGTGGAGGCACGTGCCATGGTGGAGGACCCAAGAGTTGTTTCAGATTTATCAAGGACCATCTCAGATGAACTTGGAAAAGGTGTCTGAGGGGCTAGCCCGGTGGCGCAGCGGTTAAGTTCGTATGTTCTGCTTCAGTTGCCCGGGGTTCGTTGGTTCGAATCCCGGGTGTGGACCTATGCACCGCTTGTTAAGCCATGCTGTGGTAGGCGTCCCACATGTAAAGTAGAGGAAGATGGGCACGGAGCTCAGAGCCAGTCTTCCTCAGCAAAAAGAGGAAGATTGGCGGCAGATGTTAGCCAATCAGATACCAACAAGGTGTCTGAGTCTGGAGGCGGGACAGCTGGCATGAGAGCTGGTCTGAGGACAAAGGAATCAATCCCCTGGTGAGTTTTCCAGGATGAAAAATTTGCCCAAACCCCCCAGCCCCATCGAAAACGGATCCGTGGGGCTGCAATAATGAGGTGCTACAGGCCCCTCTGAGTCACAGGCCCCACGTGGCTGGAGGACAGGAAGGAGAAGCGGCCTCCCCCACCCTATCTCCCTGGCTCCTCCCCTTAGCCCCCTGCAGCTCCCCATCCTCTCCTCCCCTCCTTCCAACCTTTGCAAGGGGTCGGGGTTATGCCTATGGCTTTAAGGGGCAGGATGCAGCCAGCCCAGCCCTGGCCCCTTTGTCCCAGGCCCCTCCACCCAAAGTGGAAAGGTAAAGGATCTCACTTCGCTCTGCAATTACGCCTTCAAGGTAGACCCAAGCTTGGGGGGGCGGGGGGGGGTGGTGCAAAAATGGCCCCAACCCATAAAACAAAACCATGGCTCCTTTAAAAGAGGAACAAAGGCACTCCTTCCTGCCAACTCCCAAATCGAGGACAATGATTTGGAAAAGCTTTCATAGCCAGAGGAGCAGAGTACCTTGGTGGAGGAAGGCAGGAAAGGAGGGGCCAGCAGAGGTGCCTCCCTTCATCCCCAAGTCTCATCAATGGCCACCCTAAAAATGGGGCTATTGGTTCATTAATACAGATGTCAACAGTCAGCACCCGCTATGCCAAGCACCATCGCACCGAGTCCTCACCGGAGCCCGATGTGGCAACGGCTATTACACCCAGGCATCCCAGAGCATCGAAGGTAAGAGGTTCAATCAAGAGTAAAACTGCCTTCATTCTTACACAACCTGGGGCTGTTAGTAGGATTGTTCCTATTTCACAGCTGTAATGAAGGCCCAGGACTTGCTGGGACAGACTTAAACACACCCCAAAGACCTATGTGTCCCCCTAAGGAGGGTAGCCTACTTAGTCCACATGCCAGATAATGATGCCAGGAGTGGCAGGATTTATTGAGGGACTACTGTATGCCACCCTGTAAATTAGGTACCATCATCTCAACTCTAGAACAATGAAGTCTGCACCTGGGAATTCCAATGGCTGGGGCGCAAGAAGCCACAGCAGGCCTGTGGAGGAGGGCAGAGTTAGGTAAGCGTCCTGGGCCCTCTAAATGAGGGCCCCAGCTGGGATCTGGTTCCCAAAAACAAATGCCACCAGTCCGCCAAAACGCCCAGCATCCAGAAATCAGGAGGCGGTTCAAAGTTCAGACTGTCCTTAATTCCCTTTAATTCATATACCTCTCAGCTTGGGGGGGATGGGGAAGCACAGGGCCCAGCCAGTGTCACAGCCCAGGGGATAAGGGAAGGAGGCGAGCTGGAAACAGACCTGGGGCTGGGCCCAGCACTCCTGCAGCCCTGCCCGCCACAGGTGAGCGACTGCAGCAGGAAAACCCAGGCCAAGAGCAGCGCCGTGTTACTAACTTGCTAAATCCGCCTGCTGTCCTTCCAGACTTCCACTTTCTCCCCTCAGAAATGGGATTCAACACCCCCTCTCCCCAGACAAACAATCACACGGGCACGGAAGCCTTTCTAGGAGCAAGGAGGGGGTGCTGGAGGTTTTGAGGCCTCAGTTTGCGAGTTTGCGAAGTGGGACCAGCCACACCCGGAAGAGAGGAAAAATAGAAAGTGAGCCCCCAGGGCAGGCAGCGTGGCCGGGGTTAGGGAGGCGCCGCCCCGGACCGGCTCCTCCTCTGCCAGGTGTGCACGGGGAGACCGCAGCCTCTCCCGAGGGTGTTCTGGCGGCCCCGCCACGCCTCGCCCTCGCTGGCTCATCTAGGGAGGACCCCGGGAGCCCGCCCCTCCGGCACACGCCCCCGACACGCGCGCACATCCTGGCCCACCTGCTTGCCCGCACCCACACCCACTACTTCTCTTCTATCCCTGGGAGAAAAGAAACGGTCCCTCGCCCGAATCCCCCAGGTCCAAGTCAGAAGGGACGGACGCCACCTCCATGGCAGAACTCTCTCCTCTAGCCCTGCCCCTCCCAAAGGAGGCTCCCTCTCAAGCCGAGGCCAGGTAAGGACGCCCCCTCCCCACGACCTCCACTTCTCCCCAGCGGGACACCTCCTCCCATCTCCTCTAGATTCCAGGAAGCTGCCCCGTTCCCCCCCCCGGGGGCGCACTCCTCTCCTCCTCAGGGTCTTGGCGTACAGCAAGGGTATCCCTATAAGATACACGTCCCCCCCCCCCCCCCCCCCCCCATTTTATTCTTCCTGCCCAATTCCCCCAAGTAGGTTCGGGGGACCTCTCCTCCCTAGCATGTCTGATCTCCAGCCAGATTGGAGCCGCCTCCCCAGGAGGTCCCCGGGACGAGGTCCCCCCCTTGCGGTCCCAGGACCCCTCCGCTGTCCCCTCCCCCACCAGCCCCCGCAGCCCCGGGACGGGCGAGCCTCCGCGGGGCCACGGGGCGCTCACCTGCCGAGAGCCCGGCTCCGGCGCGGCTCCGCGGTCGAGCCGCGGGTCCGGACAGGCTGGCGGGAGGCCGGCGGGCGGCCGCGCACGGCGCTCGGCTCGCGAATCTCCGGC
The DNA here is from genome assembly GCF_021613505.1 of Equus quagga. NCBI lineage: Eukaryota > Metazoa > Chordata > Mammalia > Perissodactyla > Equidae > Equus > Equus quagga. The sequence goes on along the minus strand of NC_060278.1, from coordinate 85,556,349 downwards.
GCCGATCGCCGCGCTACGTTTACTTGGGCCGCTTAACCCCCGCGCTGCCGGCCGGGCGCGGCCGCCCGCTCGCCCGCCTGCCAGCGGGCCGGTGGCGTCCGTCGGGGGGCGCTCGGAGCGTCCACGCGGGCTGCGGCCGCCGGGCCGGGGGGCGGCTGCTGCGAGGAAGCAGCGCAGATCGCACCCGGCAGCCGGAGTGGGTGGGGAGGGGGCGGTGCCGAGTCCCCTTGTAACCCCGGCCCGGCTTTCGCCCCGCCCCCGCCCGGGGGCGCCCCCTCCGCAGCCACTCAGAGATGGGCCCCGGGCGTGGAGGGGGGCGGGAGGAGGGGACGAGGGAAATTTGAAATCACTCCGGAGCCTCCCCTCCGCCCCTCCTCCTCAGGCACCGCCTCCTATGCCCCACCACCCCCGGGGCCTGTTAAATTACCCACCTTGATAACAAGCCCTTTCGGGGAGCTTGCAGACATCCCCCAAAACTCCAGACTCCTCCTGGGGGCCCTGGGGCCCCTTTTTCCCGTCCCCCACCCCGACCACGGACACGAACACACACGTCTGGATGCGGCGGCCCAGAGAGGGAAGCGACCCCATTGGAGTCACACAGCAACCTTGTCTCCCCTTCGCCCTCACCTCCAGCCGTAATGCCACCTGGGCGCTGCTTGCCCCTGCCAGCCAGTCACCCGCTCTAGACCCTCGGAGTAGTCCTTCCTCCCTTCCTCCCACAATGATCGGCCTTTGTCAGCCATCTTGAGGGGAGGGGAGGGGAGGGGAGAGCGGGGAGCGAAGGCAGTCAGGCCCCGGGTACCTGGGTTCTGCCCGCATTGACCAGTGCCCTGCTGGTGCCCACCAGCGGAAGGAGAAGCCCCACTGTGTTCGCAGGTCTCAGTTGCCTCTCCCCTTAAAGGGGTACGTCCTAAGATTTAGCGTGTCTGGTGTTTATACTCACATTATTTGTTTGCCTGCTTATGGTCTCCGTGCATTAACTGTGAGGGCAGGGTCTCAGTGCGTCTTGGCACACAGTAGACGCTCAATTAGTATGTGCTGAATGAATGAAACAGCATATGAATGATGCCTTCAAGGCCCTCCACAGCTGGCTCCTGCCTGCCTGTCTAGGCATCTCCCCCCCTCTCCCCTCCCTCGCTTCACTCGAACCTTCTCTTTGCTGTTCCTCAGACAGCGAGCATGTTCCCGCCATAGAGCCTTTGCTCTCACTGTTCCCTCCGCTTGGACGCTCTCTGCCCAGATCTCTGCATGGCCAGCTTCTCACCGTTGAGTTCTTTCCCAAAAGGTCACCTTCTGGAGAGGCTTTTCCTGACACCTCACCTGAACAGTCTCCCTTTTCAGTCGCTCCTGTCCTGTTCTCATTCTCTTTGTAGTGCTTACAGCTATTTGAAAAGGTTTTGCATACTTCCTGGTTTACATCTTTCTTTTTCTTATTACACACACACACACCCACACAAATTATAAACTCTACTCGCAAGGGAAGAAACCATGTCTGTCTTTCTCTTATTCCAAGTTGTATTTCCAGTGCCTCCAGGAGGAATTCGATACAAATTTGTTGAATGAATGAATGAGCACAGGTTTCCTGCCTCCTGGGTAAAACCACAGCTTTCTCCCTTCATCTCTTACAAGGTATTTGCAAATAAGTAAATGGCGAATTCTCTAGAAGCTGCAAACGTTTCTAAAATTACTGGATCTTCTTCTACGTAGGCACCTAGGGAGAGGCTAAGGAGATACAAGAGTGAAATGGGCTCGGCACCACACCTGGCAACCGGCAGGGCCTCATATGGATGAGCAGCAGGAGTCCTTGGCCGTCTGGTACAAACATCCAAAACTGGGTTCCAGTCACTTGGTGCAGGAAGAAGAGAATCTCTCATGAGGGGCTGTGGCTTGTGCCCACCATCTAGGGTATGTCTTTACAGGAAAGAAAATGTCTATGAGCTGGTGGCCCATGGGGAGGGCTGCTGGGCCTCAGTTTTCTGATTCATAAGCCAGGACGTGCCACGTGGTAAAGGATGTCTGTGCACCACCAGGAATGCCTGGGAATCCTAATTAAGATGCCAGAGGGTTGGGTTTTCTGGGACACGGCAGACATTTCTGGGTACAGCAGACCACCAAAGTCCAGGAAGAAAAAATAGAGGATCTCGATGAGCACGTGGTCTCAGTCCTGGTTATTTGAATGGGGGGGTGAACGCCAGGAGAATGGGTGAAAGAAAAATGGCATGATGTCTCCTCAGGGCACACAACTTAATAGTTTCCAGAGTTCGTTGGTCATTTTCACCACCTCATTTGAGCCTCATAGCCACTCCACAAGGAGTCAGGGCAAGGAGAACTGGTGATCCCATTTCAGATGAGGGGACTGAGACCCAGAGAGGAGACGGACTTGGGCAGAGTGAGTCAGCCACGCAGCCTGACCTTGACTGAGCACCTGCTATGTGGCAGTCACCTGGCTAGGAATTCAGATGGGAAGGTCCAGAGCTTACATGCTGCTCTGGGAGTGCCAGATAATAAGCACAATAAACAAAGAAGACTGTCAGGTATGGATAAATGCTGGGAAGAAGATAAAATGGAGTGATGCAGCCAGGGGATGACCTAGGGCAGAATCCAACTGGGCATTCAGGAGGGATAGCCGGGAGGCCAGTGTGACCGGAGCAGAGGGAGTGAAAGGGGAGAAATCGCAGGGGGGCCAGGTCTTGCAGGACCTAGTAAGCCATGGTGGGGACTTTGGATTTCGCCATTTGAGTCATGATCTGACTTAGACGTTTAAAACAGACCCAAATGGGGAGGTGGAAGGGGAAGACACTGGTGCCTGATCTAGAAGAGTGAGGATGGTGGCCTGGACCACAGCGGGAGCAGAGGAGGTGGAGAGAAGGGGTGTATTGTAGAGGTTGAGTCAAGTGGTTCTCATGGTTCTGGGGATAAAGGCAAGAGGGGCATCAAGGAGAACCCCTGGGATTTTAGCCTGAGCACCTGGATGAAGGGTGGTGCTTGTACCTAAATGAGGAAGGCTTGCAGAAGTGGATTTGCAGGGGAGCTGAGGTCAGTGGGTCTGCCTTGGCCGTGTGAATATGGAGTCACACCATGGGCTGGACTGGGCTAGCACCCAGGTCCCCTGACTCTCTGCCCAGTGCCTCTCTCACTGTCTGGTGGTAGAGATGCCACATTCATCTCCCACACCACACCCCCTTCCCCAGCAGGCATTCTCAGAGGGGCTGACCCCATGTCCTAGAGGAGAACTTATCAGATGCTGTGGTTTGAATCCCGCTTCCAAGATCCCATGAATCTGATAAATCACCTGGTCTCTCTGAGCTTCAGTTTCCTCAGCAATAGAGAGAAAGGACACTTCACAGGACTGCTACTGGGGCCACTGAATGAATTTAAATGAAAACATTGTTTTCTGCATTGCCCAGTTGGGCAGACAAGGCTCTGGCCCTCAAAAAAATACTTTTATGAAAAGTTTTGCTTCTTTTTCCTCACACCCCTAAGATTTTGCTTTTTGATGTTTAAAAAAACATATAGGTGTTACTACACACACACACACACACACACACACACATACAGAGGCAGTGAAGAACATGGAAGGTTAGAAAGAAAACATCTAGATGGATTTCAAATCTTCCTCTGGTTGCATACAGGTGCAACAGTGTTTACTGAAAAATTTGTTGTAACAGATCACAATAATTATCATCATGATGCTAATCAATGTTTACTAAGGAAGCAAAAATTCTATGATTAAAGGTCATTTGTTTCATTATCGAAAAAAAAGAACATAGATAAGAGAATGTCCTTGCTCTTAGGAAATACACTGCAGTATTTAGGGATAAAGAGACACAATATCACCAATTTGTCCTTAAATGTTCACAAACAAAAATATGCATATATACGGGAGAGGGAGAATGTAAAGCAAATTGGGCTAAATGTAAACAAATGGAGAATCTGGTTAAAAACACATTCAGGAGTTCCTTGTACTAGTCTTACAACTCTTCTCTATCTTAGAGATTAGATTGAATAAAAGGGTGCCCCCCCCCAAAATGGACGCTAAAAAGAAAAACCACACGTACATACATACACCCTTGATGCCCTTGTGCTAATAAATCAACATATTGATGGACCTAACACTTACGTTGTGGTTATATATTTGTGTTGAATTATACCATCATCTTTTCTGCTCTTAAAGCAGCTATGGGTTTTTAATAACACACAAAAGTGCTTAGCCCAGTGCCAGGTATGTAAGAGCTACTTCATATATGGCGGGTATTTTTGTGAGCAAGTGACTTCATCTCTCTGGGCCTCAGTTTCTTCATCTGTAAAATAGACATAATAATCGTACTTACTTCCTAGGTTGTGTGAGAATCTTATGAGTTAATACGTGTAAAGCACTTTGAACAGTGCCTGGCACGTGGAAAACACCATTGAAGTGCTTGTTAAAGTAAAACTATCTGCTGTTATTAATAATGGATACACACTGCACTGCTTTGCTGGCTGTCTCAGCTCGGGGCAGGCAAGGAGACGAGCAGGCTCCTGCCTCCTGAGCGTCATATAACTCGTCCCTTGGGCTCCGGGCGGCTAGGGAAAGCCTAGAGCACCTCTCGGTCGACAAGCAGTGAGAGCAAATGAGCCCTGTTTTACAGTCAAGGAAACTGGCTCTGTGAGGTGAGGCAACTTGACCCAGAGCCACAGCTGGTTGGTGGCAGAGCTGGGACTAGACTCCCAGCTCAACCCCCACTCTTTGTGACCCCCCACTCTGTGTGTGCTATGCTAAGGAGTCTGAGCCTCAGTCATCTTCCCTTTCTAATTGGAATAATAATAATAATCGTAATGCCTGCTTCCCGGAGTGACTGCGGGATTCGCAGAGCTGGTGTATGTGAAAAGACCCCATTGTAAAGTGCTCAGTCTTAATTGCAGCCTCGTTAGAGGCCGCGTTCATTTGCAAAGTGGGTTCCTCACCTTTCCTTTTCAACAGGAACACCCAGACTTCTTTCTGCCCCAGTTGACCCGTGGAAGGAATTCTTTCCTGCTTTTTTAAACCCAAAAATGGGCCATTGAAATATTTGCTTTAAATATATCTGCCTAGACAAGTACACAGAGTCTGGCCCGGGATTATTCATCAGATTTTATTAAATAATCTATTTAATAGTAGCTGTTGAGAGAATATCGTGTGCCAGGCATTAGGCTGAGCTTTGGGGGTTATGTGTTGACTCTTAGGACAATCTTATGAGGTAGGAAGGAGTGTTGTCTCTATTGTGTTCATGGGGAAACTGAGGCCCACAGAGGCAGAGTAACTGTCCAAAGTCGTATTGCCAAGAAGTATGGTGAGGGCTGAAATTAAATACCAAGTGTTCTTAACCACTTTACTACCCCATAAAAGGTTCAGCATGGTGCCTGGTAAGTGCTCATTAAATATTAGCTATTGTTAGTATTGTTATCCCTGAGTCGGAGGCCCTGGTGGGCAGGAGGATGGATCCTAAGTCTCCCTAAGTTTTAGAGCCCTTGCTCACTGCACAGCCCTGTGGCTTGCTTTCCTTTGCCTGGGAGGTGAATCTGCCCCATTTTCTGAGCCAGGGAAACAATCTCCTGAGGCTTTGCTCCCTGTATCCCTCCTTGCCCTCCTCCCAGAGAGAGAAGTTACTCTGCGGTGGGGGTGGGGAATGGGATAGGCAGTGGTGTACCCTTCCTCCTTGTCCTCGCATCCCACTCTCTCCATCCCCTGCCAAACCAGCATTCTTTCCTTGCTTTCCTCACTGACGAGGATGCCTTGGTGGAGGAGGGGTGTGGATATTTAGTGAATTTATTGAACCTCATGCCAGGCACAGCGGTGAGGAATGGGGATAAAGCAGAGAACAGAAACAGACTCGGTCCTGGTTCTGCCCTCCTGGAACTTACAATTGAGTGAGGGAAACAGACATTACTTAAATCTATCTCACGAACAACTGTGAGATGACAATTGTGTTAAATGCTAAGGAGAGAAGGATGGGGTATTAAGGAGGTCACAGGGCCTGAGAAAACTTCCCTGAGAAAGTGTTGGTCAAACAGAGATCTAAGGGGATACAGCAGTTAAGCAGGCTGAGGGACAGAGGGAAATGTGTTCTGGGCAGTGGGAACAGCACTTACTAAGATCCTGGGGCACAAGGAGCACAGTCCACACAAGGAATGGAGGGGAGGCCCATGTGGACCATGGGGAATCTGGTGAAGAAGGCAGGGGCCAGGTCATGCGCACTTTAAGAAATGGAATTAGGGGCCGGCCCCGTGGCCAAGTGGTTAAGTTCGCGCGCTCCGCTGCAGGTGGCCCAGTGTTTCCTTGGTTTGAATCCTGGGCGTGGACATGGCACTGCTCATCAGACCATGCTGAGGCAGCGTCTCCCATGCCACAACTAGAAGGACCCACAACAAAGAATATACAACTATGTACCGGGGGACTTTAGGGAGAAAAAGGAAAAAATAAAATCTTCAAAAAAAAAAAAAGAAATGGAATTATTGGAGGATTTTCAGTTGGAAGGTTAGTAACATGATCAGATATGAATAAAGCGTTTTGCACAGTATCTGACACAATGGTAGCTCATAGAAGGTAAAAAAGCCCTCCCTTCATCTATATCTATAGATAACATCTTATCCCCATTTCTCCAGACACTAAATGAATGAATACTTAAGTTATTTAGTAGGAGTAGTAATAGCAGTATTCCTCCCAATTTGCCTCTCTTGAATTGTCCAAGAAGATCATTTTTAAAAGGTGTAAGACATGATTAAGGAGACACAGGCTTACTGCCCATTGCCCTCAAACAGACCCTTAGACCGGCTCTTGTGAGAAGAGGCCCCACCGCAAATTGAAGTCTGTGATTTGCCTTCATGGCTTGGCACCCAGGCCCAAACCGCGATAGCATGCCTTACTCTTTAGAGAATGCCCCATGGCCCCTCCAAATTTAGGGATGATCATGAAATGAGATAACATTTACTTTAATTCATCCACACTTGAGAGGTTTCGACTCTTAGGAAACTCTTTGAAAAAGTCTTGTTTCCACCACTTGTTACCTGGGCTAACAACCGCACCTGTCTGAGCTTCACTCTCTCCGTGTGTAAAATGGGGTCTGGTGAGGGTTCGAAGGGAAGATGCCTCTCCTTGTGTGTGTCCTCAGGCACATCAGCACAGTTCAGCCTAGAGAGTTCCCTGAAGAAACGTGAGCTGGGACGGCGGTGGTGATGGTGGCAGAGAAATACAGGTGTAACCAGACCATATTCACCTTTTACAAGTTCCAGGCCCCAGTGTCTATTTTGGTTCTATTCTTGGGGCTCCAGGAGGCCTCTGTCCCACCCCTAGTCCACCTTCCAAGTTTCAGCGTCCCCATCTGAAGTTCCTGTCTGCTGCCCCCAGGCAGATGCCTAAAGAATCTCTTGCATTATAAATTGTTAGTCCCCCTACCTCGCTACCCACAAGCCTCTGCTTGGAATTCTTGCACAGGTTGCTCTCAGGCAAAACCCAAAGTCCTGGAGGGGGAGTTGAGGCCATGTTCCATTCTACGTGTATAACATTTTGCCCTTTCCTTGGTCAACCTATGTGGACAAAATGTCCATGTCAGTGCAGATGCCTCTGTCATTCTTTAGTGACTACTTCACAGAATTCCACAGTACGAATGAATTGCAATTTATTTAACAATTTATCTTGTTAATGGACAGTTTGTTTACAACTTTTCTCTGTTACAATCCTGCCTGCAAAGAACATTCTTCTATGTGCCTCCTCATAGGTATATGCATTTCTAGTTTTAAAAGTTACTGTTAAATTGTCCAAGATGACTGCCTAACAATTTATTACTTTTATAATTTTCGAACATTTTATTTTGAAAATATTGAAAGAGTTAGCAAAGTTGAAAGAATTTATGAGGAACAATCTTATGCCCACCACCCATATTTTGCCTTGAACATTTCATCCATCCATCCATCCATCCATCTTACTTTTTGAAGCATTTCAAAGTCAATTGCAGACATCAGTATACTTCTATCTAAACATTTCAACATACATATCACTAACTAGAGTTTAATATCTCTTTGCAATTTTTTTGTCTTTAAGGTAAAATTTACATACAAAGATATGCAAAAATCTTAAGTGTACATTTGCTGAACATTCACACACATATACAAACACACACACACACCTTTGTAATCCAAACCCTATCAAGATACAGAACATTACCATCACCGTAGAAAATTTCTTTGAGTCCCTCCCAGGCAGGCCCTGAGCCCACTCCTACAGAGACAATGGGTGTTCTAATTTTTTCCACCATAGATTGCCAGTTCTAGAAATTTATATATATATATATATATATATATTTTTTTTTTTTTTTCTTTTAAAGATTGGCACCTGAGCTAACATCTGTTGCCAATCTTCTTTTTTTTTCTTCTTCTTTTCCCCAAAGCCCCCTGGTACATAGTTGGATATTCTAGTTGCAATTCCTTCTGGTTGTGCTATGTGAGACACTGCCTCAGCATGGCTTGATGGGCATTGCCACATCCATGTCCAGGATCCAAACTGGAGAAACCCTGGGCCACTGAAGCAGAGCGCACTAACAACCGCTCGGCCGCTGGGCCAGCCCCAGAGCTTTACATATATTTATTTATTTATTTAATTTATTTATTTTATTATTTTTTTAAGGATTTTATTTTTCCTTTTTCTCCCCAAAGCCCCCTGGTACATAGTTGTGTATTTTTAGTTGTGGGTCCTTCTAGTTGTGGCATGTAAGATGCTGCCTCAGCACGGCCACGTCCATACCCAGGACTCCAACAGGCAAAACCCTGGGCCACCAAAGTAGAGTGTATGAACTTAACCACTCGGCCCTGGGGCTGGCCCCTTTATGTATTTTTAAACAGAGGGAGGGAAAAAGCACTCCCCACATACACACTCATTTTTTTTCCTTCTTTTATTTTAATGGGAGAAAAAAATATCCCAACCTCCCTCCAATGCCTAAAGGAATTTATTTCTTCCTGGCCAGATGAGTTCCATTCCTCCTATGAGCTCCACTAGGCAATTAACTTCTCATTCCCTGGGACCCATGTATTCAGGCTTTGAGCTCCCTAACAGCAGGGACCGCATCTACCCCACAGTAGGTGCTCAATAAATGTTTGTTCCTTTGAAACTGTGACTCATTCTTATCTTTCTCCCACCTTCAGATTGACCAGTAAGTACTTTCAGAAGCTCAGGCTTAACTCCTAGGGGTGGTAAGATGGTAAAGGGAAGAAGGTCAGCAGCTTGCTGTACTGGTCTCATTCTCCCACTAACCCACAAAGTGACTTTGGGCAAGTGTCTCCCATCGCTGGGGACCTGCTTCCTCCACTGTCAAATGAGGTAGATGGGATAGCACGGAATGGGGCCAAAAATCGTAGTGTCCTTCTCGACTTCTTTCTCATGCTTCCACACTGGATCCATTGCTACATCAGATCCAAAATCTGACACCACCCTTCCATCGCCACCCCCTAGTGCAAGCTGCCATCTTCCAGACTCTACCAGGGGACTGACCAGCCTCCTTACTGGGTGCCCAGCTTCCACTCTTGCCCCCTAAGGGCTCCTCTTCCAATGTAGCCAGAAGAGTCTTTGCAACACTTGAGTCAGACCATACCCCATCTGTTCAAAGCCTTCCCATGACTCCCCATCTTACTCAGGGCAAAAGCCAAAGTCCTTCCAATGGTCCACAAGGGGCCCCATGATCTTGACCCAACCCCACCTGCTACCATCCTCCCTGCTCTTCCTTGAACACACCAAGCACACTTTGACCTCAGGACCTTTGCAGTCACTTCCCCCTCTGCCTGGAAGTCTTCCCCCAGATATTTGCATGGCTTATTTCTCCGTTTCCTTCAGGTCTTTGCTCAAATGTCACTTTATTAAAGATGCCTTTTCTCCCTCCCTACTAAAATAGCAAAGCTCCACCTTCCTCCTCCAATGCTCCCCATCTCCCTTCCATTTACCATCGTCCAATGTGCCATGTATTCTCTCACTTATTATTGTCTGTCTGCCTGACTAGAGTGTAAGCTCCATGAGGGACAGCTTATTTGTCTGTTTTCATCACTGCTGTGTTTTGTTCACTGTGCTCCCAGAATAGGGCCTGGCTCACAGTCGGTGCTCAATAAATATTTGCGGTGAGTCGGGACATGGGTTCAGGACTTACCTCTAGCACTTCTCTTCTTTAAGGCTTGGCTTCCTCCCTCAAGAAGGGGCTCCTAATGTTTTTCTCAGTGTGTTGTTATGAAAAGTTCGACGGTGCATGGAGATGCATGTTATAGAGCGCTTCCCAGATGTCATTGGTGAAGAGGTCCTATGGTTTTGGGCACTGGCTCCTGACAGCTGTGTGACCTTGGGCAGGTCACTCAAGTTTCCTGGCCCTGCTAGTACCTGCTTCAGAAGTTTATTGGGGGTTCAACAAGAAGCCACGTGGAAAGTGCTTAACACAGTGCCTGATATGTAGTATTAATAACAGCTGTCATTGTTGTTGAGGGACTGGAAAGGAAGGATTCTACTTCCTGGATTGTGCTCTGGATCTGGACTCTGCCTCTTTTGTTTTGGGATAAACATAGAGGGATGGATCCCCCTTGTCTAGATCTGTCCTTAACTCCTCTGGGCAGGCCCTCTCCCTCTAAGCTCCAGGAAATCCATCTGCAAAGTATGGTGATAACCCTGCCTACAGGCTGGGCTTTGAAAAGAGATTACTGAGTTATGCTGACCTGGGGTGTAGTAGGAGATGGCAGGGTGACATGCCCAAGACCTCAAGGCTTCCCCCTTGATTGTGTTCACATGTCCAGGGCCTGATGACGGTCTGCTCACCTTCCATTCATCTTTCAGGTCTACTCACACCTGCCCCCCATCTCCCCTCGCAAGACAGGGTTTACCCCACAGAACCTGTTCAAAACCCCCCACTCTCCTTCCTAGCATGTATCCCTTTGTAATGTCTCTGAGTCACTCTGCAAATATGGCACGTCTCCCCCTTGATTGTGAGCGGCATGGGGGTGGAGCAGCATCTCTCTTGTTCACTGCTGTCTCCCCAGCACCTAGCATGGAGCCTGGCACATGGTAGGTGCTCCATAAATATCTGCTTCCTGACTGAATGAAAGGACTCCTCCATCTTTCAGGTAATCAAATGGTCCAGAAGAAAAAGTTCTCCAGGAAACTACAAGGTTACACCCCAGGTTGTGTTCCAAGCACCCAGCAGTGATTTGCATTGCAGCCCTAAATCAGGGGCCAGGCCAGGCATTCACTTTATAATGATCTCCAGGAGAAAAACAAAGCAGACAATAGGGATCCAGGCCTCATTTTCTCAGGCAAAGTGAGTCCTACCTTGAATTTGAAATAAGGGGTGAGATTCCCAAAAGGTGGAGAAATTATCACCCCCACCCTCAAAACTAGGAACCGCCCAAGGATCCTTTAAAAAGCAAATTTCTAGAGGGGACAGTTTAAATGTCCATTTGAGTTTAGGCCAAAAAGATCTTAAAAAGGCCTCAACTTTACCCAAAGAGTTTCACTTCTCAAATTTGCCTCAAGGAAAAATCTTGAGATTTGGAGCGATAGTTTTGAACAGACAAGCAAGTTCATCACCACATCCTATACAAAAATCAGAGAATGGAGCTGTCCTAGAAGTCCAACAATAGAGGGTTGGTTACATTAATTTACATGCATAAGGATAAAAAACTAAAAGTGGAATTGACTCCTCCGGCTTCTACCAAGCTCAGAGCCGGTTTGGAAACCAATTAGTAACCTCTCCACTGCCCCATATGTTGGTGAGTTTGTATCCTACCTGGTCCTGATTTACTATTTTTCTTTTTTTATCCTCCTATTTTAAGTGTCTCATTTACTCTGCCCTTATCAGCCTCCCAACAGGGGGGTTTTTGTCTGGTTCATTGCTCTGTCCCAGCACCCAGCACCATGCTGGGTGCAGAGTAGGTATTCAATAAAGACAAGGTGCATGAACGGACAACAGTATCCACAAGGCTGACTTCAAATATTCTTGGGCAATTTGGCAACTCGTACCCAAATGAAAGGTACTGACCCAACAATTCCATTCTAAGACTCAGTAACTCCATTCATAAGATATCTGTATGCACAGATATATGTATATGTAGGAATGTTATCACTAGCATTGTTTGTAATAGTGAAAACAGGGGAAAACTCTAAACATTGATAGCAGCCCGGTTAAATCAGATGGGATTCGTCCATACAATGCATCCATACTATGCTGCTGTGGAAAAAAACCCAGCAAGTCTGCAAGTGCTGATATGGGGAGAGCTCCAAGATATACTGCTAAGTGAAAAGGCAAGATGCTAAGTAGTATAAACAGTGTATATATGAGTTCACGGTTCAAAAAAATAACAACATGCAGAAAGAAGTCTAATAGGCTAATCCAGAGGGATCCTGAGAGCACATTTGAGAGGTTCCTGTCTCAGCTCTGCCCCTAACCAGCAAGTGACCTTGGGTAGCATCTTTCCTCTCCAGGCCCCATCCTCCCTCCCACAAAAAAAACAAGGATAAGAGTTATGACCTCCTGGTGAGGTTACTGAGAGGATTAAGGGACAAAATGTATGTAAATGCACAGCACCTCTTCTAGAGTGAGTACTCAGATATATTAGTTAAAATAGAAAGTCATTTCCCTTGTGACAGGGTGGGAACAAAGATCATTTAACCTTTTTTTACTCCTTTTAAAATTTATTCTGTAAATAAGTTCAAATTTACAAAAGAGTTGCAAGAATAATACAAAGAATACTTGTATCCTCGTGTATACCTTTGCAAAAGTGTAATACCTTTACCCCGAGTCACCAATTGCTAACTTTTGGCATATTTGTGCTATTCCCTCCTCATTTTTTCATTGAACCATTTTGCCCCCCTTTACCTTAAATATTTTCAGTGTATGTTTCTTAAGAACAAAGACATTCTTACATAACCAAAATACAATTACTAAGTTGATGAAATTGAACATTGATACAATATTATCAAATCTACTGTCATGTTTCAAATTTCATCACTTGTCCCAATTTTTAATTATGGTTAAAAAAACTCACATAACACAAAATGTACCATCTTAACCATTTCTAAGTTTAGAGTTCACTAGTGTTAAGTATATTCACATTTTGTGCCAATAATATCTTTTTTTTTTTTTTTTGAGGAAGATTAGCCCTGAGCTAGCATCTGCTTGCCAATCCTCCTCTTTTTGCTGAGGAAGACTGGCCCTGAGCTAACATCCGTGCCCATCTTCCTCTACTTTACATGTAGGATGCCTGCCACAGCATGGTTTGCCAAGTAGTGCGTAGGTCTGCACCCAGGATTCAAACCAGCGAACCCTGGGCCGCCGAAGCAGAACGTGCGAACCCAACTGCTGCACCCCCAGGCTGGCCCCCAATGATATCTTTTTTTTTTTAAGATTTTATTTTTTTCGTTTTTCTCCCCAAAGCCCCTCCAGTACATAGTTGCATATTTTTCGTTGTGGGTCCTTCTAGTTGTGGCATGTGGGACACTGCCTCAGCGTGGTTTGATGAACAGTGCCATGTCCGCACCCAGGATTCGAACCAATGAAACACTGGGCCACCTGCAGCGGAGCGCGTGAACTTAACCACTCGGCCACGGGGCCAGCCCCTCAATAATATCTTTTATAGCAATTCTTTACCTCCACCCAGGATCACACATTGAATTTAGTTATCTTGTATTTTTGGTTTCTTTTAATCTGGAAAAATTCCCCAGCCTTCCCTTGTTGATTACTGTCATGAAGTAGGTATTTTGAAAGTATAAACCAACTATAATTTTGCATTTTTATTATGTGATTTTATAATAAAGGAGCTAATATTGAAGGCATGATGAGGACAACAATAAATGAAAACACGAAAATATCCACAGTATTTTTTTTTCCAGTTTTTGGTCGGAGGAGGACCTGGAGACTGTCCCTTCTGTTAAAATGCCCTTGGGCGACATGCAGGACCCTTGTGGTGGTGGAAACGTTCTATAACTCTGTCAATATCCTGGTTGTGACATTGTATACAGCTTTGCAAGATGGGATCTGTGCATGGAGGGAAACTAGGTAAAGAGTATCAGGGAGCTCTCTGTATTATTTCTTACAACTGTATGTGGGTCTACAGTTATCTCAAAATAAAAAGTTTAATTTTAAAAAATGCCCTTTGGCATTTCAGAGCGTGAGGGATCAAGCTTTCTCCTAGGCAGAACCTGGCCTCTCAGTGAAATTCCCAGCGGGAATCCTCGTGCCTGAGAAAGGACTACTTAATGAACGCCTTTCACTTGCAGGGGTGGGGGTAGGGAGGCCTCCTTTGCCCTCCACAGGGACATTTTAAAGTGAATGAAGGGAGCAAGGTCCCTCATTAAGGCTGAAATGGGAGCTGCTGGGGGCGGGAGTTCTCTAGAAGGGAGGCCTGCCCCAGGTCTGCATTTCCTGCGACAAAGTTATCGCATTAACAGTAATCACCGCTCCTTCCTTCCAAGAGAGGATTGTGAAGGAGAACGTTGGAAAGATTTTTTTATATGGTTTTTTTTTTTTTTTTTTGAGAAAGATTAGCCCTGAGCTAACATCTGCCACCAATCCTCCTCTTTTTGCAGAGGAAGACTGGCCCTGAGCTAACATCAGTGCCCATCTTTCTTTCCTCTACATTATATGTGGGATGCCTGCCACAGCATGGCTTGACAAGGGGCTTGAAAGTCCACACCCGGGATCCGAACCGGCGAACCCAGGGACGCCAAAGCAGGACATACGAACCTAACCACTGCGCCACCAGGCCGCCCCTAGATGATTTTTATCTATCGTCTTTGTTAGTTGCAAAGTTCTTAATAAAACTGAAAAATTGTAAAGACCTAAATAGGCCACCATGGGGATTAGTTATGAGCACAGTTATACTCTCCCTCAGTAGAATATTATGCAGCATTTTCTGACGATGTTTATGCGGCCTTTATAATTGAAGCGAAGAATGGCCTTGTCTGAGATTTAGATTTTGAGGTTGCTTTTGGAGGACTTGGAATTCTTCTTGGGGTGAGGGGATGCGGGTTGGAAGGAGAGCCGGGTCCTCATGGAAGTGAACCTGCCACTAGGTCTCTGTCCAGTCTTAAATGCTAATGTCCAGTTGCTCTCAGAGACATCAGTCATGGTCTAGTGTCTCGCTCCCTTGGAAGTCCGTCCATCCTCCTGCTATTTAGAATCTACAAAGTCTGATCATAGTATCCCTCGACCCTTCTGGGAATTTCTCCTAAAGAAATAATCAGATATGGAAAAAGAATTGTGCACATGGTTGCTTGTTGCCCGGTTCTTTGTATAAGATTGAAAAATTAGAATAATAATAAGATAAGCTTTTATTGAGCACTTATGATGGGCCAGTGGCTGTGCCAAGTATTTCATGAGCATTGTCTCATTTCATCTTTTCAGGTAGATTCTATTGTTGTCTCCATTTTTACAAATGAAAAAAGAAATGGAGACACAGAAAGGTTAGTAATTTGCCCATGACCACATAATTAGTAAGTGGGGGAGACATGTGTAAACAACAGCGCTAACACAAGGTGATAAACATTAAAACAGAAATAGCATGAGCAACAATAGGCAGACAAAGTGTCATCATTAGACGTGCTGTGTATTCAGGCGCCTAAAATAAAGCCTGGCACGTCGTGGTAGGCACCTATAAACGGTGGTTGTTATTTGTACCTCAAACTTGAACGTGCCCAGGAATCACCCGGGGATCCTGAAAAGCAGATCGTGAACCAGCAGGGCTCGGGTAGGCCTGAGCATCTGCATTTCTTACAACCTCCCAAGTGATGTCCATGCTGGGGGCCCAGGGACCATGCTCTGAGTATCTCTGAGTATCAGAAATTAAATGGCTTGGAGAAGTGGGAGAGCCCTGAATATGTAAAAACCAATCCCAGAGGTCCCAAGTACCTGTGGTATGGAAAAGGACTGGAAGACGAAACAACGCCTATCTTACTGCAGTGTTGGGCAGCCATTTTAAGTGAATTTCTTTCCTTTTCTCTATTTTCTGTCACATGGGCTAATTCAATTCCACAAATATTTATTGAGTGCCTCAGCACCCGCCACTGGTGGGAGGAGAAATGAAGGAAATTCAGTGGTTTCCTCAAGGATGTTTAAAAAAAAAAAACCTTAAAAATAATTTTAAAAAATACACTTAAAATGAGTGCACTTTATTGTGTGTAAATTATACCCTAACCAAGTTGATTTAACTTAACAATATGAAGAAATATAATGCCCATGACAGGGATCTTTTTTAAAAGGTTAACAATATTTCTAAATAAAAATTCTTGGACAGTGAGTCAGGGGGTCTGAGTTCAGCCCCTGTCTGAGTAGGGTGAACCCAAAGGTTCACTCTTTTCCAGGTATCTTGGACTTGGGCAAGTGCCCCTTATACATTCTCAGAGTACTTTGTACTTCTTGGCGTCAGTTAATTTCACACACATGTGAATTTCACAGGCATGTGTCCACTTCTGCCACTAAACTCCCAGGCTGACTTCTCCCAGGCTGGGCTCTGCGTCTGGTTTTGTCACTGTGTTGTCTCAGCACCTGTCAGGGCATCTACCCCACAGTAGGTACTCAGTATTTGTTGAATGAATCTATGAATGAAGCAATGAGTAAAGTGGAGGCTCTTGGCCTCTGGATAGGAGACATTTTGTTCATCTCTTTCTAGAAGGGATGTTTAGGGAAGAATAGACAAGAAAGCCTGGTGGGAAAGCCAGCCAATCCTTCCACACACACCCCCCCCACCCCCCACCCCCCCCCCCCCCTCCCACCCCCCGCCCCAAGACTGGGCTCCGGGGTAGGTGAAGAAGCTGTTGGGCTTGGCAGTCAGGTCCTGGGTTCCAGGGAGCATGCCTCCGTTTTCTCATCCGTCCAATGGGGATCAGGATAATACTCACCTGGGGCTGCCAGGGGTCCTTGGGAAGACAGCATGGGGGTTAAAGTGTTTCAGGGGCTGCAGTGATTGTCACTGTCCCAATAATGTCCCCTCCCCAACCTGACCACTGCCCTCCCCGGCATAATCACAGTCCTTGCGCTCCTTCGAGTCAGTTTCCTCCATCGCAGAGGTTCTCTAAGTGTGGTCCCTGGGATGTCCTTGGAACTGCGAATTCTCAGGCTCCACCCCAGGCCATTCTAGTCAGAGACGCTGGGGGTGGGGCCCAGCAACTGGCGTTACAGCGGGCCCGCCAGCTGATGCTGAGGCAAGCCCAGGTTTGAGACCTTACTGCTCTGCTCTGACCTAAGCTCTCCCCCAGAGACCGGTCTGCGTCGTGTCGTTCACTGCTCCATCCCCAGCGCCTGGCATCTAGCAGGCGTGCAATAAATATCTACTGAATGCGTGGTACCGATGTTGATGATAGCAGCTAGCCATTGACTGAAGACCTCCTGGGTGCCAGCCTACGTTCTAAACATTTCAGGAGGGTTAGCTCACTTAAGGCGCCACCCCTGGGACCATTTTACGAATAGTGAAACTGCGGCTCCGAGAGGCCAAGCTCCGTGCCCAGGGATCACCCAGCGGGAGATCCGGCAGGGAGTCTCCCGTTTGCCCGCTCTGTGCCTCAGGGCCCTCCTCGCGGCGCAGCGGTCCGCTCGCGTCCCTGAGGTCGCCCTCGCCCCCACCCGGGGGTCCGCGCGCGTCCGCGAGGGCGCCCCCACGCCGCCCGGGCCGGCGGAGGGAGGAGCGCGGCGGCGGCGGGCGGCCGTGGCGAAAGTGCGGCTGCGGAAGCGCGGCGAGGCGGGCGGCGCGGGAGGAAGCTGGGCGGCGGCGGGCGCTCGGGCCGGCGGGCGGGCGCCATGGGCCGCCTGCACTGCACGCAGGACCCGGTGCCGGAGGCCGTGGGCGGCGACATGCAGCAGCTGAACCAGCTGGGCGTGCAGGTGGGCCCGGCGCGGGCGCGGGTTAGGCCGGGGGCCGCCCGGGGGCCTTGTGGCCTTAGGGGGCCTCGGGCGCAGGCTTAGGGGTCTTGGGGTCTCAGGCGCGTTTTGGGGGCCGAGGGATCTCGGGAGGCCCGAGGGCAAGCTGAGGGGTCCCCGAGGGCTGTGGGCACCCAGAGGTGGGGTTGGGGACTTCCGGGAGTCCTGGGAACGAGGAGAGTCCGCGAGGTCCTGGAAGAGGGACTGAGGGGAGTCTTGATGAGGCCGAAGGGAGTTCGGGGCGCTGGGAGGCTCAGGGAGCTTGGGGAGCCGTGGGCCTTGGTGGGCCAGGCGAGGGACCCAGACGCTCTGTAGGGAGGCCGAGGGCCTTGGGGGCACTGAGGAGGGTCTTAGCATCCCGAGGGGAGCGTGGAGTGGGGGCGGGTAATCTGGAGGGCCGCTGTGGGTGTAGGTAATGGCCAGGCCAGAGTGGGGCTCTGTGGGCCTGCGGGCAGGGTCTAGGGTGAGGCTGGTGATGACATCCTCTCCTCGCCCCCGCCCCCCCCCCCCCCCCCACCCCCACCCCCACCCCCAATCGAGGGAAATATGGATAGTCCCCAAGGAAAAAAAACTATATACACTCTACACAGTGGAGTGTGGTCCTTGATGGTAGTGGAGCTGGCAAAGCCTTTTTCTCCCTTTTCGGGCTGCAGGTGCCAGCCAGTTAAACTCCGAGGCTTCCTGGCCCTGTGCTGGTTGGGACGCCCCTTTCTTACCACCAAGGCAGCCAAAATAAATAGGTTCAAATGACACTTCTCACCACCACGGCAAAGGTGCATCTGTTTCCCCTACTGAGTTGTAACTTCTGAGGAGGTGGGGGGGCCCCTCTCCTTTATCTTAGCATCCCCCACCACTTATTGTTTCTCATAAAGTAACACTAATTGTAATACCAGTCATGTTCTAAGGCTACTGGTGTCCAACAGAAGTGAATTGTAAGCCACGTGTCTAATTTTACATTTTCTAGTGATCACATTTAAAAATTTAAAAAAGAGGGGCTGGCCCTGTGGCCGAGTGGTTAAGTTCGCGCGCTCCGCTACAGGCGGCCCAGTGTTTCGTTGGTTCGAATCCTGGGCGCAGACATGGCACAGCTCATCAAGCCACGCTGAGGCAGCGTCCCACATACCACAACTAGAAGGACCCACAACGAAGAATATACAACTATGTACTGGGGGGCTTTGGGGAGAAAAAGGAAAAAAAAAAAAATCTTAAAAAAAACCACACTCGAATAAAAAATAAATAAATAAAAATTAAAAAGAAATTGGATATTAATTTTAATATGTTTTCTTTAATCCACCGTATCAAAGTATTGTTTCAACATATAATCCGTGTAAAAAATATCAATGAGATATTTTACCTTTTGGTACTAAGTTTTCTGATTCTGGTGTGTATTTTACATATACTGCACATCTCAAATTAGACTAGCCCTTTTCATGAGCTCAGTAGCCACATGTGGCTAGTGGCCACTGTACTGGACAGCACAGTTCTAAGTGCTTTTATGTATATTAAGTCACTGAGTCCTTGCAACCCCTCTAGAAGGTGGGTACCATTATTATTCCCATTTTACAGATGAAGAAACTGAATCACAGTGGTTAAATAAAAATAGCTGTCATTTATTGAGCATGTCCCACGTGGCAGGCACTGTTTTAAGTGCTTTATGTGTAAAGACCCTAAAAGGTAGGTGCTATTCTTATTCCCATTTTACAGATACAAAAAGTGGTTCAGGGAAATGAATTGACCTGTTTAAGGTCAGGCAGCCAGGAAGTGATGGGGCCGGGAATTCGGGACCGGATGCCTGACTTCAGATCCCGGGGTATTAAACACACTAGATAGAACAGAGCTTTGTGGATGCTCTCCCCAGCCAGGTGGCTTAGCTTTTACTTGTTTATGTGTCGGGATTTTCTGGAAGACTTCCATTTGGAGAATAAAAAGATTCTGCTGCTAAAGAACTTTTTTTAAGCTACTGGGTCGTTAAGATCCGTAAGCTTACCTCCAACTTGGTATTCATGGAAAATGTAAACCGCTTCCTTAAAGATCAGAGCCTGGTTCCTTTTCTAACCTGGAAACACACTCTAAACCTTTACCTTTATGTTTAATATGGAAAGGTTTTTCCTGATGAGCAACTTACCAGAGTCCTTTGGGCCATTTCCCCCCGCTTTGTTGGGTAATCAAACTTCTCCAAGGACCCACTCTGTTAGCTGAATTTATTTGGAAGTCTGAGGCCCAGGCCTCAAGGAGAAAAAGAGTCCTTGTGTTAATATTGGCATCACCATTCATCACTCATTCAGTGGCTATTTATCTGAATGCCTGCTATTCACCAAATAGCCACTAAACCCAGTGAGGTTTATAAAGGCTTGATGGACGCAGCCTTTTTTTTTTTTTTGATGAAGATTAGCCCTGAGCTAACTGCTGCCAATCCTCTTTTTGCTGAGGAAGACTGGCCCTGAGCTAACATCCATGCCCATCTTCCTCTTCTTTATATGTGGGATGCCTACCACAGCATGGCTTTGCCCAGCGGTGCCATGTCCACACCTGGGATCTGAACTGGTGAACCCCAGGCCACCAAAGCGGAACGTGCGCACTTAACGGTGGATGCAGCCTCTTGTGCTGGGGAAATTTGGATCTGATGGGGTAGGTCAGAAAATGGAGACGCGATGCAGTATTCAGTGTATCTGCGTGTGTTCTCTGATGCCGGTGGTCAGTCCTAGGTAAGTGAGAATAGGTAGGGTTAAAAATAATCATTTTTATTTATTTTATTTTTTGAAGATTGGCACCTGAGCTAACAACTGTTGCCAGTCTTTTTTTTCCCTGCTTTTTCTCCCCAAATCCCCCCAGTACATAGTTGTATATTTTAAAGATTTTATTTTTCCTTCTTCTTCCCAAAGCCCCCCAGTACATAGATGTATATTTTAGTTTTGGGTCCTTCTAGTTGTGGCGTGTGGGACGCCACCTCAGCATGGCTTGATGCATGGTGATAGGTCCGCACCCAGGATTTGAACCAGTGAAACCCTGGGCCGCCGAGGCAGAGCATGCGAACTTAACCACTCAGCCATGGGCCTGGCCCCGATAGTTGTGTATTTTAGTTATGGATCCTTCTAGTTGTGGCGTGTGGGACGCCATCTCAGCGTGGCCTGATGAGCGGTGCCATGTCCGCGCCCAGGATCCGAACCAGTAAAACCCTGGGCTGCCAGAGCATGGCGTGCAAACTTAACCATTTGGCCACGGGGCTGGCCCCCAAAATAATCATTTTAGAATGGTTATGAGAGAGGAAATTCAGAAAAATATAAAGAAGAAAATGAATGGACTACAGTCCTCTCACCTAGCTGTAAATGAAAGCAACACACATGATTAGAAAATTCAAACAGTATTTAAAGATACAAAATACCTGTTTCTCTTGTCCCCAGAAATCATCATTTTAATAGTTTCCTTTGTATTTTTATAGAAATAAAAGTCTACATCTGCTGTCATATATATGGATATCCTTTAAAAATAATTTTTTTTAAAGATTTTATTTTTTTCCTTCTTCTCCCCAAAGCCCCCCTGTACATAGTTATATATTCTTAGTTGTGAATCCTTCTGGTTATGGCATGTGGGTTGCCACCTCCGCATGGCTTGACGAGCGATGCCATATCTCTGCCCAGGAGTTGTACCGGTAAAACCCTGGGCTGCCGCAGTGGAGCACATGAACTTAACCACTCGGCCATGGGGTCGGCCCCTAAAAATTTTTTTACACAAAAGAGATTGTGTGATATTCCTTGAAATGGATCTACCATAATTTATTTAATCAGCAGCCTATTAATAGACACTTAAGTTGCTTTCAGGTTTTTCGTTTTTATGACAAACAGGGCTGTCAACAAACTGCTTTGTGTAAATCTGTCTGGGTTTACTTTTTGGAACCTATCTGAAGGGTATACTTGCAATGGAATTACTAGATCAAGAGGTATGATCGGTTAAAAATTAGATTCTGATTGCCAAATTGCCATCCAGAGAGGTCGCCCCAGTTTATCCTCTCAACAGCGTGTGGGCAGGTCTGTTTTCTTGTACTTTCACCATCACTGGTGTCATTAAACTTTAATTTTTGAAGATCTGATAAATGAAAATGATATCTCCTCGTTTTACTGATTTGCATTTCTTATCTGCAATAGTCTTGAGCATCTTTTCATATGTTTACTGACGAGAATAGTTAAGATTTTGATTTCTTGGATAGTCATGGGCAGGTGAGCATTCCAGGGAGAGACAGCTAGGCAGGTACAAGGGCAAAGAATGGGGAAGGTGTTTAGGGGATATTTATTCAACAAATGCTTACGGGGCACTTACATTAATTAAGGTGCTGTGACCATACAAGGAACCTTCTCTGCTAAGATGCGTTTGTGTTCCTTATCAAGACTGAAAATTCTGAGTGTCCCCAGGCAAGGTTCCAAGAGGGAGCCTTAGAAGTTAAGAATTTGGATAGGTCCCTTTCTTGTTGGGAGTGTCATGGTATCTTGGCAGGGCTCTGAAGGATAAGGAGGGTTTGGGAAAATGGAGATAAGGATGGGGGTAGTAACAGCCTATCCAGATTAACTTGAGGCCCCTCTTGAAAGGAGAGATGGGAGACCTCACAAGGAGGCTGAGCCTGACTGAGGCCTGGAAATGGAAAGGCAGCTGGAGAGCTGCTCCACCACCCTCTTTTTGAAAAGGCCCTGGGTAGCATGGGAAATACAGTTGGCCAAAGATCTGACAGTTCTACAGATTTGCAGCAAAAAATTTCAAAGAAAAAAGAGAAAACTAAAACACTTTTGAGGACATATTCCCAAGCCAGTCCTGACTGTTCTTGTTTTCACTGCATCGAATCAGCAGTTATGCAAGACTAATACCCAATGTCATAAATATTGCAGAAAGACAACCCCTGGATCAGCATTGGTTAAAATGTTTCCCAGGAGGGGCTGGCCCAGTGGCACAGTGGTTAAGTTCACACGTTCTGCTTTGGCGGCCCTGGGTCCGCCGGTTTGGATCCCGGGTGCGTACATGGCACTGCTCATCAAGCCATGCTGTGGCAGGCATCCCACATATAAAAAGTAGAGGAAGATGGGCACGGATGTTAGTTCAGGGCCAGCCTTCCTCAGCAAAAAGAGGAGGGATTGGCGGCAGATGGTCGCTCAGGGCTGATCTTCCTCAAAAACAAAACAAAAAAATCATGTATAAAAATAAAATGTTTCCCAGGAGTATCAATGATTTAAGCTTTGAGAGAGCAGACACTTCTATGCTATTGGCTAGTGGGAGTGTAAATCTGTGCAACTTCTTTGCAAGGCAGTTTGGCAACATTTTCTCAGAATTCAAAATGCATATATCCTCTGACCTAGGATACATTTGAAGAATTTATATTATAGACATACGTGTCATGTGTGGAAGGATATTCATTGCAA
Source organism: Equus quagga (assembly GCF_021613505.1). Lineage (NCBI taxonomy): Eukaryota > Metazoa > Chordata > Mammalia > Perissodactyla > Equidae > Equus > Equus quagga. Next base: position 85,533,059 of record NC_060278.1, on the reverse strand, counting down.
CATTGTTTATAATAACAGCAACAAAACACACACACAGTCTAATGTTCCTCTCTAGGGAGCTAAATTATGCTAAGTCTATACAATCGAACACCATGCAATGGTTAAAAGAACTGGATAAGTTTATAATTGCTGACATGATTGATCTCTAAGATGTAATTGAGTGAAAAAAGGCAGGGTACAAGGACTGGGTTCAGTTTGACCCCTTTTGTATTTAAAAGAAATTAAATAAAATGATGGGAAGGCCACAGACGTGCTAAGTAACTACCTTTGGGTAGTGAGACTGAGGGGGGCAGGCAGGGAGAGAGACGTTTTATTTTGTATTTTATGTCAGTTGAGTCTTTTCAAAACTTTGCACATATATTACTTCTATATTTTCAAAGACTAGTTTTATATTCTAAAGTAGAATACATTTTAGAATAAAATAACACAGAGCTGTGCCGGGTGTGTGTGTGGAGTTGAGTGTGTCGTGGTGAGAGAGGTGGGTACATTTGACAATCATATTACTTCTTTTTCCTTTCATTATTTATTTATTTACTTTTTATTGTCGTAACGTTGGTTTATAACATTATATAAATTTCAGGTGTGCATTGTTATATATTTCGATTTCTGTGTAGATTGCATCATGTTCACCGCCCGAGGACTAGTTACGATCCATCACCACACGCGTGCCTAGTCACCCCTTTCCCGTCTCCCTCACTTTGACAATCGTATTGCTTGTATAACTTTGGGGACTTTGAGCTGAAGTATCTGCCTGTAATTTATTTTTGTGTGTGTGTGTGTTGTATTGCTTCAGGAAGGTGGATCAAATGGTGTAGTGACTTCACTTATGGCTCTGATAATTGCTACCATTTGTTTAGCCTCTGGCCTGGCTCTGTGCAGCAGGCTTTGCTCGTGCCACCTGCGTACTGTTCTGGAAGTCATATGTTATTGCCTTTGTTTCCCCTGTGAGGACTGAGACGCAGAGAGGCTGCGTTGCCCGAGGTCACATGGATGGTCAGTATCAAAACACTGCTTCACATCTGGGTCTTTTAAACTCCTCTGTCTTGGTTTTCCCCTCTGCCACACATGCTGTGTCCATTAAAGGGAACATGGGACAGTAATGACACGTGTCTCAGTCTGCTTGGGCTGCCATGACAAAATACCAAAGACAGGGTGGCTTGAACAACAGAAATTTATTTCGCACAGTTCTGGAGGCTGGTAAGTGCAAGATCACGAGGCGAGCAGATTCACTTCCTGTTGAGAGCTCTCTTCCTGGCCTGCCTTCTCTCTGTGTCGTCATGACATGTGCCTCACAGAGGGAGAGCTCTGGGCTGTCTTCCTCTTCTTACAGGGCACCAGCCCTATCAGATAAGGGCCCCACCCTTATGACCTCATTTAACCTTCATCACTTCCTCATAGGCCGTGTCTCCAAATACAGTAGTAGTGGGAGTTAGAGCTTCAATATATGAATTTTGGGGGACACAAATATTCAGTCCTTAACAATACAGTACCTAAAGAGAAGATTAACATGCACAGAAAAATAAGAGACTGTTCTAAGACAGTGTGTAATAAAGTGTTAAGCTTACTGTTTTGTCATATACGTAGTGAGATGCTTATTGTGGGGGGCGACGGGAAACCACAGAAAATATGGATGGACAAAACAGAAGAAAATAAAAATCACCCAGAAACTCGCCACACAGAAGTAACTAGTTTAAAAAGCAAGGTAGAGAAGAAGTTTTTATAGTATTTTACCATTTGGGGGGGGTGAATTATATATTTGGATTAGTGTATTTTGAATAATAAATATGTGGAAGTATAAACAAAAAGAAAAAAAGGAAGTAACAGCTATTAGTGTTCCAGTGATTTTGGCTTTGTGTGTTTGTGTGTGTGTGTGTATGTGTATGTATTTGGATCCTTGAGATGTATTTGTGCACGTGTGCACACACACTCACAATCTCTCAATATAGATCTCCCAAGTATCCCAGTAAAACGTGGGTTTTTCAGACAATATAGTGATACAGATAGATTGACACTGGTGGTGGGTATTGTGATTATTTGTAACTTTAAGAGGATCAACAGGTATCAGCGCCTGCGTGTTCTTCTCTCACAAGCGTCTGTGGTTGGATGGGATGGGGGAGCCCTGCCCCAGGAGTAGAATTTTACTGATGTTCTGTGTTACTCTCTTTACAGCAGTTCTCAGCCCTGACAGAAGTGCTTTTCCACTTCCTAACTGAGCCGAAAGAGGTAAAGTATCTTGGATAAGAAGAGCTCCCGAGCGTGGGTCCACCCTTCTGAGATGCTCAGAAGGTGAAGGCCTGGTTTGTGCTGTTCCCTCTCGGCAGGTGGAGAGGTTTCTGGCGCAGCTCTCGGAATTTGCCACCACCAATCAGATCAGTCTCAGCCCCCTCAGAAGCATCGTGAAAAGCCTCCTTCTGGTCCCTAATGGTGAGTAGCCTCTCCCAGCAGCTGAGGCCAGAGACGGTCCTTGAACATTCCTTCAGTCCAGAGTCAGCAAGTGTGCGCTGGGCACTGAGCCAGAGCATTCAGGAGTGAAGCAGACATGGGCGGGCCACACAGTCTGGGACGGGAGGCTGGGTAAACAGATCGTCAGGCAGAGAATAATTGAGGTACAGCTGGAAGAGCGTCTGCATCCCGGCCATGGTCCCCAAACTTGTCTGGTCCTCTACACGATAAGTACAGAAACTTTTATTTGACAAAGTCTTTTGAATCTACTAATTTTTTTTCATTTATTTTTTATTTATTTTACTTATTTATTTTTTTTTGAGGAAGATTAGCCCTGAGCTAACATCTGCTGCCAATCTTCCTCTTTTTGCTGAGGAAGACTGGCCCTGAGCTAACATCCGTGTCCATCTTCGTCTACTTTATATGAAGACTGGCCCTGAGCTAACATCCGTGCCCATCTTCCTCTACTTTATATGTGGGACGCCTGCCACAGCATGGCTCGCCAAGCGGTGCCATGTCCACACCCAGGATCTGAACTGGTGAACCCCAGGCTGCTGAAGCGGAACATGCGCACTTAACCACTGGGCCAGCCTCTACTAATTTTTTTAAATGGGGCTTGTATTTTTTTTTTTTAACATAAATGTATGTGTAAAATATACATAACATAAAATTTACCGTTTTAACTATTTGGGGCTTATATTTTCTTTGTGTTTTTTCATTTCCTGTTTCTAGGAGTTAATTTTCATTGTATTTGACAAAAATATCTGTCCACGATGGATTGAAAGTGAAGATAGGTCTTTTGCGGCAGGGGGCTTGAGAAGCAGAGTTTGCCTGGAGTGGTCAGGAAAGGCATCTAGCTGGGAGGGAGGTGATCACAGAGGTTTAACTGTAGCCATCCTAGCACTGTCTACGAGAGAGAAAAATAAGCAACAAGCAAATTGCCCAGCAGCTGGAGATTAGGGCGAGGAGCTGTGGTCCGTTTTTACGAGGGAACGTGAAAAATTCCCGGTTCTAAGTTAGGGGACCTGGGTGTGAATCCGAGTGTGTCACTTGCCAAATAGGTGACTTTGGCCAGGTACCTGATCTCTCCCCAACCCCTAGCAACAACCCTTCCTTAGCAGTTTTTCACTCCCATCTGAGCTTTTTTTTTTTTTTGGTCGAGGAGGCTCGTTTTGAAGATTGATTGATATAATGTAAATGAAATGCTTAGCAAAGTGCCTCAAGAAAAGGTTGCTCTTATTTTTCAAATTATGCAGTAATTATAAAAGCTGCTCTCCAGGAAAATGTAATGACGTGGAAAATCTTTCACAAGGTAGTGTTTAATAAAAATAGTAGTTTACAAAACTGTCTTCCACAGTCCTATTTAAAAAAAAAGTTCACTGTGGCTGTATCTGGGCGTTAGGATAGGTTGCTTTAATCGTTTAGTTTTTGGCTATGAATTGTCTAAAAAGTTGCTAGAATTAATTTGGTGACTTAATTAAAAGTTAATTTTATTTGAAGAGAGAGGCAACGTTAAAGCCCAGTCTTAAAGAAAGAATCAGTGTTGACCAGGCTGAGAGGAGGGGGAGCAGCACCCCTAGTTTGCACGTGTTAAAAATTGGTAATGAGCTGATCTTCCCAAGATCTCAGCCCAGCAGTGCACTAAAAGAGGGCGCTCACTTTGTTGGTTCCTCTCCGGCGCCTTCCCCTGTCTCAGTGCCGATCTTCCCCTTCTCCCTGTCACGTGCTTCTGAGGTTCTGGAGGCTTGAACGAGAACATCTCCGAGGTTTCTAACTGTGAAATGTGATGATTCTCTGTTTTGGTGATTTTTGCATCCTTTGTCCAAGGCATGTGAACCACAAGGCTGGGTGGGGGCTTGCCGTCTTCTTAACGCAGGATAAGTGTTCATGGCAGACTTAGCCAGCACAGGGCTCTGGAGAGTCAAAAGTGAGAGTTTGCCTTTTCTCTCATCCTGCTCTTTTCTGCAGACACGAGCACAATGTAATTTTGGTATATATCCTTTTAGATTTTTACATACACTGACAGACATACACTTATACTTTCATTTAGTTTTGTTTTGTTTTCCATAAATAGTCGTAAACCATAGAATTGCATTTTTTCATCCCTAGTACGTCACGGCGATCTCTCCACATTAACTTCATTCTTCTGACGGCTGTAGTGTCCCATGGGCTGAAGGTACCTTCTTTCAGTTAATCCACTTGCCAGTACTGGACACTGTGGTTGTTCGACTTTTCACTCTTGGGAGCGATGCCGCAGTGCGTGTCCTTAGGACATCCATGTGGTCACCTATGAGAACGTTCTGCAGGAAGGTGCCTAGACTGTAGAACCAGTCTTTAGTCTCCTCGTCGAGCCTACACCTGTGGGAATGGGTTTGCCTGTGGGTGGAGACACTGCTTTTCAGGAGACCTCTGTCTGGTGTCCCTGCCTTGGTTCTTTCTTGTCTTTCTCATCTCTGCCCCCACCCCGTCCATCCTGTCAGACTACCCTCAGTCCTGCCCAGCCCTCGAGCTCCAGCCCTGGGCCGCCTCTTTCAGAAAGCCTTCCCAAACTGCTTCAGTGCGAGGTGGCCTCCCCTTCCTCTCAGCTCCCAAGAGATGGTCTGATCTGCAGCTCTCATTTTGGCCCATAACCATTTACAGTTTTCTGTTGTTCATGCTGTTTTATATGTGTCTGTCTCATGCCTCTCTCACCTAGCTGGTTCCTTGAAGTCATCGCGGGCCTTGTACTTCTTTCCAAAGCTGTGGTTATAAGTAATGACGTAAGGCAGGTGCTTAGTGCATGCTGGGTGAGTTGAACTGGGTTTGGGAGATCCTGTGACCCTCCCAGGGGAGGCTAAGCGTCTATTTTCAAACACTCAAAATTAGTTTTTTGTGTTTTTGGGTTTTTTTTGAGAAAGATTAGCCCTGAGCTAACATCTGCCGTCAATCCTCCTCTTTTTGCTGAGGAAGACTGGCCCTGAGCTAACATCCACTGCCCATCTTCCTCTATTTTATATGTGGGATGCCTGCCACAGCATGGCTTGCCAAGCAGTGTGTAAGGTCTGCACCTGGGATCTGAACTGGCGAACCCCAGGCCACTGAAGTGGAACGTGTGAACTTAAACACTGCACCGCCAGTCTGGCCCCTTCCCCATTTCTTTTAGAGCATCTCCTAAGCATCTGAGACTGTAGCTTGTAAGTCTCTTGGCCTCTTCCTCTTCCCTTGGCCTGTGTGTCTTTTCTTCTCCAGTCCCAGAGCAAGGTCTTGGCCTTTCATGCCTTGTTACAGCAGCAGCATCTCTACCTCCATTCTCCCAGCCCAGACTCCAGCTTGCCCTGGAGTACACTTCTGGGGCACGACGTGGATCATGGATCATACGTCATACTGCTCCTCTCAACTGTTTACTTTGCATAATGAAGTCTGCAGTCCTTAATGTGGCTTTCAAAGCCTTTCCCAGTCTGATCTAAACTGTGAGGGCCTCCAGGTCCTCATCCTCTTCCTCTTCCCTCACCCTAGTCCTGCCTGAGCAGTGAGACCTCATTGCAGAAGTACAGCTTGTTAGAGCTGAGGGGGCCTCAAGGACCCTCCAGATCAATCTTCCGCAAGTTGGTGTTTTCATCATTAGAAGGCTTCAGGGGTCAGACAGGGGCAGAAAATACTGTCCCCTCACCCCTAGCCTTGGAACCTTGGAGATTCACACACACATGAACATATCTCAGGCTCTGAAAAGTCCTGCTGTAAAGAAACCTGCTCAACCAGTATTTGTGAAACAGTTAACCGTGGAACCTTTGTTTTTGGCAGGGGGAGGGTCGAGTAAAAGCTTTGTGAAGTGCTGATCTAGTGTAATCTTTGTCTTAGAAAGAAATAAAGCCCTCGAGAGGGGAAGTGACTTGCTTAAGATCTTACAGTGGAAAAGCTGGGGCTGGAACCTCCCTTGATTGATTGAAAGCCCAGCGAGGTTTTGTTTTTTGTGTTTTTTTAAGGAAGATTAGCCTTGAACTAACATTTACTGCCAATCCTCCACTTTCTTTTTTGCTGAGGAAGACTGGCCCTGAGCTAACACCTGTGCCCATCTTCCTCGACTTTATATGTGGGACGCCTGCCACAGTATGGCTTGACAAGTGGTGTGTAGGTCCACACCTGGGATCTGAATTAGCAAACCCCAGGCCACCAAAGTGGAATGTGTGAACTTAACTGCTGTGCCAACAGGCTGGCCCCTAGTGGGTTATTTTTTTTTTCATTTTTTTCTTTTACTATTTAATATGTAATTCTCTCTCTTTTTTTTTTTCATAATTCTTAAGAACATCTGACTTCATGGGGCCAACCCGGTGGTGTAACAGTTAAGTGCGCACATCTCACTTCAGCGGCCCGGGGTTTGCCGGTTTGGATCCCAGGTGTGCACATGGCACCTCTTGGCAAAAACCACGCTGTGGTAGGCGTCCCACATACAAAGTAGAGGAAGATGTGCACGGATGTTAGCTCATGGCCAGTCTTCCTCAGCAAAAAGAGGAGGATTGGCAGCAGATGTTAGCTCAGGGATGATCTTCCTCAATTAAAAAAAAAAAAGAACATCTGACTTCAATGGTTATCGACCCATGACCAAATTGTTTGTCTGTACCCTGCCCACTTCTCCTCACTGCTCTGCACACTGGATTATTTTAAAGCAAATCTCAGATAGCCTATCATTTCGTTCCTAGATACCTAGCTATGTATCTCTACAAGATAAAGAATTTTTCCCCTTATCAAACCACAATGCATTATCATATCTAAAATTAAAATATGCAGTCAACCTTCAGATCCGCCCATTGTCTCCTGCATCTTGTTTGTTTCTAGTTGGTATTCTCATCAGATCTAGATAGGGCCCCGACACTGCCTTTGGTTCCTAGATGACCCTTGTGTGCTTACTTGTCCCTAAGGTTACTTAACAGCTCCGAGACCTTGAGCCAAGTTACTTGACCTCTCAGAGAATCAGTTTCTTCAGAAAAGGGAGCTCATAATAGTAGCTCATCCATTGTTCTAGGAGTGGAGAAAGATAATCAATGTGAAGTACCTCAGTAAGTGGTAGCCGCACCACTGCTCATATTACAATCGTTATTATCATCATGAGCATCTCCAAGCAGTAAGCCCACTGGTTAAGCCTGTTTTTATTTTAACACTTAGCAGGATGTCTGGCACTTGTGGGTGCTCAGTAACTGATGGTTTTTTAAGAGAAGGTGATAACTCCCTTCCCCACTCCCAAAGGAGTTCTTTCTGGCTGGGCAAAAAAAAGGAATAGTCAGCATTGAACAGTAGTCACGGACGGTATCTAATCAGCCAGTGAACTGAGTTCCCGGGACTCCCAGCCTCACCCTGCTCTCTTCTCTGCAGCCTTTTCAGTGATGCTCCCTGTGGCTTACTCATTCCTTACCTTGTCCTTACAGTCTTTCTCTCCCCAATAGCACGTGAGCCTCCCAAGGGCCAAGATTGTTGTCTGTTTGCTTCATTGATGTTTCCCAGCGTCTAGCACAGTTCTGGCACATAGCAAGCACCCAGAAAATCCACATACAGTGGCTCTGACCTCTGTTTCCCCGTGAGCCTCAAAGGGGTGGATTCACCTGGTCAGCCCTCAGGGTCAGTGATCACTGAATGAGCATGGCTCGCCATCCTGCCCCGTCTCCTTCCTCCTCCAGGAGATTTCGCTAAGCCGTAGTCGTCCTCCTTGTCTTCCCTTTTTACACTGAATGAGCTCACATAGACTGTCGGCTAGAAGGACAGCGTTTGCTAATTTTCCAACTGTTCCTGGAGAACTGAAACCCTCACCCTCGCATACGCCTCCATCCTGTCCCCCGTACTGTTTGATGGCAAGGAGGGTTTGCCTCAGGCAACTGTTCCAGTGAAAGTTGCTGCTCGAGGACTTTCTAAACCGTCCCAGATGATTATCTGTGTTTAAAGAAGGACGTTCTCAGATGTCCCCCAGTGATGCTTTCTGATGACTCCAGCCCTGGAGTTCCTGCAGTTTTCTGTCTGCAGGTCAAGGCTGCAGGCCTGTCTTGTACTCAGGACAAAGGAATCAACAAAGGAAAGGCTGAAAAAGAAATTAAGGGCTTGAGGCTTAGCATGATGCAAAGACATCTTTTTAAAGTATGGCTCCTGCTTGCCTGAGGTACCGCAGGACGCAGAGCCTGCCCTTTGACCCCTGCAGCTTGGTAGCCTTCATCGTCAGTCACTGTCACAGCTTGCCTGGTACCATTGCACCCGGACGGCATCTCAAATGACCTGGAGTAGACAGAGCTTGGTTTAGGACTCTCTGGCCTGTAAGCTACTTGTGTCTGCCTCTTGCCAGCTGTTATGGTCCTGAGCAATTCATTTAACCATCTGTTGTTTCTTTTGGTAGCATTTTTTAATTATAGAAAAGTATAAAAAAGGAAACAAATGGCTCAAAATTTTACCACCCTCACATTAAAAAAACCTACATGCTAGAAAATTTTATTTATTTATTTATTTATTTTTTTATTTCATTTTTTTTTGAGGAAGATTGGCCCTGAGCTAACATCTGCTGCCAATCCTCCTCTTTTTGCTGAGGAAGACTGGCCCTGAGCTAACATCCGTGCACATCTTCTTCTACTTTATATGTGAGACACCTGCCACAGCATGGCTTGCCAACTGGTGCCATATCTGCACCTGGGATCGGAATCTGTGAACCTCGGGCCGCCAAAGCGAAATGTGCGTGCTTAACCGCTATGCCACTGGGCCGGCCCCTATTTATTTATTTTTTTAAAGATTGGCACCTGAGCTAACAACTGTTGCCAATCTTTTTTTTTTTTCTGCTTTTTCTCCCCAAATCCCCCCAAGTACATAGTTGTATATTTTTTTGGTTGTGGGTCCTTCTAGTTGTGGGATGTGGGATGCCACCTCAGCATGGCCTGACGAGTGGTGCCATGTCCGCGCCCAGGATCCAAACCAGTGAAACCCTGGGCCGCCGAAGCGGAGCACGCAAGCTTAACCACTCGGCCGTGGGGCTGGCCCCTAGAAAATTTTAAAATGAGAGAAAGAAAGAAAAAAAGTCTTCCCCAGTGCCTTTCCCTAAGGACATCTACTCTTAAATTGGTTTGGTTTTTTTTTAAAGATTTTATTTTACTTTTTTCTCCCCAAAGCCCCCCGGTATATAATTGCATATTTTTAGTTGTGGGTCCTTCTAGTTGTGGCATGTGGGACGCCACCTCAGCATGGCTTGATGAGCAGTGCCATGTCCACACCCAGGATTCGAACCGGCGAAACCCTGGGCCACCAAAGCGGAGCGGGTGAACTTAACCACTCGGCCACAGGGCTCGTCCCTACTCTTAAGTTTTTTGTGAATATGTTGAAAAAAAAAAGTGGCCTTACATCTATCTACTTAGATATTAGATAAAGATATAATTAAAGCTATAAATAAGGATGTATAATATGCCCTTCTTTATTTACACGAAAGGAATCACACTGTACAGACTGTTTCTCCTTTTAATTATATTTCCCAAATTGGCACATCGAGAGCTATTTCATTCTTTTTAAAGGCTGCATAGTATCCATCATATGGATTCTTTCATTCAGCATGTTTTTATTGAGTGCCAACCAATAAACAGTGCCAGGCACTTTTCTAGGAGCTTGGGACATAGCAGTGGGCAAAACAGACCAGGTCCTTGTTCTCATGGAACTGACATCCTAGTGGAAGAATTGACAATAAATATATAACATGAAGTTGGGTAGTTATAAACGCAGTGCAGAGAAGTTCAGCAGTGTAAGGGTACAAGTGAAGAGCAGTGCCACTTGCAGTAGAGTGGTCAGCATCCTTTTGGAGGAGGTGAGATTCAAGCAGAGGCCCAGATGAAGTGAGGAAATGGGCCAAGTGCAGATTTGAGGAAGAGTGTTCCCAGCAGAGGGAACTGCAAGGGCAAATCCCTGGACATAGGAACCTGCCTGCGTGTTATAGGAAAAGCTGAGTAAGCAAGGGAGAAGCTTAGGGGTCTTGAGGGGGCCAGATCGCACAGGGCATTGTAAGAGCTTTGGACTCTGCTGTGGGTGAACGGGAGCTGTTAGAGGGTTTTGAGCAGAGGAGAGACGTGGTCTGACTTAGGTTTTAACAAAATCACCTTGGCACCCAGCCTGCTCTTCCTGATTTTTTATCCCTACTACCCGCATTGCTAGAGCTTCCCGCTGTTTCTCAGTGCACTTTCGGGGGCGTATCTGTCGGGTGAATTCTTGGCAGTGCAGTTGTTGACTATGTGCATTTGCCAGATCGTCCCCAAAAGCTTAATCTTTCTGATCTGTAGTTTCCTGGTAAATTAAAGGTTGCAGTAATAATTCCCACTTCAGAGTACTTTGGGATCATCCCACGGAATATTGGATCTGAAGTGGGTATAACCCAAGGAGCTGTGCACGTGGCAGTTATGAGTCAACTGGACTGACCTGGAAGTAGTCGCCTTCTCGGAGGGCCTTTATGGCCAGGGCTTCCTGGGGTCTTGCCTTTTTTATTTCCCTGTGGCTTCCTTGCTCAGTCTGATTTTGGAGATAAAAGATTTCCTCCCTTTGTTTACGTGGCTTATTTTGCAGGGGACAACCGCCTGTAGGATTGTTTTTCTGGAGTGAGGGGGGTGGGGACTGGGTTTAGGGTATCACTCGGGGGCCCTCCCTGGATGGTGGTAGATGCCTTCTTATTCTTTAATTAGTCATCTTCTGGAAGACAAAGATGTGGAAAATTTTAAAGCAGTTGACAGACTGTGACTCTAGGCTGTAGCCTGCAGGTTAACCGTTGAGAAGCCCAGATTGCTGGCAGCACTTTTTTTTCAGGAATTGGAGCTTGCAAGCAGAACAAAGCAGCCCCCCCAGGGGAGTGTGCCCAGGGCTTCCGAGGGAAAGGTTGAGGGCTCCTCTGGAGGTGACTCGTGAATTGTAGAGGCCAGACTGTTTAGTCCATGTTGGTATACTTCCTGAAAGCTGATTTTCTAGGGTGGCACTGTCCAATAGAACTTCCTGTGTAGATGGAAATGGTCTATAATCTGCCCTGTCCAGTACCATGGCCGCTGGGCCCATGTGGCTGTTGAGCACTTGAAATAGCTGGTGCAACTGAGAAACAGAATTTTAACCTTTATTTAATTTTAATTAACTAAAATTTACATAACCGCATGTGCTTGGTGGTTATGTATTGCACAGGGCAGTTCTAGGCCAGTGCCCTGTGCCACCCTGACACTGAGCTCCCCGCACTTTGCTCCAGGAATCTGTGGCCTCGTTCTTGGCTCAGATCAGGTGCCCCCATCCCCAAGTCCATGAAGTCTTTTCTTTTGTCTCTGACTTCTTCCACACTCTCTGGAGGGGTAAACCCTCGTGTTGGTTTGTTCTGTCTTGTTCTCCGCTTGTCTCAGATGTGCTGTTTCTTCCAGCTGGACTGAGATCCTCTTGGAGCTAGCCATCTTTGCGTCTTCCTTTTGTTGTCTATGTCACAGAGGTTTCGCCTGTTAACTACTTACTGCCAACTGCTTAGTTGATTTTCCCCTTTTAACTGAGTTCCCCTGTTTCCTAGGTGCCTTGAAGAAGAGTCTCTCAGCTGAGCAGGTCCGGGCCGATCTCGTGACTCTGGGTAGGTCATCACCCAAGGCTGCTCAGTGACAGGGCTTGCAGCTCTTTATTATGCCAACGTCTCCTCTGTTCTTTTATAGGTCTTAATGAGGAGAAAGCCACTTACTTTTCTGAAAAGGTATCATAATTCCTCTTAATCAAGGTTAATTAAGATTGCTTGCTTTTATTTCATGAAAAGAAGCAAGTGGGAAATGCTGACTAAGGAAAAACCATCAATCATTATGTGCCATTTCTCCAGCTTAATGTTTTTCATTTGATTCCATGCAAATGACATACATCCAGTTATTTTTTTATTCTTTTTGAGGAAGATTAGCCCTGAGCTAACATCTGCCAACAATCCTCCTCTTTTTTGCTGAGGAAGACTGGCCCTGAGCTGACATCTGTGCCCATCTTCCTCTATTTTTCTCTTTTTTAAAGATTTTATTTTTCCTTTTTCTCCCCAAAGCCCCCCGGTAGATAGTTGTATATTTTAGCTGTGGGTCCTTCTAGTTGTGGCGTGTGGGACGCCGCCTCAGCATGGCTTGATGAGGGGTGCCATGTCCGCGTCGAGGATTTGAACTGGTGAAACCCTGGGTCACTGAAGCAGAGCATGCGAACCTAACCACTCAGCCATGGGGCCGGCCCCTACATCCAGCTTTTAGACAGCACTGTGTAGTGCATCTCTAATTTTTTTTCCTCTGATTTGACTGAATATAAATGTCATGCATTTTTTTGTTCCATGCTTCATTAAATCTTGGAATGAAAGAAAACCTTTATATTGTCCCCTGCCCCTCTTTACTCCTCCCATCCTCCAGATCTGTGCATATAGGCCCACCCCTTGGTTCTGCGTTCTTCCTGCTGTCTGTGTAAATACTAAACTGTGCTGTCTTGGGGCAGATGAAGAGGGGAGAGTTTTTCCATTGTTATGACTTAGGCTTTTTGCTCTTGTTCCAGTGGAAGCAGACTGCCCCCACCCTTGCTCGATGGGCCATAGGTCAGACTCTGATGATTAACCAGCTGATAGACATGGAGTGGAAATTTGGAGGTAACTGGTTAGAGGCAGTCCCGGGTCACCTGCGTGATGTCAGTTGCGGTTGCAGAGGGTTTGAGACAGCTTCCATGGGGAAAGGTGTCCCTGGTCCTCAAAGCCGGTTGGGGCCAGCAGCTGCTTCTCCGTCTTGCTGTCCACGTTCAGCTGCTGTTTCTATCCACAGCCCTCCATAAGTTGACTTCCTGAAAAGCGCATTTTGCTGTCCTCATACTCTCCCCACCCACGGCTTCTGCTGCACAGCCTGCAAGACTGGGGTCTTCAGAGTGGTCCTCAACCAGTCACTTATTATTTTTCTCTTTTGTGTCACAGTGACATCTGGGAGCAGCGAACTGGAAAAAGTGGGAAGTATTTTTTTACAAGTAAGTCTTCTCGTGATCCTTGAAAATGGGTAGATTTTTGACTTGGTTAAAAATTAAGTCTACATTGAGTTTCTTTAAATATCCAATTAAGTGGATAGTTCCACTAAGTGCCTTGTATATCTCAGAGCAATGTGATTGGCCAAAGATGCAAAGACGTGGTCACTGACGTGTTTGCTTTCAGGTTCATAGGACCCAGATATTGTTCTTAACAGTTCGGTTCTTGCTGTAATCTAGGGAATTGTTAGAAGTTTTAGTGGTGGACGATCCAGACTGCTCTTGTGTAACTCTCAAGTTAGAAGCAGGGATGCTTTCATATTTAAGTGAAACTTCAGGGTTTCAGAATTACTTTGCCCAGTTGTCATCATTTTAATTTTTTTCTTTTTTTTTAATCAGTTAAAGTTGGTGGTTAAGAAAGGAGATCAAACTGAAAATATATATATCGGTGAGTCCGAATTCTCATTTGAGCCTTTTACTTTCCCCACGTCTTCTTCAGTCACTGGCTCGCAAAGCCCATCACAGGGTCATTTCTTCCAGAAAAGAAGTCATAACCAGGCTGTGTTATGACCACTTCCTTTCCTCTCATAAAAGAAGGGCCTTTTTGAAGAAGGGAAAAGGGGGAAGTAGTGGCTCGGATTGAAGAGCAGGAAGCTCTTGCTGTAGGACCCCGTTGGATGTCCTGAATGACCCCTGCAGCTCTTTGTGCTGTGCAGTTAGGCCGTTTCAAACCCTCCCTACTTTCTTGTGGAGCTGAGAACCATTCTATGTTCAAGGCTCTCACTTCTTTATAATGGTCAGTTACCCATCGAGAGCTGCCTAGATGTGCGAAGCCAAAAAAAGAGGAAGAGAAAGAAAAAACTCTCTGGGTGGAAAGTAATTTTCTTGGATGATTCTGTGGAGTTGGAACATTTACCTGAAGCTGAATTCTCTCTCCCCAGAATTAACCTTGCCTCAGTTCTACAGCTTCCTGCACGAGATGGAGCGAGTCAGAGCCAGCATGGAGTGTTTCGGCTGATTTCTGTCCCCCTGCATCTCCGCTGTGCCCCCTTCTCTTCCGCAGTGACCACCCTGAGAGGCACCCACTCCCGGGCTTGCAGGGCCTGATCTGGCCCTGCTTCCTCCTCGGAGCCCAGGTGCAAAGGTTTCTGAAAAACAACAGGATTAAGTGCTCAAAGGGCCCTACACAATTACCTGTGAACTCTCTGTGAGGGAACCTCCACCGCCTCTCTCCCAGGACCCTTTTGATGTTCAGATGGCTTTTGCATCTCAGATTCAGGGGAGGAAATAAACTGAGTCCCCCCCTACCCCCATCAAAGTTCCAGAGTAAATAAATGGTTCCATCACTCAAGATACGCGCTGATCACCCTCCCCACAAAAAACCATGGGCTTGTTTATGGCTGAGGAAGAGGCTGTGAGTGACGCCTGTGGGGAGCCCCCAGCCGCGTCTCTACCGTGTGTTTGTGGTGCTGCGTTGCTCAGCGGTTGTTAGTGGGGCACCTGTGTATAAATACGTGCTCGGTCTCCTCTGACAAGAACGGAGGCTGAACTCTGTCCTCGTTTCTGGTTTGCCCTGTTGTGTTGTGATGAGGTGGGCCTTTTGAGGCTATTTTAGCTTGTCTAGCTGACCCTCTCTGTTGGTTAGATGATGAATAAAACAGGTTCTGGGGAAAAGGCCAGAATCCAGTTGTCTCTGTGCGTGGATTGAAGTCATCTGCCTTGCAGAGAGCTCGTGCTCTGATCTTCAGAAATTGTCTTCCTGGTCGGGGTTCTCTAGCGAAATTAGCTGTGGTCCCAAGATGGAATTTGTAAGAGCAGTTCAGGGGAACTTGGGTTCAAAACATCGTGAACAGCAGAGCATACGACTGCTGTGTGTTCAGATGACTTCAGCCCCCACCCTCGCACGTGACTTCTCCCCTCCCCCTCCTCAGAATTTTTTAAAAGTTTTGAATAGATGATACACGCCATGATTCAGAAGCTGCAGTGTACAGAATTCCTCTTCCCCTCTGTTCCCTGCTGCCCCTCCCCAGAGGCAACCACTGTTACTAGTTTATCCTCTCTGCTTCTAGGAAGAGTTCATGCATTTGCACATAGTCACAGAGTTTGACTTTTCTTCCTGCATAGACAGTAGTGTCCTATACCTTATACACACAGCATCCCGCACCTTGTACACACAGCATTCTACCCCTTGTACACACAGCATCCCATACCTTTTACACACAGCATCCCACCCCTTGTACACCCAGCGTCCCACCCCTTGTACACACAGCATCCCATACCTTGTACACACAGCATCCCACCTCTTGTACACACAGCGTCCCACCCCTTGTACACACAGCGTCCCACACCATGTGCACACAGCACCCTGTACCTTATACACACAGCATCCCATACCGTGTACACACAGCATCCCACCCCTTGTACACACAGCGTCCTGCCCCTTGTATACACAGTGTCCCGCACCTTGCTTTTTTCATTTAACTTGGGAATCATTCCATATCAGACCAGGGAGAGCAACCTCATTCTTCGTAACAGATACACCATGTTTCTTCGAAGGGGTGATTCATGTAACTGGTTTCCTGCTGATAGGTGTTTAGGGTGTTTCCATTCTTTTTCTCTTATAAACAGTGCTGCAGCTGAATGTTTCGTATGTGGTCACTGCATGTGTGGAGGTATATTGATAAGGTAGATATGTGGATGTGGAATTGCTGGCTCAAAGAATATGTGCACTAATCAAAGAACGTAAAAAGGAATAAAGCAAAAACGTCCCTCTACCCTGTCTCCCATTTACTCACTTCCCCTACTGCCCTTGCCCAGCAGGTAACCCCAGCTATCAGTTTCTTGGTCTCCTTCTAGAGGGCTTTTTCCCCCACACGTAAGCAAAGGGAATTTTAATTTTTACTCTTCTTAGTTGTTTACACAGGTGATTATACACCATACACGCTATTCTTACATATTGGAGATCTTCCCATATCAGTGCATAAAGAGCCTCCATCCCTTTTTTTTTGGTGGCAGCACATTCTGATATGTGGATGGGTGATAACCAGCATTTGCAATTTTGATAAATAGTGTCGGTATTAGTCAGGGTTCTCCAGAGAGCGGAACCAACAGGACGTATGTGTGTGTATGTAGAGAGAGAAAGAGAGAGATTGATCTTAAAGGCTTGGCTCACATAGTTGTGGCAGGGGAACCAGTCTTTGTTCTATTAAGACCTTCAACTGATTGGATGTGACCCACTCACATTATGGAGAGGAATCTGCTTTACTCCGGTTCAAAAGTCCACCAATTTTAATGTTTATCTCGTCCCAAAAACACTTCCACAGAAACATCCAGAATAATATTTGACTAAATATCTGGATACAGTGGCCCAGCCAAGTTAATACACAGAATTAACCATCACGGTACCAAACTGACTTCTACAGAGATTGTTCCCATTTATGCAAGATTACTGTCCACACTTCCCAAAGAAGAGCATATCAGTGCCATTGGACAGAGTGTCCAAATGTGTCCACGAGGTTTCTGAGGGCTTCATGTGCCTGAGACCATGAGAATCTACTGTAAAAAGAATTCACAAAACATCAGGACAGGAAGGCACCTAAAATACAATCTAGTTCCACCCACTTATGTTAAAGATGGGGAAACTGAGGCCTGGAGATGGAAACCTTGGCCACTGGCCAGTGTTCAGTGCTGCCCTGTGAGGCATGGAGTCCTGCTTGGTTCAGAAATGGGGTCCTGAGAGACCTGAAGGGCATTCAGACAGCAGACCCTCCAGTGACGGTCCCAGCCAGGGTGCTGCATAGGAGCTGCACCCAGCTGACCGCTGGACAGATTCTGACCACGGAGCTCCTTGCCCTGCCCAGTTTGGGCCCTCCCTCCGGCCCCAGCTGGCTCACAAGAAGGGCTTCCTGATGGCCCCACCGCAGTCTCCAACCTCATAGCTTCTCCAGTCCGTCCTGTCTCATGGGTGAGCATTCTGTGGGCAGGTCTGTCAGCCAACAGACCCAAGTGCTCATGGCTCTGCACGGTACCCAGGGTAAAGTCCAGACTCCTTAGCACACCAAGCTCCACAGTCTGGCCCTGCCACATCTTCCACCGCTCCATCTCCACTGCCCCGGCAGGCATCCTATACTAGATCGTCTGACGGCTGCCAAGCCACGAGCGCATCTATTTCTTCTGCCTCTCGGCCCACAGTGCTTCCCCACACTTCAGGCTGCAGCATCCAGGGCACTTCTGAGGGCCTCCCCCGACAGCCCCAGGCCATAGTAAACGCCCCTTGGGTCCCCTTCATTCCTCTGCTGCAGGGGCCAGGAGTGTGGGCTCTGCAGTCAGACCCCGGGTTCCAGTCCTGGCTCCTCTGCTTACCAACTGTGTGACTGCAGGCAAGCTCCTAACCTCTCAGAACCTTAGTCTCCCCGTTTTTAGAATGGGTATAGCTCTCACCTCACAGGATTCTTGGGTTTATCACGTAGCACAGTGCCTGCTCAACTAATGGGGAGCTCATTATCAAATTATCATAATTACTTGTTTCCAGGATTCGCTTCCCCACTAGCCTGTGGGCTTCTGGATAAGAGCCCTGCCTTTCAGCTGAGTAACCCCAACACTTGGCACAAGTCAGCTCCCCTCCTCCCCACCCCTGCCGGGGAACAGGTGCTGCTGTTGGTGGAGGTGAAATGAGGCTGCCTGTAGGCTCCATGGCAGGACTGCTCACACGCCTGCCTGGCTTTAGGAGAAGGAGTCTGGGCAAGCTGGTCTGATGGTTGGTCAGTTTTAACATAGATCAGAGAGAAGTCTTTAGCGTAAGGCAGCCAGGCTGGGCACTGGTCTTCCAGAGGCCATCTTCCAAGAGCAGCTGAATGCCCTGCTCCCTGATTCCACAAACACTCTTGGAGCGCCTCCTACGGGCAAGGCTCCGCTGGGCCCGGGGGGAGGAGCACCCTGAGCTGTGCACACAGGTACCTGACAGTTTGTCTTTTCAGCCACCCTGTGCTCTGCAAGAGGAAATTGCATCCACACTCCCATTTGCGGTGGTTCAAATCTCGTTATGAACTCCAGGAACTAGTCCAGCCCCTTGGCTGTATTGGAATTGTCACAGATGTAGCCTGTGAATAAGGAGCATTGGTCGGCGTCTGTTGACCAGTTGGTGGGGGTGCTGCCGCAGCGCTGGGGGTTCGAGCGAGTTCCTTGTTACTCTCAGCACTTCATCTTTGCATCGATTCACTCTTTTCCTCTTCTGCTTAGAATGCTACTGTTAACCTAGTCTTCAGCTGCAGGTATTCTTATTTTGTATCTTATTTACTTTTGGAGCATACTGTTCATTCTGATGGCAATGGCCAGGCCGAGAGAAGATAACTAGAAATGCCTATATTCTTTCCCTGGAGGAGGAAGGACTGTCCTGGTTGGGGTCAGGGAGACGTTCGCTGCTCCGTTCTGATGCTGTTGTTTCTTTTTATTCTGGTGATGTTAAAAAAAAACAAGAAGAAGGTAGTGATGACAAGGAAAATCCCCAAATAGTCCAAGTGGTCAGCTGCTCCCCAGGGGGACCGGCTGCCTCACACATGAGCATTTGCTAGAGTGTAGAAATGGCCTTTCCGAAAGGCAAATAATCCAACAACAAATATTTTCCTAAAGAATATTTGATCAGGGGCTGGCCCTGTGGCTGAGTGGTTAAGTTCGCGCGCTCTGCTGCAGGCGGCCCAGTGTTTCATTGGTTCGAATCCTAGGCGCGGACATGGCACTGCTCATCAAACCATGCTGAGGCAGCATCCCACATGCCATAGCTAGAAGGACCCACAACGAAGAATATACAACTATGTACTGGGGAGCTTTGGGGAGAAAAAGGGAAAAAAAAATAAAATCTAAAAAAAAAAGAATATTTGTTCTTTTCTGGATTACATTTTTTTACATTTGTCATATTTCACAAAGGTATTTCAGAATTTCTATGAAAAGTGCTACAGATAATATCAGATGGATGATACCTTATGTTTAGACAGCACTATAGTTTTTTTTTGAGGAGAGTCGAGTTTATTAGGGCATAATTTACATACAGTATAATTCACCCTTTTTAAGTGCAAAATTCAGTGAGTTTTATGAATGTATCCAGCTGTGTAACCATCCCCACAGTCAAGATGTAGAACATTTCCATCTCCCTGAAAAGTCCCCTCGTGAGTCTCTGCAGTCAGTTCCCTCCCCTCCCCCCAGTCCTGGCAACCACGGCCCTGACTCCCACAGCAGAGGTCTGCCTCTTCCAGAATGCTGTGTAAATGGAGTCATTCAGTGTTTCGTGCCCAGCTTCTTCCGCTTAGCGTAATGTTTTTCAGATTCATCTGTGTCATTCGCATGTCAGTACTTCTTTCCTCTTTGTGCCTGGCTCCTATTCTATAGTACAGATACATCCCAGTTTTAGGATGCTTTTAATCCATTTACCGGTGACCAGTGGAAGGGGTTGTTTCCTGCCTTGGTGATTGTGAATAAAGAACAGCACTGTAGTTTCCAGCATGCATTCTTTCACATCCATCGTCTCGTCTGAAGCTCAGGACACCCTGAGCATTGGGTGTTGTTACACAAGTGTCTGAGAAAAAGCACACACCACAGGTACGCTTGCGTGAGGTAACATGGCAATAACTGGAATCTTGGTCCTCTAACTCTCAACTAGAAAGGGTTTTGTTTGGTTTTTATTAAGGTATAATCCACATTCCATAAAATTCCAATTAGGTTTTAATTGAACTTCCATAAATCAAGAAGTATTACGTAGTCAAACCCCAATGAAACATCTCCATGAATATGTCATTTCTCACCCTGTTAAAGCAAAAGGAAGCTTAGGACAATCTAGTGCCAGGCAATAGGAGATTAGTTATGTGTGTTATGGTGTATGTATATAATGGAATAGCATGCAGCCATTGAAACTGATTTTGAAGAACACAGCATTGTGAAAAGGATTGTGGTCTTGATGTGTAGACCAAAAAATCAAGTTATGGGGCCTGCCCCGTGGCCAAGTGGTTAAGTTCTCGGGCTCCGCTTT
The DNA here is from genome assembly GCF_021613505.1 of Equus quagga. Taxonomy (NCBI): domain Eukaryota; kingdom Metazoa; phylum Chordata; class Mammalia; order Perissodactyla; family Equidae; genus Equus; species Equus quagga. The sequence continues at coordinate 85,512,649 of NC_060278.1, read as the reverse complement.
GGCGACCCAGGGTTTCGCCAGTTCGGATCCTGGGCATGGACATGGCTCCACTCATCAGGCCATGCTGAGGTGGCGTCCCACATGCCACAACTAGAAGGACCCACAACTAAAAATATACAACTATGTACCGGGGGGCTTTGGGAGAAAAAGGAAAAAATAAAATCTTTAAAAAAAAAAATCAGGTTACAAAACAGTAAGATCAAAGTGAGCCTACTCTTGTGAAAAATGTTTACATGGAAATACTGAGTGGAGAAAGTGGATACACAGGAAAATGTTATCAGTGGTTGTTTCTGAGCCCTGGAATTACAGGTTTTTAATTTTTAATTTTGCTTATTGATGGTTTCTAAATTTTTCAACATAAGCACAAATTAGTATGCTCTCTATACAGAAACTGATATATAATAATTTACATCTGAAATTCAGTGTTATAAGCCCAGGTGATCTCAATAGGATAATTAAATTTTAAAAATGAATAATGAAAAAACAAACAAATTACTGCACTCTATTTATAGGGATAATGGGTGAAACATGCAGTGTAAAAAATTCAAACAGAACTGAGAAAGATGAAAAATACAACAGCTTCCTTCCCTCCCCCCAGATTGCTAAGAATTGTTATTTTTGTAAAGCATTTTTTTCAACCAAAACAACTGAACTTCCTCCACACCGACCACCTGAATTGTTTCTAGGTGGCTTGTCCCTCACGAGGCCACGATGTCCCCCACAGCTGATCTGGCCATGACCTGGGTGTTGTCTTCACTTCCTCTGGCAGGTGGTCCCGCTGCTCTCTCGTGAGCCCTCTGGAACCTCCTCCCCATGTCGTTTCGTTGCTGCTCCCCTGGGTCGGACCCTGAACATCGTGACAGTACGTTAGATTCAGAAAAGCTTTAGTCATATCACTCTTCATAAAATCAAGGAGGGAAAGAGAGAAGCTCTAGCCCTCCGCCTCCCAGAGCTCGCACTCCCTCCTTAATTCTCCCTGCTAATGTGGTAGAATGAGTCTGAGCTTTGGAGTCAGACTTGGGTTCAAATCTGCCTCTTACCATCTGTTTCCTGGATGCACTCATTCGGGGAGAATGTCGGCCACTCGCTGTGTGCCACCTCCGGCACTCAGCAGCGTGTGACCTTGAGGAGGTTCGCTTCACCTCCCCGCACCGCTGAGCTTCATGTATAAAGAGGAGATGGCGTCTGCCTCACAGGGTCATTGTGCGGGTGGAGTGAGGTGGTCTCTGGGGGGCCCCACGCCCGGTGCCTGCCTCCAGTGGTGCATCGTAACCACTACCACTGTCTTCCGTTGTGAGTACTAAGCCATGGTATTCGGAGAGAAAGGGAAGCCAAACAAATTCATTGGCAGTAGGTGGCTACCCCATACCCTGGAAATTCTCCCCCAGGACTAAATGAACGGCTAGCCCAGTGGTTCTCATAGTGTAGTCCCAGAACCAACAGCGTCAGCCTCACTGGGAACTTGCTAGAAATGCACGCTGTTGGGCCCTGCACTAGACCTCCTGAGTCGGGAGCTCTAGGGTGGGACCCAGTGCTCTGTGCTCAACCAGCCCTTGGAGGTGATTATGATGCTCACTTCAGAACCGTCCCCTGCCTTTGAGAGACCCTTAAATACGTCTTTAGTGAACATGGAATGTGGCCAGCGCAGTGGGGCCCCTCCAGGATTCTCGCTGCAACAGAGACACCTCTGGACTGCGGGTGTGGAGCCCTGAAATCACCCCGAAGTTAGGGACATGCCCTGAAACACCCTAGCTTCCCTCAGGAACACCTTATGACTCAGCTCCCTGAATTTAGTGAAGAGTTTCATCGGCCCTCTTGGATCAGGGGTCTTCGGCTGGTGCGAGGCTTCACTGGTGCCTCGGGCTGGGTGGCGGGGGGGTGACAGATGCTCCCCTTCACATTTGGTTCAATCAACGGTTCTTTGAGCTGCTCCTTATATTTACAGCAGCCCCAATTTCAAATATTCCGCCCCTTTGACCCTTACCCTTGTTAGATCTTTGGCTTGGAAGTAATGGTCCCTGTAACTGTGTACAAGGCATGGGGCTGGGGTGGTGGGGGCGCAGTGAATTAGGAGACCTGGCCTCCCATCCTCAAGGAACTTGAAATCAAGTTCAAGAAACTCAAGCAACACACAGGAAACTGTAAATCCACGTGGACAGGCTGTGAGGGGTGGACGAGGAGGACACTCGTGACAGCACCTGGCAAGGAGAGACAGCGGGTGTCGGGGAGGCCTGGCTGCAGGCTGGGCGAGAGTCAAGGAGCAGTGGCTTTGCCCTGACAAGCCTGGAGGAGGGGTCTCAGGCCACACTTCCCCTTCACGCGCCCTCGTGTTGAGGGAGATGGAGAAGCTGCGTCTGGCCTCTTTGGAGAGACCCATTTACCTACTGTTGACTAAATAAAGGCTTAGGGAGGCTTATAGAATAAGGCGGCTTTCACATCAAAGGGCTCTTACAGAACAGCGTGGTGACGACTTAAGTACAAATCAATCAGAAACAGATGGACTCAATTTCCTAGAAACACCCCTGGGCTTCAGCAAGAAGAGGGAACGTGCTCAACCAAAGGCATTGTGGGGTTTTGCTGATCCTAAAATATGCTCAATGATTTTGCCTGAAACAGAGCCGAGATGCTGGGACACCATCGGGCTCCAAGTCATTAGAAAGTCCAGGTGGAACCCTGCCAGCGAGTCTAGCAGACTCCCAGCAGCCCCTCAGCAGCCCTCCTCAGGGTCTGGAAGGAGAGCCGCCCACTTGGTCCTGCTCTGGGTGTGCGGGCTGGACAGGAGCACCAGAGTAGACCTTTTCTATGTCGGTTCCCTGACGGTAAAATGCAGGAGCTCATTTATTTATTTATTTTAATTTTTTTTTTTGAGGAAGATTAGCCTGAGCTAACATCTGCTGCCAATCTTCCTCTTTTTGCTGAGGAAGACTGGCCCTGAGCTCACATCCATGCCCATCTTCCTCTACTTTATATGTGGGACGCCTGCCACAGCATGGCTTGCCAAGAGGCGCCATGTCCGCACCCAGGATCTGAACCCGCGAACTCCTGGCTGGCGAAGCAGAACATGCACACTTAACCACTGCACCACTGGGCCAGCCCCAGGAATTCATTTAGATGACCTCCGAAGGCCTTTTCAGGACGTATTCCGTGAGTAATCATAACAGCAACCATTGTCAGCAGTTGCTGAGTGATTCTTGTGCTGGGCGCTGCTTCGTTAAAGGCTGTCTGTTCAGTGGCTTGTTTTCCTGCTTTCAGCAGCCCTGAGTTAGAACCATAATTATCTCCATTGTACTGATGAGGAAACTGAGGCTCAGGGAAGTTAAAGGCCCAAGCTGGCACATGGTAGAGGCTGGATTTTAACCAAGTGATAAGGCATCTCTTGATAATTTCTAGCCTGTCAGTTCCTGGATTTCTTTTCTTTCTTTCTTTCTTTTTTCCTTTTTCTCCCCAAAGGCCCCCAGTACATACTTGTATATTCTTCGTTGTGGGTCCTTCTAGTTGTGGCATGTGGGACGCTGCCTCAGCGTGGTTTGATGAGCAGTGCCATGTCTGCGCCCAGGATTCGAACCAACGAAACACTGGGCCGCCTGCAGCGGAGCGCACAAACTTAACCACTCGGCCACGGGGCCAGCCCCCTGGATTTCTGTTCTTGTGGCCACCTTCTAGTACTTGGGCTGTCCTTAGTGGTCTCCCCTCTGACTGTCCTCCCCGAGACTCCCCCTTCTCAGAAGTCTTTGGAACCTGGCCAAAGTGACCTGAACACACTGGACCTTGCTCACCCTCTGCTCCCCCAGATGCAGGGGCCTGCGTTAGGTGCTGGGGGCACATGGCCTTGCTCTCCGGGAGGTGGACAGCGACCCCAGGGCTTTGCACACATGCACTGGAGGGAGCACGGACACGCCCTGGGAACCCCGATGGAGCGCATCTGATGGACTGGGGCGAGGCGCCAGCAGGCAAGGGCGGTGATGCGCTGCTGGGGGACAGTATTGTCCTTGCATGGAGGTGGAAAGGGGCGTGGCACTTGTGGGCAGCTAGATGTAGTTTAAGGTGACGGGGGCCAGGGTGGACGTGGGGGAACAGCAGGAGAGGAGGCTGGGAAGATAGTTAGGGGCCAGATCCTACCAGGCGAGCCTTAGAACTCAGTCCTAAAGGGAGTCATGGAGGGCTGTTAAGCAGGAGAGGGACAGGCACATCTGTGCCTGGCCTTCTGGCCTTGCCTTCCTCCTCGCTCTCTCCTGGCCCGCGTGGGAGTGAAGGTCTCAAGGGCAGGGATGTGTCCAGCACAGCCCATGGTAAGTGCTCAGTCAGTGTCCACCAACAGTGCTGGTGAGCACAGTTGGGTGGCCTTGACCCTGAACGTCCACCTCCCGCAAGAAGAACCAGGTCCTCTGACTTGGGTCAGTCAGAACAGTCTAGAAAGGAAGCATCTGGGCAGTGGTTCTTAACCCTGGCCGTGCTGTAGAGTCACCTGGGGAGTGGTGAAAACTCCAGTGTCAGGCCCCCAGCCCTCGAATCAGGATCTCTCGGGGCAGAGGGGCTGGCATCAGCGTTTTCAGAGGCCCCTCAGGCAGTCCCAGTGCACAGCCAGAGTTTGGCATCACTGACATCAGAATCTCGTGGCACTCGCCCTGCCCCAGCCCACACCTATGTGATCAATCATCGTGGGATGGAATAGGGAGGGATCAGGGCATTTAGCAGGCTCTCTGGGTGATTCTAATGTCCATATAATGTTGAGAATCTTCGATCCTGTCATTTGGATGTATTTCCTTGGCCTCTAACCTAGCCTGAGTCCTGAGGGGTGCTGATCAGAGGTTGATGGAAGGTACCAAACGCAGCTTGACATCCTTCTCGTGAACCAGCGAGTGTTTGATGACTCTGCAGCTCTCGAGGGCATAGACGATAGAAACAACAGCAGTTTGCAGAGTGTCTTGCAGCGTGCTCTCACACACCGTGCACAGCCCTGCTGTCAGGGAGCTCACCTGCGGGTGCGGGCGGGGCAGTGCAGCCATGGACAGGGGCTCCAAACTCCTGGCTCCACCCCACCCGCTAGTGCTCTTCCAGGCTGCTCTCACAAACATCAGATGAGAACGATGAAGGAAGAGGATGTGTCCTGATCATTTAGCTGGTTGACTTGTGGGGCTAGTCAGAGGATACAGGAACTTGAGTGCCAGCCTGAGGGGTTCTGACTGTACACAATGAGAAGTCACGCAGTTATTCATATCACGATTATTTACCGAGGGTCTGCTTCACACCCGGCATGTGCTAGGCCTTGGGGACACTATGGTGAGCAAAACCAACCTCATGGGCTTACTGTACGTGAGGAGACAGTAGATAGGAAAAGAAGTACATAATTAACTTGTAATGGTTAGGATGGAACTATTTTCATGCAAGGATAGGGAATAATGTGGTGGGGGGAGCTTCTTATGTGATCAGGAAAGGTCTCTCTGAGGAGGTGACAAGGAACCTAGTCTTGTAGGATGATAAGGAACTGAACATGTAATGAATGGAAAGCAGAAGGGGTGGCAGGTGCAAAGGCCCTGAGGCAGGCTTGGTGTGTTTGAGAAACAAGGAGGCCAGAGTAGCTGGAGAAGGAGAGTGAGGGGGAGTGTAATAGGGGCAGAGATGAGCAGGGCCCAGGCTCCCAGGGCTGTGATAAGGAATTCAGTTCTTCAGCAGGAGAGTAACCTGAGTTTTATCTCCAAACGAAGAGAGTGCATCAGGGTTTGAGTGATGGGAAGTGAGAACAACTTCTTCTCTGTGGACTATCAGGCACATTTCAGGGACATGGGCTTCACATTTGAACTCACGTATGACCCAGGACAAGTCACTTCCCCTCTGCCAACCTCAGTTCTCCTTTGTGGGAGGATTGACCGGCGATGATCTGTGTCCAGGGAGGTGTCCTGGGAGCCTCGAGCTATCCGAACAGAAACTGAAGATAGAGAAGTGCCCTCCACAGTGGCCGTGACAGTGAAAACCTTTTGGAAGCCGTGTCACTGACATTTGTTCATAATTGAGTGAAGTCGCTGCTCTTCTTGACTCTGCTGTTGTCCCCAGGGCAGGCGACCAGTAAATACTGATTTACCGAGGCTGAGCCTACCTTATTTCACACTGGTGTCATTCATCTTTCTCCCAGGGGAAAAGTGTGAAGTGGCTGGGGAGCGCTGGGCGAGAGGGGGCTGGAGGCTGGCTGGGGACAGTGGTTGGGGTGAGACCAGGAGCTGGGCGCTGGGAAGGTGTCATTTTTTATGAATGATTTCCTGACAGGTAGAGAGGCTGACTCAGCTGGCAGCCTCCCGTGGGCTGGTGTGTGGGGCCTGCTCTTCCGGAATACTAATCGGCCTGGGGCAGCTGGCTGGGGAAGGAAGGGCCTCCGGTGGGGAGGGCGGCCGTGCATCTTTGGCGGTTTTTCTCCCCCAGAGCTTTTCTTAGCTTGTCCAGGGTGGGCTGGGGGAGGGAGCGGGACCCACCCCTCTCTCTCCTTCTCCTCCTTCTCCTTCCCCTCCTCCTCCCTTTCCTTCTCCCCTCCTCCCTCCCCTGCTCCTCCTGAGAGGCCCGCTGTCAGCAGCTTTCAGCTCTGCTGCCACCTCACGCCTGCCCTGCACTGCCTTCGCAGACGTGTGTCTGTGGGAGGGGTGAAGGCTGCTCCCCAGAACCCCTCCTCCGTGCACCAGCCCCTGGGAGCTCTCTCCCCAGAGAATCCCCCCACTGGCTCTGTCATCTCCCTCGAACCAGAGAAACCCTTCCAGAGAGAAGCCCTATGCTGGTGGCCGGCGTGGGAGGAAATCCAAGCCTGTCTCAAAGCCTGGACAGGAGACGTGTGTCTCTGAGCTTGGGTGTCTTTGCCATCAGAGAGGAAGAGGGGCAAGGGAATCTGTGGAATGTCTGACCACCTACTGGGCATCAGGAGGGCCTGCCAGGGGCCCGGTGGTGGAGCTTTCCATCTGGTAGACACCTTATTTCATTGAATTCTTACTGCAACATTAAGAAACAGTTATTATTTCCCCCATTTTACAGATGAGGAAACCAGCTCCGAGAGGGAAGTTCATTTGCCCCAAGTCACACAGCAATTAATCGAGGGAGTGAGGCTTCAAACCCAGTCTACTCAGCCCCAAAGCCCTGCCTTACACTTCACTCCCTGCCTCTTGGAGGGAAAGCCTGTGAAGAAGGGGAATTTGGAGGAAGACACCCCTCCCACTTATTGGTGCCAGAAGAGAAGCGAAACAGGGGATGTGGGAGTCAGGGACTCGAGTGGAACTTGCTGCGTGACCTCAGGCGACTGTGCCCTTTCTGTGCTCCTCCGTTTCCCCGTCTGCACCAGGAAAGGTTAAACTGGATGCTCCTGAGAGCCCTGCTAATGCCAGCATTTTCCTTCTGAAATCGCCTCAGCGAGGCCCAGAGTTCTGACAAGGACGGGGCACTGGCTTGCCTGAGGGTCCTGACGGCCGCGGCCACCGGAGCCCCTCCCTGCGGGCCTTCCCCTCGCGCTCTGAGGCTGCCCAGCTCAAGGAGGGAGAGGCACTGCTGGTGAACGGAAGCCGAGCCCAACCCCAGCTTTGCCTGGAAGGGTCACGTGACCTTGGGCAAGGCACTGGCCCACCAGGGCCTCAGAGAACGGCCCCTGGCCCGCGTCCCGTGCCCTGCCTCCGTCGTGAGGGCTCAGGAGATATTGGGAGGCCAAGGGCTCTGGGACGCCCACCTGGTGCCCTCCCTCTCAGGGTCGATTACATTGGGCCCTGGGCAGCAGCCGCAGGCCGTGGGAGTGGACGGAGGAGGCGGCCTCCAGAGGGCCAGGAGATCTGGTTGCTGAGGAGCATCTGGGTCAAGGTCTTCTCCCCACAGGCTTGTCTGCATGGTGAGTCAGGACTGCCCCCCTCGTCCTGGTCTCTGTGCCACACCCTGGGAAGGGGCGCCCCTGCTGGCCAAGATGGGGCAGAGTGGCAGGGTGGCTGGTGATGCTGGAGATAAGATGGAATAAGTTGGCGAGTTAAGCACACGGGGTTCCCAGAGGCCCCTGGCGGTAACACCTTGGGGAACATCTCTGGAACCATCCTGCAGGCTTCCTCCTTCCAGACCTGCCTTTACCGCCTGGGGACCGTTGGGAAGATGCTCGCCTCTCCATACCTGTGCCTCAGTGTCCCCATCTCTGATATGGGAGCAATGCCTTCTCTGGGGCTGTTGGAGGAGCACATGAAGCCAAGTGTGTGTTGTTCTTTTTTTCGGGTGTACATCATTATATTTCAGTTTCTGTGTAGATTGCATCATGTTCACCACCCAAAGAATAATCAAGTGTGTGTTCCTGGCACCCACGGTGACAGCCATTGCTGCTGGGGTGGCTGTCACTAGCAGTGGCATTATGCCTCCCCCAGCCCACCTCTCGCATTATGCTGGACTCTGCTCCCTGGATGGGGGCCACTGTCACCTTTGTCCCCTGACAGTACCCCGACGGGACCTCTCTGAGCACCTATAATGTCCTTGCTTCTTTGTGTGTCTGTCTCCCAGCTAGCCCTGGAATTCTAGGACTGTGACCCCACAGCCAACACCTATTGTTGCTGGCTGGGTGTGTTGACCATCTTGGCAGGGGGCAAAGCGGGACAGGGCTCTCCCCCACTTCTAGACCCCAGGGTACTACTCTGCGCCTCCCCCTCTCCTCGGGTTGCTGGTGGGAGCGTGGGGGCGACGTGGTCATTCAGTCACCTGTCGCATCAGGAGAAGCAGAGTTTCGCCCAGACTGCCTGGGGAAGGAGCCTGGCTGCCAATCACCACTTCCCCTTCAGTCACACCTGCCGCATCCTGAGCTGGTGGTTTGTGTTCCTCTGTGAGAGCTGATAAACTCTCCCCAGAGCCCTGCCCCCTCGCACCTCCCCCAGCTTAGCTTTCTAGAAGGCCCCAAACCTAGAAGGTGCTTGATCTGTCGTTGCCGGCTGGCTGCATGCTCGTGGGGCGGGGTTTTCCTCCCCAGGGACCAGCAGGGTAGAGAGGAGAGCAGTTTGAGTCAGATCCAAAAACTGCCAGAGACCTGAGCTGCAGCTCGACAGGCTCCACCGTCGAGGTCTGAGCCGGATGGTACTAGGAGGGACACAAATCGGAGGGGACACCGATGTGAGGAGCTGGGTTCAGAGCTCTTGGGAGCACCTGACGCTCTCAGCACAGCCAGGACCCGGCATTTCTGTGACAGCTCTAATCAGTGAGGGCCGGAAGAGACAGTGGGGATGAGACGAGACGCAGCTGCTGCCAGACTGGCACTGCATTTGGGGTCACACTCGGAGCCGGGTGGCCTCAGGCAGTGTCAGTGCAGCCTCTGTGCTCCCTGAGCCCCGACCCTTTTCCAGGCACTGGGCTACATCCGGGAGATAGCAAGATCCAGTTCCACAAATGCTTGTTGAGCACCTACCACACACCAGCCCCGGGGCCTCTGAGATGGACAGGATGCAGCCTCTGCACTGGGAAACCCCAGGGTGGACACGTGACCCACACCAGGTGATTCAGAACCATTCGAACAGAGGGTTGGGCATCCTTGGGGGGCGGGCAGGTAGGAAGGGAGCATCTCACTAGCCACAGGGCCATGTGCGAGTCACCTGGTTCTGTGCCTCGGTTTCCCCATCTGTCAGGCAGTCCTGCATGATCCAGCCTCTGCTTCGCCTCTGGCCTCATGTCTTGCCAGCCTCTCCATCACTCCATCTGATGCTCTGGCCTCCGGGGTCCTCCCAGGCCAACTCTTGTTAGCCAGGTCTCGGCTCAAGTGTCCTCTCCTCCAAGAGGTCCCCCTCCACTTGCCTCTCATCTCCCCTCCCCCACGTTCTCTATGACGCTTGCCTCAGGTGTGACAGTATGTTTATATGTTGTCCTTTTTACTGTCTTTCTCTTTCTAGCCTAGAGCTTGGCATTGAATAAATAATTGTTGAATGAGTGAGTGAATGAATGAATGAGCAGGTGTGCCAGATCCCGCAGGGCCTTGCTCACCACGCCAAGTGCAATCCTGGAGTTGGGAGGGCCGGAAGGATTTCAAATAACGCCGCAACACCATGACCAGAACTGTGTTGTTAAAAGGGCTTCCTGTCACCCCGTGAGGGGGGAGGAGAGAGGGAGGCAGGAGACCAGAGGAGAGGCCGTCGTGGTCTCCTTTCCCTCTCCCCCCTTCCCCTCCAGGCCTCACCCCTCCAAAATGGGGTTTTGTCAGCTCAGAGCCCGGTTCCTCATGAACTGTCACTGTAAACAGCCCAGAGGCCAGGAAGAAGATTCTTTTTTATTATTTTTTCCTCCTTGAAAGACTAGCTTAATGAAAAACTGCCGCACTGGGGGAGAGAAGAGAGAGGCCCTGCACGCCCGAGCTGAGGGGGGCGCTCGGCTCCTCTAGACAGAGCGGAGGCCCAGAGAGGGATTCCCGCTGGCCGGGAGCATCCCTGTGCACCTCAGGGCTGGTGCTGGACGCACATTGTGCTTGAAAGAGTGCACACCGGGAGTGTCCTCGTCTCGTCTCGGAGCAGTCTGGCCCTGAAGGAAGGGAGGGCTCTGCAGGAAGCACACTGAGCCTTTGTGGGGCAGGAGGAAAACCCAGGGGCACCTAGAAACTCAGAAGGACTGTCTCGAGGGAGGTTGGGTCCTGTGAGGAGGCGTCCTCACTTCCTGTCGCTGGGTGGGGATGGACTGATCCCAGGGCAAGCGGGGGCCACTGTTAACCAGCTTTGGGCAGAGCCCTGCTCTTTCTCTGAGCCTCAGGTCCTGGCCCTGCGGTGGGGTGGGTGTTTCGCAGAGGCGAGGGTGTGGGAGAGACCTGTTGGTTGATGAATTTATCTGAGCACCCCCCACGGAGGTGAGGAGGTGAGGGATCCTTGTGCGGACTCCTGAGGTAGAGACGCTATGATGTGTGGGGAGGGGGCAGGGTGGGGGAACTGTGGCCCACCAGGAGGGCCCCCAACCTGAGGCAGCCAGGGGATACAGAGCCAGGGGCCTGAGGGAACAGGATGAGGGCAGGCTCACAGGAGGCGGGCAGGAAGGAGTGCGTTTAGAGACACAGAATAGGCACAAACGCAGAGAGCAGAGGAGGCCGAGGAGAGCGTAGACGGGGGAGATGCAGCGAAGCCTGAGGTCAGGGCTTCCTTCATGGACGTCATGTAGGTCCCTCTGCGCCCCAGGTCTGCATGGTTTGTTTATGGCCTTGGCTGTGCAGGGCCTCAGTTTCCTCACCTGATCATTGGAACAATAAGATTTCTAGCACCTACTTGTCGTGAAGCCCACGAAAGGCATTGTCCAAGTCAGCTTCCAAACTCTAATGAACTGCATTCTGACCGAGAAGCTTTGAGAGACGAAGACCGGGACGGCAGTCAGCTCAGCAGGACAGTGTAAGGAGATCAGAGTTAGAATTGCCCTTTTTTTGGTAAAGGGCCTTGTTGGTGAGGAAGGGCAGAGAGGATGCAAAACATGTGGACGTTATCTGTAAGGAAAGCTTCCAGGGTGGGATGGGCTAAAGGAGCGGCCATCCCTGGAGAGGGCCCGGCCTTGTCCTGTGAACCCGGGCTGCCCGGCCGGGCTCTGACCTGACGGCGCCCCCCAGCGGACAGTTCTAAAACTCCTGAATGTTTTCCCGCTTGCTTTTTCTCCCTTATTAGAACAATGTATTGTAGTATTTTCCTGAGTACCAAACTGATAAATCCAAATACAACATATTTTCTGTAGAACGGATTCCTAGAAGCACCAGAGCTGGATTGCTGGACACAAGCATTTTTCACGCAGGCCGGTTACATCTAAGTGTCTTTCCCAAAATGTGCACCAATGTGCAGTCCTTTTTTGTTTCATTTAAACACAAACACCAAGATGACACTGGGTGGATTGCTTCCTCTGCAGTGTCCTGTCCATAAAGTGAAAGAGATGGGTTGGAAAAAAAACACACAGAGAACCAATCTTCTCTGAGTAGCATGCCCGCCCTGGCTGGGCACTCACGGTGGTGGTGGTGGTGGGGGGGGGGGGTGCCTGGTTAGACCCCCCACGGAGCCGGCCACGGCTGGGGGACTTGCCAGGCAGTGACCTGCCCAAGGTCACACAACCCCTGGGTCTCAGCTGGCTTTGCTCCCCCAGCCTGGCTGATCTCCAAATCCTTTGTGCCCTGGCTCCCTCACCCGGCTCCCCAGTTTCTTCACTCGTTCCACCCGCGAACAGCTCTGCGTGGCTACCGTGGCCAGGCTCTCTGCTTCATGTTGGGGACACCACCATGAGCAAAAGCAGATGTGTCCCCGCACACTTGAAGAATCTCACAAATAAACGTGTGATTACAAATGGAGCCGAACGGCTGGGCGCGAAGCACAGACCAATGCAGGGTGAGGGGACCTGCAGTGGGCCAGGCACTGCCTCTGTCTTTGTCCTGACAGCAGGGCGGGGGTGACCGCTCACGGTCACAGGGGATGACTGAGTGAAAGATGGAGCGGAAGGATCAGTGTGTGCTTTTTGAAGCTGTTGTCTGAGGCTCCCTGTCCCTCATGTGTCCCCTGGAGCCGCACCTGGGCCTCTGGGCCCGGGACCTGCGGTGGTTGGGGCTCCCTGATGTGGGGAGTGTGTGGCCGTTGAGCCCACCTCCGGCAGCTAGGTCTGAAGTGCCGGCCACTTCCGCCCTTTGCTCTCGCTGTGGTTGGTGATGGGGCTGAGACATCTCGGGCCAGCACTGAGGGGAGTGGGAAGGGGCAACTGGACTGTCCCAGCTTGTCTGTGGTTCGGAGGGCCCAGTGCTGCCTCTTCCTGCCATTCGTCCCAGCCCTGGGTCTTATCAGGAGGGACTCTTTCCAGAGCTTCTCCTCGCCCCTTCTCCCCGCTTCCCTTCCTCCCCCTCCCCCCAGGCTGTGTGGTAAGACAGAGAGGTGCCCTTCCTTTATGGACACTCCTTTTCAGCCCTGCTGGTCCGCTGGTTTCCATTCTTCCCCTTCGCAAGTACTTTGGGGTCCCCCAGGCCTGACACCAGCATTGCCTCCCCGTGTCTCAGAGCCTGTTTCCCACCAACAGTGTTTACCAGGGCCACATTTTCTTCACTCGTGCATCCACTGATGGACGTGTGGGTTGTTCCCACCTCTTGGCTATTGTAAACAACGCTGCAGTGAAACACGGGAGGGCGAGTACATTTTCAAGACCCTGATTTCAGTTCTTTTGGAGAAATCCCCAGAAGTGGGATGGCTGGGTCATATAATACCCATTTTCATTTTTAATTTTTTTTGAGGAGCTTCCATACTGTTGTCCATAACAGCCGCACCATTTTACATGCCCACCAACAGTGCGCAAGGGTTCTCTTTTTTCCACATCCTCCCACACCCGTTAACTCTTGTCTTTTTGATAACAGCCATTCTAACTTGTGTGAGGTGATATCTCGTGGTTTTGATTTGCGTCTCCCTGCTGAGCACCTTTTCGTGTACCTGTTGGCCATTTGTATGTCTCTTTTAAAGAAAAGTTTCTTCGGGTCCTTGGCCCATTTTTCATTTGGGTTATTTGATATTTTTGCTATTGAGTTGTAGGAGTTTCTTGTACATTACCCCCTTATCAGATAAATGGTTTGCAAATATTTTCTCCCGTTCTGTAGGTTGCCTTTCTGTGTTGTGGATTGTTTCTTTTGCTGTGCAGCAGCTTTTTAGGTTGATATAGTTCCACTTTTCTATTTTTGCCTTTGTTGCCTGTGCTTTTTGTGTCAGATCCAAGAAATCGTTGCCAAGACCGATGTTGTGAAACTTTCCCCCTATGTTTTCTTCTAGGAATTTTATAGTTTCAGATCTTACATTTAAGCCTTCTATCCATTTTGGGTTGATTTTTGTGTATGGTGTAAGATAAGCGTCCAATTTCATCCTTTTGTATCCAGTCTACCCAGCACCATTGGTTGCTTGTTTTTTTGTTTTGTTGCTGTTTTTTTTTTTTTTTTTTTTTTGCTGAGGAAGATTTGCCCTGAGCTAATATCTGTTGCCAGTCTTCCTCTTTTTTTTTTCTTTTTTTTTGCATGTGAGCTGCCACCACAGCATGGCCACTGACAGATGAGTGGTGTAGGTCCGTGCCCGGGAACCGAACCCAGGCAACCAAAGCGGAGCACACCAAACTTAACCACTAAGCCACTGGGGCTGGCCCAGTTGCTTGGTTTTTAAGGGCCTTCCTGGCAGAATAACACATTTTCGGTTCTTTGCAGATTCCCCCAAAGTTTCTTTAGAAATATTACTGGTCTGTGAAATCCTGTGAACAAAACTCTCATAGCTTTATTATGGGGACAAATTATATTTTAAAGATCAGGGCATGTTGGCCAGTATACACATGGCTCTTACGAGAAGAGTGGATCAGTCAAGAATGTTCCAGAAAATCTGGGCCATAGGGCCCATGTCCTTGGAGGCCACATCCCAGTCTGACTGGTAGTTGATTTCTTCTCCCCGGTCAGACTGTGAGCACTTTGGAGTTCAGGATTCCACCGAGTAGGTGCTCACTTAACATTCATTCATGTCCACACAGCCAGGGGCGCTGAGATCAGAGAGGTGAAGCCCTTCACCCACATCACAGAGCAGCTCAGGCAGAGGCAGCCAGGCCCAGGTTCTCCCAGCTCTGGGGCCAGCACTGTTTTTTGTTTTTTGGGGGTTTTTTTGCTGAGGAAGATTGGCCCTGAGCTAACATCTATACCAATCTTCTTCTATTTTGTATGTGGGTCACCATCACAGCGTGGCTGCCAAGTAGTGTAGGTCCACACCTGGGACCAAACCTGGGCTACTGAAGTGGAGCGCACCAAACTCAACCACTAGGGCACGGGACTGGCTCAGCCCAGCACTGTTTTGACTGCCCTGTTATTAACACGTGGCTCTCTGCCTGCCCTGCTTAAAACCTTCCTCACCCTGTGGCCCAGAATGGCTGAGAAGGAGCTTTTTCCATCTGAAATGGAAAGCTTGACTTTGTAGAGATGGGGTTTATACCATTTAGTGCCTCCCCAAGCTGCCGGCATGGCACCTGGCACCCAGGGAGAGCAGGGTAAATGTCTGAACGAAGCGATGACCAGCAGTTTCAACTAAGAGGCAGCTCAGAGCCAGAAAGTCGAATATTTAGATTCTGCTTCCTGCTCTGCCTCAGGTTTGCCGTGTGACACTGGACAGGTCCCTTCCTGTCCCTAGGCCTTGGTTATCTCATCTGTTAGTAATAACAGCAACAATAACAATAGATAACGTAATGAGCACCTCCTACGTGTCTGGCACTGCCCTGAGCACTTTTCTAAGTAGAAACCCATTTACTCCTCCCAGTCACTGCAGAGACAGAGATTATTAATGCCTCTGGTATACAGATGAGGAACAGAAGCCCAGAAGGGTTGAGTATCTTGTCCAAGGTCACACAGCTAGTTAGAAGGGCAGCAGGGTTTCAAACCCAGGTAGGCTGGCCCCAGAGACCACCTCATCACTGTGTGATACCCAGCATCCAGAAGATGGATCTTTCCTCGCTCAGAACCACAGCGATTCTATGAGATACAGAAAGTGGCAGCTGTTTCAGTTCTAGGCCTGTGGCAAATGTTTCTGATTGAGTTCCTTTAGGGTTTGTTAAATAGAAATAAGCAGATCTCTTCCGGGAAGGAAGGTGACTGCTACGACAGGGTCACTGGAGAGGAATTTTGGCAGAGAGGGAGAGAAAAGAAATGGTAAGTCCTGTCTCCCTGTCTCTCCACGGCCTCGTCAGCGCTCCCTGCAGCTCCACAGCAGCTGCCTGAAACCAAGTCCGGGCCAACTTTGGCCCTCACCTGGGCATCAATCTGAGCAGCCAGCATCACCTGCTCTGAATCTTTCCACGTGGTGGCCAAAGTCAGCCTGAAAGGACAGCAATGGATCACATCCCCCCCCCTGCTCACAGCCTTCCCATGGCTTCTCGAAGCTCTTGGAATAAAACCCAAGGCGACCCCCCCGCCCACCTCTCCGACCTCTCTCATTCCTCCGCCCTCTGCTCACCAGCCTGTAGCCCTGCCCTGTCCCGACCCGTAGCCACTAGCCAGATGGGGCTGCTGAGCACTTGGAATGTGGCCAGTCTGAACTGAGATGTGCTTGTCCGTATAAAATACACCCAGGGTCTCGAAGCCATAGTACAAAAAGAGAGGATATGAAAGATCTTGTTAATAATTTTTATATTGATTAGATGTTGAAATGATAATATTTTAGATACATTGGGTTAAATAAAATATGTTATTATAGTGAATTTCACCTGTTTCTTTTTCCTTTTTTATTGTGGCGACTAGAAAATTGTGAACGCCATCTGCGGCTCCCGTTCTGTTCCTGGTGGGCAGTGCTGCTCTAGCCACACTGGCGTGCGTCCACCATGGACCAGGCCCAGCTCTTCCCAGCCCCAGGCAGACGGGCCCTCGGATGCCTCCCCGCAGCTCTTCTCCCCACCCCTGTAGCTGCCACCATCACCAAGAACCTTTCTGTTTCTTATCTTTCTGTGGAGTGCAGGCTGCCAGCAATCTGCTCCTGGGCCGGCACCTGGCTCCAGGCTGGCCGGAAGGCCACGTGGTCCGGCAGAGGCCTGGGGGAGGGAAGGGTGGGAACGGGCCATTCCTCAGCCTGGAGCCGTGGGAGGGCGTCTTCAGCCAGAGGGCTCCACCTGCCGCTGGTCAGGGTTTCCCTGAGACGGGAGAAGGTGATCAGCAGCTCTGAGCAGAACACACCGGCTATAAGGGGCTTTGGGCTTTTCATGGGGTCCTGGGAACCTACTGTGACAGTAGGACCAGGGTGTGAAGCCCCTCGGGCTTCCTCATAAGAACTCATCTGGCAGCCTGGGTCGGTTGTCTGTGCACCAGGCCCTCTGGAAACGCCGGTGGAGCCGAGGCCGACTTGGGCTCAGCCACGGACCCCAGGGTCCATCTCGGCCCTACTGCTCACCACACAGTGACCTGGGCAGGTCACTCAGCTCCACTCCAAATGAAGATCAGCTCCCTGCCTGGGCCGATGAGGATAAGAGGGAGAGCTATATATCCAGTGTCAATGGGGCACAGTGTGGGGACACATAGGTGCTCAGGCCATCACAACGTCCTCTTGACCAGCATCCCCTCCCCACTGTCAGCCACCTTGCAGGACACTCGCCACAATGGGGATGGAAACAATGCATGGCCTCAGTTCCTGAGCCAGAGGGCCCTCTCGAGGGGAGGATGGCTGGTCATCGCCTGGTTCTGTGTTCATCCTGAGGACCCCTCCTCTGCCAGGATCTGGAGGAGGAGGAGATGCCACCATGTCAGTGCAAAGGGCCTGTGGGTTTAACTGACCACAAGCTCAGAGTGAGTCAGCAGGTGACCTGACTGCTAAAATAGCCCAGGAGGAGGCAGAAGCTTCCAGAACCAGAAGAGGGCAGCTGGGATCTCGGCTGGAAGGAAGCGAGGGCACTGTTCTTGGAACTCACCCAACTCGAGAGAGCAGGGAGCTCCTTCTCTGGAAGCCTCTGCCTCAGTGCAGACCCTGTGGGTGAGGACGGGGTGGGGCAGGAGGAGGTACGGGGGAGGAGAGGCAGGGCTGGATCTCCTGGAGCACAGGAGCTCGGAGGCGACGCTGCATTCTTACTCTCTGTCCTCCTCCAAACACTGCTCTCGAGTGAACCCACATAGCTTTTCTAAGACGGGGTCAGCGCCCCTGGGCTTTCACCTCTCAGGTTAGAGGAAACCCTGGATTGGAAGGGCCCAGGGAGACCAGGCGGGCCAGGCCCTCCATTCCCACACGGGGAAGCCGAGAGTCTGCCCGAGGCCCACGGTGAGTGAGAGGGTGACAAAGGCCAGCTCTCTTGCAGCCCTCCTGCTGCCCTTAGCAGCTCCCACAGAAGTGCAGGGAACAAGCAAAAAGGCTGCCCTTGTACAGTAGGTAGTGAATGTCTCCATTCTCAGCCCTCGAGAGCATCATCTCCCAGTGTCCCCAGCCAGGAAATTTACAGCCTACAACTGAGCCTTCCGGAAGGCCCTGGGCAGGCCTGGGCTCCAAGTGGGCGGTGTCCCCTTGCTGGTTCCTCCACAGGCAGAGACGGCTGGTGAATTCCACGAGCTCTGTGCTGGCTGCTCTGGGCCTCCAGGTCCCTCAGCTCCCGCTGGGGCTGGGCCAGCCATTGAGGACAGAGCCCAGAGGCCACTCAGGTCGGTGTGGAAGGTCGGTGGGGCGGTGGAGGGGATGAACTTGGGGAGGGGAAGCCCTCTACTCTCCTTTTCTGATTTATGTCTAATTATAAAAGCAATTCATATGCATTGTAAAATTTAGAAGCTGCAAAAAGGTGGAAAGGAGAAAACGAAAATCACCTGTCATCCATTGCCCAGCAAGCAATAACTGCCGTTGTTATTTTGTTATATTTCTCTCTAGTTCTGTTTTTCTGTAAGGATCACACATACGTGTATAAGTGTGTATTTTAATTGTAATCATACTGAATAGCTGGCTTTTCCCCTCCACATTACATTATATCGTGAACACTTTCTCACAGCGTTAAAATTTTTTTGTTATTTAATGGCTGTGTAATATTCTATTAATAATTTATTTAGCCATTCTCCTGGTTTTATTTTTTTTTTCATTCTCCTATTTTGACTCTTTTTTTACCAAAAGAATTTGACAGTTTTAAAATTCCACTTAAAAATATAAATCTGGCTTTATGGCTGCCGAGATGGAGTAGTTCTGGGGTATCCTGTCTGCCATTCACACTGAAGGGGGCCCCTCGATTTAATATCTGGAGTAACGGCAAAGGTTGAGCGTTTGGAAAAAGTGAAAAGCAAAAAATTAAACCCGCCACACCTGGGGGCCTTAGGAAGGGAGCCCCCCCACCATCCAGCAGCACTGTGCTATCTGGCTGTGCCCATCCTGGGCAGCATCCCGGGGCAGGGCTGGTGGAAAGGTCGAGCAGCCCCATTTCACATTTTGCCTGGGCCACGAGTGGACAGTGTGGTCTGGGTGAGTCCTTGTACTGCCCTGATTCCTAGGCCGTCAAGTGGACCTTATGCTGAGCGGCTGGACTCA
Organism: Equus quagga; assembly: GCF_021613505.1. Lineage (NCBI taxonomy): Eukaryota > Metazoa > Chordata > Mammalia > Perissodactyla > Equidae > Equus > Equus quagga. Next base: position 85,493,702 of record NC_060278.1, on the reverse strand, counting down.
GTGCCCCAGTGCTGCCTCTGCGCCGAGATTGCTGTCAGTGGGGAGCAAAGGAACGAAGGGGTGATGGGGCCAGGTGGCCATGGGCAAGTGGCCCCCGCTCTGTAAGAGGCCTGGAGCCCCTCCCGGCTGGGCCATCTGGAATGGCGGCCCTTGTTGGCCTTCCGGCTGTCCAGACTGGATCAGTCCACACCCCTTTGAACAGCTCTGGCCTCCCTGGGGCCCTGATTTAGTCCCTGGGGAAGGCACCAGTCGGGGTCCCCCACCCTTCCTGGAACCAGGCCCGAGTATGACTCATGGAGAACCCCAAGGTCTGCTGCATCCCCCAACCCTTCCAGAGAAATTCCCCATTGTATTCAGGGCCCAGAGGTCGAGCAGGCAGTGCTTCGGGAGGCTCGAGGCTGCACACCACTGGGATACAGGCTTCGGGAGGGCGGGGGCCTGGTGCTTCTCATTCACTTGGTGCCCTCAGTCCCCAGCACCGTGCCTGGCCCACAGTAGGCCCTCAGTAAATACTAGCAGATCAAGGCAAGTGGTGGCCTCTGTCTGCCTTGGTTTCCCTTTCCATTCTGCCCTGCTAGGCTGTGAGCTCTGTGAGAGCAGAGACGAGCCCGGTTTACCTGAGTCTTCAGTGCCCAGCAAAGACACTGGCACGTGGAAGGGCCCACGAATGCATAAAGCAACAGAGAACGGATGGATTAACGAAGGTCACGTCCCAAGAGTCTGAACTCCCAAGGAACGTGCTCCCTTCTCCCCACCTCCCCTCCACAGGCGCTCCCTTCCCTCCCTCTGCAGGGTCCTGGATGGTCCCTTCCTCTGTCCCTCCTTGGTTGACACTGACCACCAGGAACTTCTGAGGCTTCCTGGGTGTGCAACTTTGGACGTGTCACTTGACCTCTCTGAGCCTCCATTGCCACTTCTGTAAAATGGAGCTCATATGACGACACATTGAAGGGTTTTGGGAGACTTAGTACCCGGTTGCACAGTTGGTGCCTGGCAGGTGGTGGCCCCCCCAGAAGAAGCAGCCCTCTTGTTGGCAGTGGCCTGGTCCTCTGTCCACGGCACGAGATGATCTTGGGCTGGGGCTACCCAAGGAGGCAGCGGAGGTTTACAGATCCCCTGAGACCCTGGCAGCTGTCCCTGGCACTGTGCCCTTGGCTCTGTCACTCAGTGTCCTTTCTCCTGCTGGGAAGGCACACGCTGTCGCTGGGGGGCTCGGCCGGGAGGTGGGCCCAGCTGCCCTGGAGAGCTGCTCTCCTGTGTCCCCTGCAGCGGGAGAAGGGGCTGTCTGTACTGCCTCAGAAAGCTTCCAGCCAGGAAGCCCCAGCACAGGGTGGGACGGCAGCTGCGTAATGGGAGCCCCCCCGTGCCCTCTCAGCCTGTCACTCAACTCCCTGGGCCTCCAGACTTTAAGATCGGGGGAAATATAGTCAGCCTGAAGATTTGCAGGCCTCATGAGATGGTGTACAGGACAGCACTTTGGCCATTGTCACGCACGCTCCCGAGGTTATAAGACAATAACTCTGTTAATAGTACTAGGGGCTGCCCACAGGGGTGGGGAACGTGCCCACAGCCCCTCACGGCTGGGATAGGCCGCCTGGCCCCACCACATAGTTGCTGTGGGATGTGGACAAGTGACCTCCCTCTCTCAGCCTCAGTGTCCTCATCTGCAAGACGAGGGCAGCCACCCTCTCGGGTTCCTGGGAGGAGTCTCTGAGGCCGTGCACACCAGGGGTCCCGCCAAGTCCGGCCTCAGAGATAATGGCTGCTCCAGGCACCCCCACTTTCAAGCACCTGGGCCCAGTCATCTGGGATCCCCGGACCTCGGTTTGCCCATCTGTCCTATGAAGATGATGATCCCACCTGTGGCCTCAGGTCATCAGGAGAGCTCAATAAAATGAACCACGTCATCCACCTGGCATGAGGACCTGGCAGGTAGAAAGTGGTCATTTTGTTACTATTATGGGTTTTCTTGCTGATAGTGGCCAAGCCAGCCAGGTGACTGTCCCCAACGCCCCCACACCTCCTGCCCAGGGCTTCTGCTCGCCCACGACAGGAGACTGGTACAGATGGGAGCAGAGTGACCCCCATCAGGCTCACCAGGCCAGAACTGCATGCCCACTGTCTTTGGAGCACGGGGCATGTGGGCTGGCTGTGCAGCAGCTGCCACCAGCTGCCCAAAAGGGTCTGAGTCTCCAGGAAGCTGCTGGGGGGCTGGGCCTTGGGGTCTTGGCTAGGCCCTGGGGCGCCGAGCAGGCAATGAACCTTTATCTTCTCCTGAATGTGCCCCTGCCCCACCTCCCAGCTGCCCAGTCTGCCTTTCTGCTCACATGACGTCAGAGCTCCAAGGGAAGGCCTGAAACACAGCAAATAGCCTTGTTGTTTTTTCTGGCTGTAAAAGTCATTCTTGTTCATTGCAGAAAGAAATTAGAAAATTCAGAGAAATATAAATTAAGAGCACCCCAAATCCCAAACTTCCACCTGTTTTTGCGCATATACCCATATAGATTGCCTTCACAAGAAAGGAATCCTATGATATTTGCTTTTAAAAAATTGGGATGAACAGACTTTATTTTTTAAATCTTTTTTATTATAAAATATGACACATACACAAAGACCATATAAAATAATTGTTCCACTTGATGAATTGTTATGAGGCACACACTCTGGGAACCACCACCCAGGTAAAGACTCTGCCAGCCAACGCAAGCCCTCAGCGTGCCCCGTCTCGGTCACACCACCTGCCTCTCCCAAGAGTTACCGTTATCCTGACTTTTAAGATCATCACTTTTTTGCTTGTTATCACCGCAGTGTGCATCCATAGATGCTATAATTTTGTCTTTAAAAAAATCTGGGGGCTGGCCCACTGGCGTAGTGGTTAGGTTTGCTCGCTCCGCTTCAGCAGCCCAGGGTTTGCAGGTTCAGATCCCAGGCATGGATGTGGCACCGCTCATCAAGCCACGCTGTAGCAGACGTCTCACATATAAAATAGACGAAGATGGGCAAAGATGTTAGCTCAGGGCCAATCTTCCTCACCAAAAAAAACCCAAAAAACAAAAACCTGTCTTTTAAGTCCCTTTGATCAACAGGTTTATTATTTTAACTTGCTTTTTTTTCTGTTTGGCAGTATATCTTGGATCTCATCCATGTTAGTAAATGTGACTCTCCTTTTTTTTTTTTTTTTTTTATAAGATTTTATTTTTTCCTTTTTCTCCCCAAAGCCCCCCGGTACAGAGTTGTGTATTCTTCGTTGTGGGTTCTTCTAGTTGTGGCATGTGGGACGCTGCCTCAGCGTGGTCTGATGAGCAGTGCCATGTCTGCGCCCAGGATTCGAACTAACGAAACACTGGGCCGCCTGCTGCGGAGCACGCGAACTTAACCACTCGGCCACGGGGCCAGACCCAGTGACTCTCCTTCTTAATCTTTTTTAATGACTCTGTTGTTCCATCCCAGGGATGAAGATAGCTGACCTGTCCCCCTACTGATGGGCGTTAGGTTACTCTCACACTTTTACTGTTACAAATGATACTGTGATGGAAATCTTTACACATATGTCCTTGTGCACTTGAGCAATTCCTAGAAGAAATTTCTAGAAGTGTGGTCATGAGTCCAAAGGACAGGCTCTTTTTTAAAAAAATAAATAAATAACAGCTTTGTTGAGATCTGATTCACATGCCGCAGTTCATCCGTTTAAAGTGTACGATTCAATGGTTGTTAGTATATTCAGAATTGTGCAACCGTCACCACAATCAATTTTAGAACATTTCATCACCCCATAAAGAACCCCATACCCATTTCTCCCCAATCCCCTCTCCCAGCCCTAGGCAACCACTGCTCTAAAAAACAATCTACTTCCTGTCTCTATAGACTTTTCCGTTCTGGACGTTTCATATAAATGAAATCATATGATACGTCATGTTTGGTGACTGACTTCTTGAGTGTAACGTTTTCAAGATTTATCCATGTCATGGCATGTGTCAGTGCTTCATTCCTTTTTTTTTATTTTATTTTATTTTATTTTTTTAATTTTTTTTAAAGATTTTATTTTTTCCTTTTTCTCCCCAAAGCCCCCCGGTACATAGTTGTGTATTCTTCGTTGTGGGTTCTTCTAGTTGTGGCATGTGGGACGCTGCCTCAGCGTGGTCTGATGAGCAGTGCCATGTCCATGCCCAGGATTCGAACTAACGAAACACTGGGCCGCCTGCTGCAGAGCGCGCGAACTTAACCACTCGGCCACGGGGCCAGCCCCAGTGCTTCATTCCTTTTTGTTGCCGAATAATATCCCATTGAGGCATATACCACATTTTATTTATTCATTCATCAGTGGATGGACATTTGGGTTGTTTCTACCTCTTGGCTCTTATGGATAATGCTTCTGTGAACATTTGTGTAAGTTTTTGTGTGAATGCATCTTTTCATTTCTCTTGGATGTACACCTCCTAGGTATGGAATTGCTGGGTCATATGGTAATTCTGTTTAACCTTTTAAGGAACAGCCAGACTGTTTTCCAAAGCGGCTGCACCATTCTACATTCCTACTGCAGTGTGTGAGCGTTCCGATTTCTCCACATCCTTGCCAACACTTGTTATTATTGTCTTTTTGATTATAGCAAACCTAGTGGGTGTGGAAACCTCGAGGTTTTGATTTGCATGTCCCCGATGGCTAATGATGTTCAGCATCTTTTCAGGAGCTTATGGGCCACTTGTATATCTTCTTTGGGTCAATGTCTATTCAAATCACCTGTCCTTTTGTGTGTGTGTGTGTGTGTGTGTGTGTGTGTGTGTCTGTGTGAGGAAGAGTGGCCCTGTGCTAACATCTGTTGCCAATCTTCCTCTTTTTGCTTGAGGTAGGTTGTTGCTGAGCTAACATCTGTGCCAGTCTTCCTCTATTTTGTGTGGGACGCTGCCACAGCATGGCTTGATGAGCAGTGCTAGGTCTGCGCCTGGGATCCGAACCTGCGAACCCTGGGCTTCCAAAGCAGAGGACATGACCTTAACCACTATGCAACCAGGCCAGCCCTTGCCCATTTTAAAATTGTTATTGAGTTATAAGAGTTCTTTATATATTTTAGCTACAATTCCTCATCAGATACATGATTTGCAAATATTTTTTCCCATTCTGTAGGTTCTCTTTTCATTTTCTTCTTCTTAAGATTTTTTTAAAATTTTTCCTTTTCTCTCCAAAGCCCCCTGGTACATAATTGTATACTTTTAGTTGTGGGACCTTCTAGTTGTGGCATGTGGGACGCCACCTCATTGTGGCCTGATGAGCAGTGCCATGTCCGCGCCCAGGATCCAAACGGGCGAAACCCTGGGCTGCCGAAGCAGAGCGCGCGAACTTAACCACTCGGCCACTGGGCTGGCCCCCTCTTTTCATTTTCTTGATGAAGGCCTTTGCAGCGCAAAGGTTTTCGGTTTTGATGATGTCCAGTTTGTCTATTGTTTCTTCTTTTTTGCTGTGCTTTTGGTGTCATGTTTAAGGAACCATTACACAGTCCTAGATTATGAAGTTTATGCCTATGTTTTCTTCTAAGACTTTTATAGTTTTAACTCTTACTTTTGGGACTGAGACCCATTTTTTTTTCTCCTTTTTCTCCCAAAGCTCCCCCAGTACGTAGTTGTATATTCTTCGTTGTGGGTCCTTCTAGTTGTGGCATGTGGGACGCTGCCTCAGCGTGATCTGATGAGCAGTGCCACGTCCGCGCCCAGGATTCGAACCAACGAAACACTGGGCCGCCTGTAGCGGAGCGCGAGAACTTAACCACTCGGCCACGGGGCCAGCCCCATGAGACCCATTTTGAGTTAACTTTTGTGTAGGGTGTGAGGAAGGTGTCCAGCTTCCTTCTTTTGCACGTGGATAACCAGCTGTCCCAGCACCGTTTGGTGACAAGACTGTCCTTTCCCCATGGAATTGTCTTGGCATCCTTGTTGAAAATCAGTTAACTGTAAATGTGAGAATTTATTTTTGGACTCTTAATTCTGTTTCATCAACTATATGTCTATCTTTATGCCAGTACCACACTGTTCTGATGACTGTATCTTTGTAGAAAGTTTTGAAATCGGAAGGGTGGGTCCTCCAACGTTGTTCTTCTTTTTTCAACATTATTTTGGCTATTTGAGGTCACTTGAATTTCCATATGAATTTTAAGATCAGCTTGTCAATTTCTACGAAGAAGCAAGTTGGAATTTTTATGGGGATGTCGTTGAATCTGAAGATCAATTTGGGGAGTCCTGCTGTCTTAATATTAGGTCTCCAGAGCCATGAACATGGATGTTTTTCCACTTATTTAGTTCTTTAATTTCTTTCAACAATACTTTGTAGTTTCTAGAGTATAAGTTTTATGCTTTCGTTAAATTTATTCCTCAGCATTTTATTCTCTTTGATGTGAGTGTAAATGGAATATTTTCTAAATCACATTTTTGAAGTGTTTATTTGCAAGTGCAAAGAGATGCAATTGACTTTTGTATGTTCGTCTTGTATTGTGAAACTTGCTGAACTCATTTATTAATTTTAATATTTTGTGAGTGTGAATTCCTTAGGATTTTTTATATACAAGATCATGTCATCCACAGAGATAGTTTGACTTCTTCCTGTGCAATCTGGAAATCTCAGCCTTTCTTTCCTTGCTGAGTGCCCTGACTGGAGCTTCCAGTACAATGTTGCATAGAAGCGGTGAAAGCAGACATCCTGGTCTTGTTCCTGATCTCTGGGGGAAGCACCCAGTCTTTGACCATCCAGTATGATACTCGCTGTAGGAAGGCTCACTTTAGGATTCCTGAAAGGTGGCTGGTTACAGCCTCACTACCAGCAGCGTATGCGAGGGACCCCAGTGCCCTCGCCCCTTGCCAGCACGGTAGCCCCAGGTTTTAGAGGTGAGGAACCCAAGGCCAGGGAGGGGAAGTGCTGCATGGGCCATCACACGGGCTTCTCAGCTGCATGCTGTCCAGCTGTCCACAGTCTCTGGGGAGTGAGCCCTCTGGACACTCAGCCTTCCCTCTGCGGATGCCCGAGACCCACCAAGGGCAGCCACTGGTGCAGAGGGAGGTCTGGGTTCTGTTCTGGGCTCTCGGCCACTGACTTACTGTATGACCTGGGGTAAGTCATTTCCCTCCACCGGGCCTTAGTTTTCCCCTCTGTGCTGTGGGAGGAGTGATCCACTCTGAAGTCCCCCAGCTCTGACCACCAAGCCTTAATCCCACAGCTGCTTCTGCCACTGCCCAGAGTGGCCACCAGAGGGCGCCCCAGACCAGCATTCGGCCCAGCTCTGGCGCAGGGGTCCCGGGAGGCTGAGGCTGGGTGTGTTTTCCAGGAGCCGCTAGCTTTGCTGGCAGTGGCTTCCTTGTGGCTAGACCTGCCCATGTCCTCTGCCCGATTCCTCTGGCTGAGCCCTGATCTCTGAGGGGGCAGGATGGAGACATCACCACCAAGGCCAGTGACCTTGCACTCATCCCTGCCGGCTTTGGGTCGGCTGCCTAAGGCCCCGGCATCCTAGCGTCAGGGCCAACAGCCTTGAGTTTCTCAGCCTGCAAAGGTTGGCACTGACTCTGGGCCTCTCTGGGGCGCTGCGTCCTCCGCCGCTGCACTGCCAGGCAGCAGGAAGCCCCGTCCTGGTGAGCGCCTGGGCCGCCAGAAGGGGCACATCACAGTCCATTTTGGACGCGGATGGATTCTCCCTGGGAGCCCTGGACGGTGCAGTCTATGAAACTACAGCACCTGGGACCCCCAGATACTCGGAGTGACGGACCCCAGAACCACAGAAGCAGGCACCGTAGGCGTCAGGCGCTCCAGCAGCCCCCCTGCGCCTCCCCCAGTGCTGACCTCACCCTCCCAATGGAGACAGAACTCCGCTTTGAAGATGGAGGAAGCAGCGTCATCGGCCCCTTACGTGGGGGTGTCGGAGCCCCTGCAGGATGCCTTCCCCTTTGCCTTGCATTCTTGTTATTGTGTGTGTTTTCTCTCCCCTTCCAGACCAGGTCCCCTCGAAGGCAGAGTGAGTCCCACATTCTCCTCAGTCTCCTTCATGATGGCTGGTTCAGGAACTGGCATCCAACAGATGTCACCATGGGAACCCCCATTCCATCCTCTCCTCCCACCCAAGGGTCCCAGGGCTGCCTCTGCCCTCACTTAGCTGTGTGGCTTTGGGCAGGTCACTTAGCCTCTCTGAGCATCCACTTTGTTTTCTTCTTTGCTGTTCTACTTCTCTCCAAAGGTTGCCAGGGTCACAGAGGGTGTGAGAGCCCTGTGTGAAGGGTGACGTGCCCTCCCTGTGTTGGGTGTGGCTGTCCTCAGAGCACCGGGCTGCAGCGGCAGTGTCCATGTGGAGGTCACCAGGAGGAGAGGCGGGTGCCGGGCCACACCCATCCGAGCGCCTGAGTTTTCTCATGACAGTGGCTGACGTTTCCTGGGCCTGTTCTGCGGACCAGACCCTGCACTGAGTACCTCACCTGGATTATCTTTCTTGATCCCCCTGGCAACCCTCCGAGTAGGCAGCCTTCCCATCCCCAGCCTTGTAGATGGAGAAACCGAGGCACGGAGCAATTAGGTACCTTGCCCAGGTCCCACAGTTGGCAAATGGTGGGGCTGAGACTTGGAGCCAGGTGGCCGGCCTCTGGAGCCTGCGCTCGTAGCTGCCTAGCGACCCACTGCCTTGAGCCGCTGCAGGGCAGGGAGGGGCAGCCTTGGGGTCCTCTTGTCCACTGTACAGGAATCTCCAGGGGCCGGAGAGCGTTCATCCCAATCTTCTCTCTTCCAGCCTGGACAGCGGAGGCCAGGAAGCAGCGCCTCCCTCCCGGTCTCTGTCTCTCACAGCAGAGCGTCTGGGGCAAAGCAGCCCCGCTGACCTCAGGTGTCCTGACGGCAGGGAAGCTGGCCCATGCCTGAAGCCCCCCTGAGTCTCAGAACCTACGATTCTAACTGTCGTCTGGGGGTCTCCTTCGGACTGCCAGCCTCTGTCTTGGTTGGACTCATTTGCTCAACTTTGGGGTCTGGGGAGCAGGAGTGGGGGTGGGGGTGGTGCCTCAAAGGCTCAGAGTGATGCCCACCCCCCAGCCCAGACCCGGGGACCAACAGGCTGCTCCTCCCCTACGGCCCCCAGGCCCAGCCCTTATCAGGAAAGCATTTTGGGTTGAGAGGGAGGGGGCTGTCTGAGGCCCCAGGCTCCCGCAAGGTGGGTAGGAGAGATAGGGAAGTGGGGAGGGGGCCGCGGGGCCCTGCTGGGAGGGTGGAGGATGGGAGAGATGCCCAGAGCCAGCAGGGTGGGGGGCTTCCGCCAAGCACCGTCCTTGCTGGCCTGGCCTCTCAACGTGGTGCCAGGGCCGCTCCCGCCTTCCCTCCTTGCCAGGCGCGATGCCCGCACCTTTAATTAGCGAGCAGCAGCCTCTCCCCGATTCATCACAGTCACTGTTTAATTAGCCGCACACAAGGCACCCCTACCCCCCAGCTCTGGGTTGAGCAGCCTGCCTCTCTCACAGAGGCTGCCACCACCTCCTGGTGTCCCCTCTCACCACCCCCCCATACTTATTCTGCTCCCCAGAATGGGGGATGGGGCGGCACGCCTGACTGAAGCCTCAAGGAGATTCTGGGCACTGACGCCTGCGCTCAAGGCAGCCAGCAGACATCATTAGGGCCTCCAGTCTGCGCCAGCCTGGCGCTGGGCAGCGCCCAGGCTGGACCTGGGCGGCCGGCCTCGCTCCTGTCCGTCTGCTCCTGCACGGCTTCTCCCTTCAGGAGGTGCTGGGACATCTCTCCAGCTAGTCCCAGGTGTTGGGAAAAGACTGGAATCATCTTCCATGTTGCTCCCGCCCCTCATCAAGAGAGGGGCGACCATTTCTTCCTCCTCCTTCCTGTCCCAGAGCCCAGCAAGTTCCCCTGAGAAGGCTGCATCCTCTGGGATGGAGAGGCCCCATCCTCCCACCCGCCTCCCCCGGAGGCCGGATCCTGGAGGCCCAGGCCCAGGCTATGGGCAAAGGGGGAAGTGGGGGAGTGTCTCAGTCTGGCCTGAGGGAGCTGGGGGCCCAGGATGAGCCCACAGTCTGCAGCGGAACCAGCCGCCTGTTTCCCTGAAGCGGGGTGGGGCCGATGGCCCTGGGAGCCTCGCCCCACGCCCTTTGGGACGGAGCCAGAGCAGCCGCCGCCTCGGGGCAGCCAGCTGGAGGCAGGAGGCTCAGGTTCCAGCCCAGCCCTGTGCTCCCTTCCATGCTGCGGCTTCAGGCAAATCAGCCGCACTGGGGCCTCCGGCGTCCAGGTGGTAGAAGGGCGCTGACCCCCTGCTCTGACGTGGACTGAGGACGTGGAAGGACCAGCACTTGTTGTAGCAACTGAGGAAAGTGCTGGAGCCTGTCCACTCTGGTACTGACCAGCTGCGTGGCCTCAGCCACCCACCCAACGGTGCTGTGCCTCAGTTTCCCCACAATTAGTAGCTACCTCATGGGCTGTCTCAAGGCTTACGTGATTCACAGTGTTCACTACACTCAGAACAGCGCCTGGCAGAGGGAGTCCCCGTTAATCGTTGGCTGTTTTTTGCCATTATTTCCCCTCTTCTTACCAATCAGTATTTATTGCCAGGTGTGGGGGGGTTGGTGAGGCAGCCTCCTTGCTTTTCAGTTTTCCTCCCAGTGAGGGGGCAGCTGAAAACAAGTAAACAAGTAAAGGAAAAGTACCATTTCACCTGAATAAAGCCTGCAGGGTAGCTCATGGTAACGCACCAGGGTTAATTTCCTGGGTTTGACAAATGTACTGCGGGTAGGTCACTGGCTGAGATTAGGAAAACTGGGTGACGGGTGTACCGGAACCTTCTGTACTAGCTTTGCAACTTTTCTGTGAATCTAAAATTATTTCCTAAAAAAGCGTATTTAAAAAATACAGTTTCACTTGGCCAGCCCCGTGGCCGAGTGGTTAAGTTCATGCGCTCCTGTTCGGCGGCCCAGGGTTTCATCAGTTGGGATCCTGGGCGCGGACATGGCACCGCTCATCAGGCCATGGTGAGGTGGCATCCCACATGCCACAACTAAAAGGACCCTCAACTTAAATATACAACTATGTACCGGGGGGCTTTGGGGAGAAAAAGGAAAAATAAAATCTTTTTTTTTTTTTTTTGAGGAAGATTAGCCCTGAGCTCACATCCCTGCCCATCTTCCTCTACTTTATGTGTGGGATGTGTACCACAGCACGGCTTGACAAGCAGTGCCATGTCTGCACCCAGGATCCAAACCAGCGAACCCTGGGCCACAGAAACAGAACGTGCTCACTTAACCGCTGTGCCACTGGGCCGGCCCCTAAAATCTTAAAAAAAAAAAAAATTGAGGGTAATGGTAAATACCACGAACAAAATAAAAAGGGGCAAGAGATAGAGAGAAGAGGGGGTGGGGGCCGTTCTCGAGAGCGTGGTCTGGCAGGGCCTCTCTGAGGAGGTGACACTTGAGAGGAACTGAGCAATGGGAAGGAGCCACCCTCCAGGAGGTCAGGGAAGGGCTGCCAGAAGGAGGGCGCTGCAAGGACAAAGGCCTGGAGGCAGGAACTGGCTTGGGGGGCCCCCCCGAGGCCCACCTGTAGGGTGGGAGGGGTCTCGGTGGGTGGAGATGGGCTCTGAGAAGTCGGGAAGTTGGCAGAAGTTCCTTCTTCAACATCATTTTGCCCTTTCCAAGGACCAGGAGGGGGACTCTGGGCCGGGAACTAAATCTAGCACTTTCTACAAATTAGTACCTCATTGCAGTCCTTACAGTACCTGTGGTGGCGGAGTACCATCATCTCCCAGGTGAGGCAGGGGAGGGGCGGGGACAGGCCTGTGCTTGGAAGGGGGGCCTCCTAGCCCTGAGGCTGCACTGGGGTCTTGCTGGGAGAGTGGGCTGAAAGGCAGGGCCTGGATGAGGCCCACGTGTGGCCATGGAGGGTGGGCCAGTCCTGGAATAGGGGCACCAAGGGACGGGGTCTCTGGGCAGCATGAGACGTGTGTCAGGGCAAGAGCATCTTTGTAAATAGCTATATAATCCACTTGGGTAATAGTGATACAACACGTATGTCATACGAAGTTCTGAAGGTAGAAAACAACGAATAGGGACAAGTTAGGGTCCCCTACCACCCACTTCCCCCCCCAGAGATGCCCTCTGGGACCCCTTTCCTGTGCATCCTTCCGGAGCCAGTTTGGACGGCAGCACCTTGACCACAGCACCAGCAAACAATCAGCTGGCCCCGTGGGCCTGCGGGGCACCACCTGCCAGAAAGCCCTACATGCATGGTTTTCTTTTAATCTTCATACCGACCCTTGCCGTCTGTATAACAAGCTCTCCATTTTAAGTCGGAGTAGACTGGGGCACAGACAGGTTAAGCCACTCACCCAATGCCACACAGCCAACACAGGGTTTGGATTTGGGGGGTCTCTGACAGCATTGCATAGATGAGGAAACTGAAGCACAGAGAGGTTGAGCAACCAGCCCCAGGTGACCCAGTGAGGATGTTGAGGAGCCAGGACTTTTGAGTCCAGCAGCCTCGCGCCAGAACCCACACCCCTGACCACTGCACATCCTGGGAGAAAGGACTCCATCTCTGGAGTCAGCCAGACCTGGGAGGGATGCCCATCGCTGCCCAGCTGCATGGTCTCGGGCAAGGCACTGTCTTCCCTGTGACCTGGCTCCCCACCCTGGACAGAGGAAAGGAAGCCTGCCCCTCAGGGCGTGAGGACAGCGAGGGCGATGGGAGAGGCCTCAGCTGCAGGGCGGGGCCTGGGATGTTACCACTTCCCTTGGTGGGCAGGAGGAAGGGTGCTCCCAGGTGGGTGTTTCATGGGGCCAGGAGCTCAAGGCGAGGGCTTCCTCCCCTGCAGCTGCGCGATAGAGCATGTGGGGCCTCCCCAGGAGAGGAATGGTGGAGCCCTCTCCCCGGCTCTGCCCTCTCCCCAGCCTGCAGCCACGCTGCTCACCCAGGAGTTCCGGGGAGTCAGGAGAGGGAAAAGGGGTTTCCAGAGGTTTGTGAGGTGGGCCCAGGCCCTGCCCCACCCCTCAGGCTGAGTACCAGGGCTCTGCAGGGCTGCTGGGGGGGGTGAGGCAGGATGCAGGAAAGGAGGCCGCAGCCAGGAGCAGGCAGACGTCACCAGGAGATCCGGGGGATCCCAGCTCAGGCCGGTTCCGGGGGAGGTCTTCCCGTTGGCAGGGTCACCCCAGGCTGGTGGACTGGGGGCTTAGCGGGCTCAGAAAACTGATGTATCTACCTGCCCCCCACCCCGGGTGATCCAATTATTGGAGGCTCAAGCAGCCAGATTCTCCAGGACATCGACTGAAAAGCCCAAATGCCAGTTTCTTCGTCTACAGTGTGGGCCAGCCCATTAGGGGCCAGACGACATTCGTCTCCCATCCAATTCCCCTCTGCATCCCTCAGGCCCTGAGAACCAGGGTTAGTAATGAGAAGGGGACCTTGGGATGCAGGCGCAGAACGGGGTCTGGGAGCATCTGTCCACGATCTCAGCCGGGCTGCGGCAGGATGGCACTGTGGAGCGGGCAGCACTGGGACTGGGGAGGCAAAACCAGGCTTGGGGTTGGATCCCAGCCCCATGCATCCCTGGGCCTGTTAACTCACAGTCGTGAGCCTCAGTTTCCCCATCTGTAAAACGGGGTTATGCTCAGAATTGAGATCTCATCATAAAGATGGAGCTTCTTACACAACGCGTAGTATGCAGTAGGTGCTCAATAAATGTCACTCTCCTCCACCGATTAGCTGATTAACCCCTTTTCCCAAGCCCCTCAGGGCCTGGAGATGAACTTGGGCACTCTTCCTGTGTCCCCACACTCCCCGGGGAGAAGTACTTCTATTGTCAAGTGTTAGAAGTGCTGAAACGTTTACAGGGCGGTGGGAGAGACTGTTTGCAAGTGGTGCTGTCCCTGCTGATGGGCCCGCTGGTCACAGAGCCTCCTCTGCAGGTGCCGGGAGACTCGGGATCCTCGGGATCCTGCCACGCACCCCATGCCCGAGGCGGGGCTGGGCCAACCCACCAAGACTTCTTTTTGGCCACTCCTTTTTCTGGAAGGCTCCTGGAAGACGCTGCCTTCCCTCCTGACATTCTGGGTGTTCCATCTGGTTTGTGGGAGCTGGAGGTGGCTGCCAGGGTGGAGGGGAGCTGGGCCAGTCCTCGGGGGTGGCCCTGGGGGGCCTTCCCCGTCCTGGTCCTCTCTGACCGGGGAGCAGGGTGGAGAGCACGCGGCGGGGTGCGGGGCTGTCCTGTGGGCCCGCAGGAGAACGCTTGAAAAGCGGGCCTGGGCTTCTCCAACGTGGGGGGTGATGATTTTTAGAAAACCCTCTGCCTTTTCTGTGAGGCAGAAACTACGAGCTAGAAATGCCCTTGACCATCATTGTTTTTCCAGGAGGATGTTGAATTGGTTTGGGGCAGAAAAGGGCCGTTCGTGGTCAAATTAATTTGGGAAACACCAAATTAAGCGTCTGAAGGGTTTCTTCTCTGCAGGGTTTCTCAGCCCTTCCCTGTGCACTGCCGGAGCCCTAAGAGCCGGGCTCTCTGCACCCGCGGCCAGGCCTATTTGAGGGCGGCGTCCTTTTCAGTTGTCCTGGGACATCTTGTGAGTTTAGTGGGCTAGGGAACCCACTTTGGGAAATGCCAAAATAGTCAAAAACTTCTCCCTCCTCCACATACCGCAGCTGGAGGAAACTGGGGGAATGTGGGGTCCAAGTAAGTTGAAAGGATTCAGAGGATGTTCTAGCTTTATTTTAAAGCTAAGACTTTAAGTCATATTTTACCCATATTAAAGCATTTAATTTTCACAACTGCCCTATAAAGTAAGCACTGTTGTCATCTCCATTTCCCAAAGGGTAAACTGAGGCACAGAGCGGCAAGTCCTCACCCAGGGTTCACAACTGGTCACTGGTCATGCTGGGATTTGAACCCAGGCTGCCTGAGTGAGGGGCTGCACTCGGAACCCCTGCACGGCCTGCCTTCCTCCGGGGGGCCCGCTCGCAGACGCACGCTCCAGCTCCTGTCTGAGGGGCGAAGCTTCCTGCAAGTGGCTGGCCTCAAGTGTTCTCAGGAGAGTCTGCAGCTTCCATTTCACAGGGTGACAGTCCTCCAGCTCTGAGTCCAGGGCCTGGGGACGCCCCGTGGGTGAGCCCCGCCATCCACAGCTTCCCCGCCAGCAGCCTGGCCCCACCATGAGGCCATGGTATGCTCTCCTGTCGTCCTCCCTGGTTATCTCCATTCCACAGGAGAGGCTCAGAAGGGGGAAGTAGCTTGCCCAGTCACACAGCGAGGAGATGGTGCGGCTGAGATTCGAACCCAGGCAGTCGGACTCCAGAGCTGGGGGTGCAAGATGAGGGTGCCCTGAGTGACATAGCAGTGGGCTTCTGGGGCCAGGGCATCAGCACAGCTGTAGGGCCTCACCCCACGGGGCCCCTGCTCTCCTGACCAGCTGTCTCCCCTACAGACCCATTACAGTCCCCGTTCCCGACCGATATGCTCTTGGGTTTCCTGCTCATCTCCCTGGGCCTCCCCTTTGCAGCCTCACGTGAGCCAACAGTCAGTAGCATGAAAACATGCACGTGGGTCACCACCACCAAGGACGTGAAAAGCAGTTGAGGTGGTGGCCTCTCGGCTCCCCCAGAGCTTTATCTCCATCTCCTGGAGCTGGGCCTCAGCCCTTTCCTCCTTCTGGGGGGCAGACTTTTTGTTTTGAGTGTTTTTTCTTCCCCTTTGGCTCACAGCTTCCTAGAGATCGAGTTGTTGGTCCATCTGTCCATCTATAGCCACTCCCCAGGGCACCTGTGGTGGGCTGGGCGCCAGCCAGGCTTGCTTCTGCAGCCACTGCCCCGCCCAGAGGGTGGGCAGGACTCCAGGGTGCTTCCAGCCCCTTGGAGGCAGAGGGGCTCACCCGCCTGTGCAGGCTCTATTGATTAAGGGTAGAGCAGGACCTGGGTTCGAATCCTACTTCCAGTGACTTGATAATAAAGACACGAATAACCTAATGCTTAAAATGGCAAAGGATCTGATCGACATTTCTCCAAGGAAGATGCGCAAACAGTCGAGAAGCACATGAAAGATACTCAGCGTCATTAGCCATCAGGGAAATGCAAATCAAAACCACGTGCAAGACCACTTCATACCCCCTAGGATGGCTCTAATCAAAAAGACAGATAGTAACAAGCACTGGTGAGGATGCAGAGAAACTGTAACACATACAGTTACAGTAAGGTCCATAAGTGTGCCTGTTCCTCAAAGGGTTAAACCTAGAGTTACCATATGACCCAGCAATTCCAGATGTAGGTGTCTACCCAGGAGAAATGAAAACACTTGTCCACACAAAAAAATTACACAAATGTTGGGTCAGCCCCCATGGCCTAGTAGTTAAGTTCGGTGCACTCCGGTTTGGCGACCCAAGTTTGTTTTTGGGGTGCAGACCTATGCCGCTTGTCCGGCAGTGGCTTGGTGTGGCAGCAGCTCACATGCAAAAATGGAGGAAGATTGGCAGTGGATGTTAGCTCAGGGCGAATCTTCCTCAGCAAGAGAGAAAAATTACACAAATGTTAATAGCAGCATTGTTCATAATAGCCAAAAAAAAAATGGAAATAACCTGAATGTCTTTTAACTGATGAATTGATAAATGTAATATGGATTATTATTCATCCATAAAAAGGGATGACATGCTGACACATGCAACAACATGGATGAACCCTGAAGACATTATGCTGAGTGAAAGGAGCCAGTCACAAAGGCCATGTATTGTGTGAATCCGTTTATATGAAATGTCCAGAATAGGCAAATCTATGGAGACAGAAAGTGGTTGCTTAGGGCTGGGAGGGGGTTTTGGGGCAGTGGGGAGTGACTGCTAATGGGTAGGGGGTTTTCTGGGGGATGATGATAATGTTAGAAAATTGTGGTGATGGCGCACAATTCTGTGAATATACTAAAGACCATTGAATTGGACACTAAATGGGTGAATTGTAGGATATGTGAATTATACCTCCATAAAGCTGCTAGAAAAAATTAGGAAATACAGATAAACAGAAGAAAAAAGAAAAAGAATTGTAAGGTCCATAATCCTATCAGCTAGAGACAACCGCGGTTAACCCTTTAAGGAGACTTCCCAAATTAGCCTCTATGGCCCTGGGTGCTCCCATTCAATAATATGTTGTCAACATCTTTCCATGCCAAGAAATACACCTGTACGTGGAACCAAATCCTGCTGCCGCCGCTCACCGGCCGTGGGTCTCGGGGCAGCAACCTTGCCTCCGAGCGCCTCAGTCTCCCCCTTTGTGAGGTGGGGTAACCGAAGGACCCATCTGCAGAGGAGGTTGTGAGGACGGAAGGAGGAAATGGCACCTCCGGCCCCTGGTACAGACCCGGCTGCGGAAGACACTGTGAAAGCAGAGGCCCTGTCAGGATGTGGTGTGGAGCCATCTGACCAGGGGTCAGCTCGTTTCTGTGCTGTTCTGTATGTTTCAAATACATCATGATTTACAACATCCATGGTTGAAAAGTAGGGAGGGGGGTCAGGGACGGACCCTGGGGGAGCCCCGAGGTTGTTGGACCCTCGATGGAGAGATACCACCCTCCCCAGGCACCTCCATGTGTCTGCCCCTGGCTCATGTTGCTTCCTCACAATGACTGGTATCAACCCCATGTGACAGACGGGGAAACTGAGGCTGGGGTGGTGCAGTCACTTGCCCTTTCCAAACAGCTGAGGGTGGAGCTGGGGTTCCCTTCCAGGTTTGCCTGGTTGAAAGGCAGTGTTCTTGCCCCTTCTCCACCCTCCGAGGAAGGACAGCTTCGAAAAGGCTTGAGATCTGTTCAAATGAGGGATTGTGTTATAATTCCCTAAACCTGGAGGGAGCATCCAAGGGGGGAAGTCACCGCTCCAAGATTTTAAGTCGCAAGGATGTGTTTGTGTGTACCTACTGTGTGCTGAGCCCTCCGCTGCTGTGGAGAGGCAGCAAGGGCTGGAATTTGCTGTCTATGTCATGGGCTGTGCAGGCTCAAGGTGGGGGGGCGCCGGGGGAGTCGGGGCCCCACATCCTGGGTAGGGGTTAGGGGCGCAGGCCATGGAGCCAGATGGTCGGGGTTGGAATCCCCCTGCTGGTGACTTGGGCAGTTACCTGACGGTGTGAACTCGACTTCCCTGTCTGTCACAGGTGGGGAAGAATTAAACGAGTTGGAGCCCCTGCGTCACTCAGCACAGCTCCCGACCTGGAATAAGCTGCGGTATCCCCAGGGCGAGTCAGGTGGGTGGATGTGGAGAGCCGGGAGGAGCCCCCTGGAGAGGGGCTGCTGCCCACCCCAGCTTCTGCATGCTCCTCTCCAGGCCCAGAGGACGGCCGGCCGGCCTGTGTGAAGGGCTGGAGACGGTCCCCCACAGTGCCTGTACCCATTTATCAGGAGAGAAGGTGGGGGGACACATCCACCACGAAGTCTGCTAGGCCGAGTCCTCCATACCCCCGTCCCGAGAAGCCGCCCTGCCCCTCTTGAACAGAGAACCCAACCCTCGGGGCCCAGGGTCTCCGTGCTCGTCCCCTGCCTCCTGCCCTCCTCCCTTTGGGTCACCCTCAGCACCAACTCCAGGCCGTCACCTAGTGGGGCCCCGGCTGCCTTGGAGTCCTGTGGACCCTGGTCTGAATCCCAGCCCCACCTCTGACCAGCTCCGTGACCTCAGGCAAGCGACTTTGCCTCTCTGAGCCCTCATTCTTTCTCTGCAGCACTGGGGTCTGCACAGCATCTGCAAAATGGGGAGAACAGTGGCCTCTCAGCACTCTGAGAATCCACTGAGCACATGCGCATCCGTGCTCAGAGCGCCAGGGACACAGCATGTGTTCACTAGGTTTTGGCCACAATCACCATGGTCCTGGCCTTTCAGGGCTGTTGCAATACACGGGGTCCTGCCCCAGAGACCCCATCCCGAAATCCCAGATGCTTGGCCTCCCACACAGCCAGGCCTAATGGCTCTGTGGGTCCTTATCCTGGCCTCTGCCCCTCCCGCCATCAGGCTGGGCACTCTGCTGTGTACACCCCCACCTCCGCATTGACACAGTGGGTGCTGATATCTGTTGAACAAATGAAACAAAAGAACAAATGTGTGAGATGGCCACAGGCTATACCTTTTGCAGTAAAATGCAAGGTTCACTCATTCATTCATTCATTCATTCTGCTAATATCTGCTGAGCAACTACGTTCTAGGCACTGGGAATACAGTCGTGAACAACGCAGACAGAACCCCTGCTCTGGAGAGCTGAGGCTCATGGGAGAGACAGACCCCAGAGAAAATGAACAGGGACGTGTGGAGGATGTCACTTAGTGACAGATTCGAGGGGCACACGGACAACAGGGACGGGGGAGTGTCCTGGGCGGCCTGTTATATGAGACAGCTCAGCCAGGGAAGGCCCCACGGAGGTGGCACTTGAGCAAAGATGCAAAGGAGGTGAGGTTGTTGTTCGTTCCTTCATTCATTCCCCTGGGCAGTCAGCCAGCGTCAGCAAACATTTCCTTGGGCCCGTTCCGTGGCCTTGGCAGGACGCAGGGCGGGGGACTCACCCTGGGTGGCTCACAGGTGGTGTCTCCCAGCGGTGGGGTGAGAACACGTCCCTCCCCCGTGGAAGAGCCAGCAGAATCTAGGGCGCCCCATCCCTGTGGTTTGTGGGGCGGAGGGATTCTCGGGATCCAGGACCTTCAGTGCCAACCGGAAAGTCCTGGGCAAACTGGGATGAGAGGTCACCCTCAGAGGCGCTGCCCCCGGTGCCAAGGCGCTGAAGAAAGGTCAGCGAAGCCTTCTGTTTCTCTGAGGACGTGGAAGGGGGAGGCCATGCGCCAGGTGAGCGAGAAGGGCAGAGGCTCCGGGGCCCAGGGCCACAGCGTGCAGGGGTGCCGGCCCATGTGTGGACAAGGCTGTCTTCTGGGGGTCAGTGGGCGACAAGGCAGGAAGGGGTGACGAGGCCTTGGCCTCTGCGAAGGGGCTGCGTTGACCGGGAGCAGCCAGCCTCCAAGCAAGTGGGTGACTTGACGACTTCTGCATCTTAGAAAAGAGACGCTTTCTGTGGGTCCTTGGCTGGTGCGGAAGACGGAGAAGGAGCAATAGTGCGTCCTCGTTCCTTCTTTCCTGCATTCCGGTGGGCATGGAGCAGCTTCCAAACCCCAGCCCTGGGAGATGTCTGCGCTGGGTCAGTGGGACAGGGCGAGGAAGAGAGGAAGCACACGGGGGAGAATTTCAGCGACATGTACACGGGTGTTCGTTGTACTATTTTTTGAAGGTTTAGACATTTTTAAAATAAAATGGGGAGGAAGGGAATAAGTAAAAATAAGTTCTGGGCCCCATACGAAGCCTCTGGGGATGGTGGAGATGAGCAGGCTCCTTTCCTTCCCCCAGCAGCTCAGGGCCCAGTGAGGGGTTTCAGTGTGTAAGCCTGTCCTTCACGCATGTGGGCGCTCGGTGGGCATTATGTCCTCAGAGGAAGGACCCTGGGGAGGCCCGCGAGGCTGGGGGAGTTTGACCAGAAAGAGAGAGAAAGGGAAGGGCGTTCAGACAGAGGAATAGCAGAGGCAAAAGCATGGAGGCCACAGAGACACGGGATGTGGGGGCACAGGTGGTTCTCGTGGCTCAGTGGAGGGTTCTCTGTGGGCCTGCAGGTCCGGCTCGGGGGAGGAAAGGGAGGTCGGCCTCACGGAGCTGGTCTCCTAGAATCGGTCTCTGAAAATAAAAGTGAGACTGGCCCACTGCTGCAAAATCAGAGAACACAGGAAATTATTTTCAAAAAGGAAATTCAACCCCTAGGTTAGCCCATCGCCAGAGGAAAGCCCTGTGAAGCACTCGATTCAGGTCTTGCGAGTGTCTTCCCACGTGGACACACATATCCCAACTTAGGGTGATCAAAGAGTTTGCATCTTTCTGGGTTTTGCTTTAAATTACATCACACACATTTTCCGGTGCCGTTAAATTGTCTCTGACAACGTGACTTCTGAGCCCCTCGGACGACTCCAGCTGGTGGTGGGCTCGGCCAGAGCGCCCTTTCTCCCGGCTGGGCCCTGCGGCTGCTCTCACGGGTTTGCTACAGCAAAGAACACCGTGACGAGGATCGTCCGCACACAGGTAATTCCACATCCACGCTGCTGATCATTTTGGCTTTTTCTGATCGGTTCCTAGACATGAGATTCTTGGAAACCCTGCAGAGATGGCTGGGTAGCCAGGAGAGGAAGCAGGTTTCCTGGGGCCACCTGTGCCCACCTGAGGACAGCCTGGGGCCCAGCTGTGAAGAACAACTTGCACAATCTGAAGGCCTCATGCGCTCTCCTACCCCAGGCCGTTTGTCCGAGGTGTTACAGCCCCACCCCAACCCTCTCCCCCTCCTCTCTGTCTTGCTAACTTGCCTCATCTTTCCAGACTCTGGCATAACCTTCTCCAGGGGCCTTTCCCAGAGTCCGGGCTGGGAGCCCCCACTCCCACCCACTGCGGCTGTGCCTGGGCCACCTCCATCAGAGCTGCTCTCTCGCTGGGTTCCCAGGGCTGTTTCTTTGTCTGGGTCCCTTTGTCCCCTGAGGATAAGGCCCAGGCTGGATTCATATGTGAATTTCCAGCACCAGGGCTTGAGCTGGCTCATTTCAGTTTCAGTAAATGTTTGTTGAGCAAAGGAATGAAGAGCTGGACAAATGGATTAACAAATGAAACACAGTCCGGGGGGGGAGGCTGAAGCTCAGACTTTGGGCTCCAGACGAGCATCCAGTCCAGGGGGGCTGGAGGGACGAGAGCAGGGCCCCTGAGCCAGGAGTGGGGAGCAGGGAGGCAAGACTCCTGTGAAATGAGAGTGGGAGCAGGGCCCAGACAACGAGCGCAGTGAAGGAGGGGCCAACTGGGGGACTGATCTGAGGAGTCAGAGGCAGAGGGCACCAATGGGTAATGTGGACAAGAACCTTCCAGAAGAAGGAAAAGTGTCGTGGGCTCTGGAGCCCCTGTCAGGGTTCAAATCCTGACCCTGCTGTTTATGAACTGTGTGACTCTGAGCCAGTGACTTAGCTTCTCTGTGCCTCAGTTTTTCCATCTATTAAATGTTAGTGCTTCATTCACTTTTTTTTTTTTTTTTTTCACTTAACAAACACATGTTGAGTGTCTGTTCTGGGCCCAGGACCAGAGAGGGAGCTGACCACCACGTCACGCACGCAGCTGAGACGGAGCCCAGGCCTGTGGGTCTCAGGTTCTCTCCCGACGCCCTGCAATCCACCTCCTGGGGCTGCTGTGAGAGCAGAGGAGGCGCAGGCGCACAGGAGACGCTGACTGAGCGGCAGCTGCTGTCGCTGTCCTCTTACGGTACCATCATCATCAGGTGGACGTTGGTGGCAGTCTCAGGCCTGCGCTGACCAACTGCAAGGCCGGAGAGATTGTCCCTACCTCTCTGAGCCCGAGTTTCCTTTTGGGGGACTAGCCATCATGGTTTGTCCGAGAACGAGGGTTTTCCTGGGATGCTGGCCTCTCAGCACTGAAACCGGGACCATCTCAGGCAAACAGGATGGTTGGTTACCCTAGTTTCTTCCTCTGTGACTTGGGGACCACCTGCCTCTCAGGGTTGCTGTGCAGAACGGCAGTAAGCATATACGGGAAAGGCAGAAAACCATGGGACCAGAATTCCAGATCTGATTACATGAATATTAAAGAATTCTGTATGCCACAGAAATCCAGGCACGAAAAAGAATGAGCCAGCTCGCATGTACTGCCCTGGAAGAAGCTCTAAGACACGTATTTTTAGGGAAAAAGGCAGGCACAGAACGCGGCGTGTGGTGCCTCCGTTAGCATCAGAGGGGGGTATGAACAGACACGCATGTGCTCGCGCGTGCATGGAGTCCCCGGAGGGAGCTGGGCGGCTGCGGGGAAAGACTTGCTTTTCACTATGTCTCCTTTGCGTCGTTGGAATTATTTTAGCCGTTTGCTTTCATTATCTAGCCCCAAAACCTCCCCAACTTCCATGTGTCAAAAAAACACAAAGAATAGAAAAAACCCACCCTGAACAAAATTAAAAGGCCAGTTACAGAGCAGGAAAAGTGCCCGGCTCAGGCCCGGCCCCAGGAAGTGCTCCACTGATGGCCTTCTCCCCTCTCCCACCCACGACCTCGTGGACCTCTGGGTGGGACTTGCAGGGGGCGCAGGGGCACTGCCGCCTCCTCTGATGCCGTGTTCCTCCGGCTCAGCTGCAGGCGCAGTCCGGGCAGACACCTGCAGGCTCCGCACAGCATCCCGCCTGCAGGCCTGGGGCTCCGGGCCCCTCGCTCACCTCTCTGCCTGCATGTCCAAGGTCGCCCTCTGCCTGGTTCCGAGGCCCGCCCTGCCTCTCTGTGTGGGAGTGGGCCCGTCTCGCAGAGTGCACGGTCCAGGGATCACACACCCCCAGACTTAGGGAACCTGCAGATGCCGCTGCTGCCGCCAAAGCCAGTTCTCTCCGCCCCTGGCCTTGGGGAGAAGGAGCCGCAGCTGGTGCAGGAAGAGGCTCCAGGCACAGCCCGAGACGGCCCAGCAGGCCTGACCCCACACACCAGCCTCCCTTGAGCTCCCAGCCACGTGGCCGGGCTCTTTTCTTTTTAATTTTTAGGGTCACATACATATTTCAGGAAAATATTCTCACTGTAATATCTCAAACATTAATAAAATGTAGCAAATGAAAGCCCGAGTAATTCTCCTGCGCTTCCTGAGCCCCGTTCCCCTCAAACATCATTGTCAGCTGGTAGGTGTCCTTTCAAACGTTTTACTGTCACGTGTATATGTCTGTATCTACACTTCTATCTGTACCTCTGTTTATGTCTATGCCTGTATCTCTATCATCTATATCTATAACCGTGTGTTTAGATGTCTAAGCGTGCTTCTCACATAAACGGTAACACTCTGTATGTTTTGTTCCGCAGGACGCCTTATTTTTCACTCACCGTGGTATGGACGTGGTTTGGTGCTGGTCCATATACAACCATGTGTGCGGTATTCCGTAATGTGAGCTGGCCCATCATTTCTTGGTCTGGTCCTCTGGTGATCGGCATCTAAATTGTTTCCATTGTTTTGCTCCAGCTGCCAGCCCTGGGCAGGCCTCATGGTGCACTCCAACGATGTCTTCAGGATACCTAGCTAGCTAACCCCCAGGCACTACTGAAGGGGATGGGTACTGAATTTGTGACAGGTCCTAACAAAGTACCTGTTAGCAAAAAGCCTGGGCTAAGCCACACCCCCACCCAAGAGCATAGACCCCTGATCCTGCGCACATCACCAGCACTGAGCTGTCCGAGGCAGCACATTTTTGCATCAGGCCACCTCTCCCCAGCATAATCCTTGCTCCCCGAGCCGCTGGTCACTCCACTGGGTTGGCTTTGAAACCTGGGCCGCAGGGAACTTTCCGGTCATCTTGGCTTGCCCCGCTGGTGAGTGCCCTCCTGCCTGGGCTGATTTCAGGAAGAAAGAGGGAAGCCCTCAGTCCCCAAATTTCTCCCCTCCACGAAGGGTCCATTTCAGTGAAGGCCTTGCCTCCTTTGGAGTCCTTGTACCTGAGGCTTCCTGCCCCCCCAGGCAGCACGGGGCAGAGGTGGGAGGCACAGGGGGCCAAAGGAAATGGAGCTGTAGTAATGGCCTCTTCCTCACAAGTGCCCCCGTGCGCCCCGCACCACACGAGCCCAAGGCACACCCCGTGCAGCGGGGGCTACAGTTACCCCCACCCTGCAAGTGAGGAAGCGGAGGCTCAGAGCAAGGGGGAGCCAGGGTTTGAACTCAGGCCTATACAGCCCCAGAGCCCAGGCCTGTGATGCCAGGGAGCCAAGATGTGTGCTGGAAGTGGGTGTGGACCCCCTGGAGAGCCTGGGATAAGGGAAGGTTGGAGAAGTGTGTGTGGCTGGGATTTGCGGGGGAGGGAAGGGCCTTCCAGGTGGGCGGAACAGCCTGAAAAACAGCCCGAGGTGGGAGTGAGCCCGGCATGTTGATGGTAGAGAAGCCTGGTCTGGGTGGTGGTGGGATGCACAAAGCTGGAGGCTGTGAGAGCCCAGCTGCCCCGTGGGCTGCGAATGCCAGGCAGGGGGTTGGCCTGCAACTAACTCACCACCCTCATTATCACCCACAGTCAATAACGTCTCTGTTGCTCTGGCCTTCCACACCGTGAGCTTATTCTTCCAAAACTCCAGGAGATGGGCATCATGATGTCCATGTCACGGATGAGGAAACTGACTAGGCTGCGAGCCCCATGGGGGTGGGGTCAGGGCTGCTGACTCCCCGCTGTGTGCCCCGTACCCAGCACTGGATCTGCTGTGTAGAAAGAATGGAAGGGAGGAAGGAGGGATGATGGATGATGGATGATGGATGGATGGATGTCTCTGAGCCTCCATTTCTTAGTCTGTAAAATAGAGATAGTTCTAGAGCCTCCCTCACAGAGTCATTCTGAGGATGAAGTGAGAAAAACCCAGGACAGAGACCTGGTGCAGAGGGACGAGAACAATAATACAAATCGTGGCGAGTGTGTCTTGCAACCTCATCACGGGCCAGCACCCTTTAGAGGGCGTCTCTGATGTTTTCATTTATGGCGCCTGACGTGCACCATCATTGTCACTTGCACTGTTGAGAGTCCTGCAGATGGCTGGTGCTGGCTGTGATGGGCCCCTCCCCCTCCCTCCTGATCCACCTCGCTCTCACCCAGTGACCATCGAGTCCCAGGGCTGATGTCAGCTGCAGCGCTGGCCCAGAAGCCTCTCTCCGGAAGTTGCATCCAGAGTTCTTGCTCCCACATTCCAAATAAAAACCCCGCGTGCTGGACAGCTGGGCCCCGCAGAGCTCTGGGGATTAACGGGACTTACCCACCAGGTCTTGGCTACTCCAGGATCTGGGAAACAGCAGGCTCTTTGGGTTTGGACCTGGCCAGAGCCTCAGTTTCCCCATCTGTAAGATAGCAAAGGTCACAGTGAGACTGGATAATTCCTATGGGCATTTCTATCCGTCTTGGGCCCCCTGCCCCTCTGGCTTCCAGTCTCAGAAAACGTGCTGCTAAAGGGAGTGAGCCTGGCCCAGCTTCGGGCTCGTGCCGGCCTCCGTCTCAGGAGGACAGGGCACCCTCGGTCCAGGGGATCAGCGGCGAGCTCAAGTTCTGCTGCAGGCACTTTCTAGCTGCAGCCCGAGTGACATGTGCAAGGTCCCCGCCGCGTAGTGGGTACTTGGTTACCCTGACGCCTCTCCCCTTCTCCCTGCCTGGGCACGTCAGCTCACTTCTCCGAGCCCCAGCCTCCTCACGTCTGCGATGGCCGCTCCTCCCTGCCTGGCCTCGCACCAGGGCTGTTTGAAGCTCGTGCAAGATCCTGGATGGGAAAGAATTTCTCAGATGGGAAACCTCGGCCCACTGGGAAGATTTATTGCTGTGACTCTAAGCGTGAGGTCCAAAGGCCATCAGGGCCTCCCGGCCCCTACCCACAAGGCTGTGCTGGAGCCCAGGCTGGGCTCCCGCCATCAGCGATGGAGGAGCAGACGGCCTTCTCCCCGGGGCCTGACAGCTGGCAGCACACTGGGGCTGGGCTCTCTCTCAACAAACATTTCCTCTCTTATTTTAGCATGTCTGTCTGTCATGCAGGGCCCTGGTCAGTGCCTAGATGACCAACGTCTGGGGGAGGGGGCACAGGCAGCCTGAAGCCCTGGGTAGACCTGGAGAGGCAAGCCGAGCCCCCTCCCTCCAAGCCTCCGTTCTCCTTCATTTTCTCTCTCCCTGCCGCCCTGGAGGGCCTTGCCTCACCCCTGGCCCCTGTCCCACCAGCTTCCCACCTGCCTCGTGCACCCTCCATTTCCACCCTGGCCACCAGGGATCTTTGGAAGTAAGGATCGGGGCAGCTCTCTCCTGCTGAGTGCCCTCTGCCAGCTGTCTCAGCCTGTGCAGAGCCCCCAGGGGCGGCCAGGGTCAGCAGAGAGGAGACAGGTGTCCCTGTGCTCTTCGGCCTGCTGAGGGCGCTTCCCACCGCCCCCCAGCCGTGTCCTGCCTGAGGTGCCCCCCACAATCCTGCCCACGTGAGGCCCGCTCCCTTTCCCTCTGTCTGGACCTCACCCCTTCCCTCAGGCCTGACATCTCCTCACTCACATCAAGCCTTACTCAGGCCCTGCTTCCCATGCCGCCTCCAGTCTGCAGGAGGGGACCCTTTCTTGTGGCCCCTCGACAGAGAGCTCCTCGTGTCATTGCTGTGCATCTCTCTGGGGGTCTGTGAGCCCAGAAGGCAGGGGCACACCTGCTCCATGGCGGGGGCTCTGAGCCCATCACGGTGCCCAGCACCAGCAGAGGCTCCTGAAAGGCTTGCCAGACGCCCGAATAAATGGACATCACTTGCTGCCCTCCACGTGGCTGCCCCCGGCAATTGGGAGTGTGTGTGACCTCGAGCCCAGCCAGGCTGGGCTATATTTAGACACCAGAGCCAGGGCGAGCTTCTGGGCCTGAGGAGATGGCGGGGCCGCATTGGGGCCCCAGGGGGCCTCCTCATCCAGGGGGACGTCCCTGCATGAGAGGCCAGAGCCCAGACCAGTCCCTGTTGGCTCCCACTGCTCCCAAAAAGGCCGAGGAAAGATGCCGTTTGAACAAAGGAGGCTGGCTGCCTGGTTTTGTGTGTGGTGTGTGTTTATAGCTAGAAAAAATAGGTTCCAGGCTGGTGGGTCAGCCCTGAGGGTGGGCCAGAGGTGGGGGGCAGGGGCGATAGTGGGGCTCCCTGGCCAGCCCCATGGTGACCCCTGCGGAGTGGGCCTGCCCGTCTGCTCCTGTGGCCTGAGTGACTTTCCTCCCCTCCGCACCTCGGTGGGCGCCGTGCCAGGCCAGGGGGCGGCCGCCAGCCGTGGGGAAGGGCTGCCCGGGCCGGCTGCTCCCCAGCCTGCTCTCCGGGGCGGGCAGGAGGCAGGATGGATGTTCACAATAATTACCCAGCTGCAGCTTCCCCAGAGCTGCCGCCATAGCAACGGTGCCGGGCGCCCCAGCAGAGCGGCCAAGTGGCAGGAGGGGGGTGGGTGCCCTGGGCAGGTCGGTGGGGGGTGGCACAAGCCCCAGGCGCAACCCCCTGGCTCCCTTTGTCAGCTCCCAGTCCGCCCCCCCCCCCCCAGAGGCCGGGGGCCGGGCTTTGTCTGGGCACAGGGAGGTTGGCACAGCCCAGGGGAGGCTCCGGCAGACGCCCCATTCGCGCTGCCAGGGCCCATGGGGTGAGGGGGAGCAGGTGTGAGGAGGGCTGTGGGTGCTCAGGGTCCCTGTGGCTCAGGGCTCAACTCTGGGGCGTGCTGGTGCCCCAACCCCACTGCCTGCTGCTCACCCCGGGACCCCAGGGTCTCATCCCCCACAGTGTTGTCTTCCCTCTCCAGAGGGGAGTGTGTGGTCACTGGGTGCCCCCCGGGAAGGATGTCTATGACTCCACTCACTTGGCCTGCCAACGGGGGTCCTACTGGAGCCGGGCCCAGAGCTGCCTTGGGCAAGACCAGCTTTGGGGGTTGTTGCCTGTGAGGGTGGCCCTGGGCCCAAGGGCAGTGTTTGGGGACCCCCAGAATCCTCCCCTCATGACACCCATCCCCCTCCACTCTATAGTAGAGGCCCTGTGTGAGCCTTTCTGTGAACATTCAATCTCATGAAGGAGACTGTGTTTATCTCCATTTTACAGATAGGGAAACTGAAGCCAGAGAGGTTATGTGACTTGTCTAAAGTCACACAGCTAAAATGTGGAGCCTCAGTGTTGTCGCTGCCCTGCCATTGCTGTGGTGCTCGTTGTGGCTGTTCCCTGTCTCTCTGTCACCTGGCAGTGTAGCCCAGTGGTTGGTTGAGAGTGCAGGCTCTGTGGCCTGGGAGGGGGTGAGGCCTCTCCCAGCCTCACTTTTCTCCTCTGTCAAAAGGGGATATAATTGAACCTCCCCTTCTAGGGTTGTTGCATGGATTAAAGAAAACAGAGCCTGGCACCTGAGAAGTGTGAGCTGTTGTTATTGCTGGAATTATGATTATTTTTATGATTGTTTTTACAACACTAGGAGGCGCCCAAGATGCTCACCAAGGCCCCTTTTGGCTCCAGCCTCCAGGGGGCTTTCTGAAGGTGAGGCCTCTCTGGCAGGCACCGGGCAGGACCGGGTGAGCTGGGACGCGGGGAGGTCACAGCCTGGGGGGTGGCAGCTGCTAGCCCCACACGTGTGTCTGGGGTGCGGGCTGAGGCGAGGGAGGAGACCAGCCGGCTGAGATGGAGTCGGCGCCTGTGGGCAGGGGCGAGACCCCGTTTCCACAGAGTCATCAGGAAGGGCCTCTCCAGGGGGCCGGCCTGGACAGGTCAGGAGAAGGACGTTCTAGAACGTGGCCTTGCTTGAGGAACCAAAGGGAGGCCAGAGTTCTGGAGCTCAGTGGGGAACAGAGAGGGACAGGGAGATGGAGGTCGGTGAGGTCACCTGGGGCTGGATCTCCAGGGCCTCGTGGGCCGCAGAGGAGAGGTTTTGGATGTGATTCTAGCAGCTGTGGAGTGAAGGGGGCTTTAGGTAGAGCAGGAGGTCAATACATATTTGTTAATTGAATGAGTGAGTGAATGAATGAGTGAGTAAATGAATGGAAGTTTTATTCTTCACGGGCCAACCACAGAGCCCCCCTGCTTCCACCTTTCCCTCCTTCCCCTCTTGCACCACCTCCCCCATTTCTCCAGCCATCCCTGGCTGGTTCAGTTCAGTGGTTTGTCAGCTGCTGCCCTGGGAGCCCACCGTCACATGGTGGAGGATCAACAAGTAAATGGGAAAATTCCAGATCAGCTGTTCAGCCAATACAGAGGAGTGTTCTGAGGAAGGAGAGCTGACTCTGGTCAGGGCGCTACCTGAGAGGGGTGTTGAAGGATCAATAGGAGTTCACTAGGCTGCCAAGGCAGAGGTCACAGCACCTGCACAGGCTCAGAGACAGGAAACAGCACAGCATGGTGGGGGATTTTTTTTAGTTGTTTCATAGGGCCGGTGATAAATAAGGATATCTACCTTTACTGAGCACTGACTGTATGCCCAACCCCATGCTACAGGCATGAGCTCAATAGAATCACACGGTTCAAACCCTGCTCCTTTTGTGGCAGAAGTCTGCTATTTCACTTTTATGATGAGGAATTGAGGTTCAGATAAGTTAGGTAACTTGCCCAAGGTCACACAGCCCATGCTCTCAAACACCCAGGGGTGGAGTTGGGCTGACAGTCCTAGCTGGGCCCTGAAAGGTCCTGAAGGCCAAGCTAAGGTGTCAGGACCCGATCCTGGGGGTGCTGGAGAGCCATAGTGGGGTTTTGAGCTGGAGAGGGAGAGGGTAAGAGCTGTGTTTGAGAGAGAAGACTGTGACCGAGACCAGCTGGCAGGCTACTGCATCCGTCCAGGCAAAGGATGATGAAAGCTTGACTCTAAGGGGGTACCTGGGAAGGAAAGGAAGGGACGCCTTTCAGGGGGCCCAAAGCCAGATGTGAGGCCAGGGGAGTGAAGGGAGGCCACCGGCGTGGAGGCATGGGTCGTGAGTAGAGTTCAAGTCCAATGAGTCTAACAGGAAGTTGATGCTCTTTCCTTCCCTCTGGCCAGTTATCATTTCACTGATATATTAAAGACACCACATATTCTCCCTCTTGAGATTACAGGTGTGTTAAAAAAAAAAAAAGTTCTTAACCCAGGCTGACAGTGGCATTTCAGGCACAGCTACCCCGCTGTGGCTTTTCCCCAGAGTCTCCGAGGGCCCTTGCAAGCCAAGGGCAGAAGGGCTCGCTCTTGGAGGCAGTGTGTGTGCCTGTGGGAGCCGGCATCTGTGAGGGGGTCTGGGCCGGGGTCAGGCTGCCTTGGGTTTATTTCAGAAGTTGCTGGGGCTGCAGAAATCGGAGAAGCTTCTGGAAGCCTGGCAGTAGCATTCCTAACCTCCCTCTTTGGGCTTCCTGGGCTAGGACGGTGGACTTAGGCCCCTGCCTGCCTGCCTGCTGCCCTGGGAATATTGTAGCCAGCAGGCTGGGTGGGCGGTGGCTGGAGCCACAGGAGCCGCAGGTGCTGTGTCACCGGAGCCCGGGGCATGGCCGCTCCAGGGGGAGGAGGGAGCATGTTTCTACGTGGCCTGCCAGCTGGCGTGCTTCCTTCCTGATGGAGGAGCCATGGCCCAGGGCCTTCCCCGCCCAGAACCTGGGATGAACCTGCGATGAAGGTGTTGCTCTGTCAACCCTCCCCACCACACACACAAACACAAGCTCCTTCCAGGCGTCCGGTGCCAGTGAGAACTGGGATGTGGTGGAAAGTGCTGGTGTGGAATCCAACAGTCCCAGGTTTCAATCCTGGCTTTGCTGCTTAACACCGAGGTGGCCTTGGACAAGCCACCATTTCTCTGAGCCTCAGTTTCCACCCCTGTAAATGGGGATTGATATAGGACAGAATGAGACGACGGAGGTGGAGGCCAGCGGCCCCACACAGAGCAGTCAGGATGTGTGAGCTCCTGTCTCCCCTCCCTTTCCCCAGGCCCAAAATCCAAACCAAACAAAAGCCCCGGGAGCCGGAGGGACCTGTGAATGATGCTCATAAGATACCCTGCTTGAGCCTGATGTGCTGTCGGCTTGGTACCCAGATGGGCACCCCAGAGCAGGGCACGCCTGGCCAGCCACAGAGCACAGATGGTGAAAGCGCAGGAAGCCAGACCCAGGGCTCCGGAGCCAGAGCCGGGACTGCCATGAGACCAGGGATGGAGGTGGCCAGGGGCTCCATCGGCCTCCAGACCCTCCCCTCCTCCTGGTGGGCCTCAGCTGTCAGGGTCAGTCTCTACCGGTGGCGGGGCACCACTGATCTTGGCGTTAAGTGTCGCCAGCCTTTGGGAGCCCTTCTCCATCTGTGACCTTGTCCCCTTGTGACGAGGCAGACAGCTGAGGCCCTAGGAGTGGGCGCCAGCTTCTGTGATCGCAGCTAGGTCCTCTCCAGCAAGTCCTAGGATCTTCGAAGGGGGCAGCCCCTCTGGCCTCACCGCTCTGGGATTTTCTTCTCCTAGAATCTCTTGCGAGGCAGCCTATGCAGCTTAGGCCACCACCACTGCCATCCCACAAACAGCACAGGGGGACAGCTGCCTTCATTTTAAACCTCATGGAGCAGGTTGAGCCCCCGCTCAGAGCCCTCCAAGGTGTCCGTGTTGGCCCTGAGTAACCCAGTGCCCACGAGCCCCGCATGGCCCCGCCCGCCGCCTCCCTCTCCAGCGCTCTCTGCTCCTCTGCTGTCCTTCGAACACCCCCAGCGGGATCTTCCCCACCCCGCCTCTGCATGGGCTTTTCCCTCTGCCTGGGATGCTCTTCCCCAGATCCCCACAGGACAAGCTCCTGCGCCCCCCGTGAAGCCTCTGCTGGAGTGCCCCCTCCAGGGAGGAGCCCTCGCTGCCCATGAAAGGCCTCCCCTCGCCCTCACCCTCCTCTGCTTCACTAGAGTTTCCTTCCCAGCGCTTCTGTTACACACAGTTCGTGTTGAAGCGTCGCCTCCCCCTGCCCCACCCCTCAGAGTGTGACCTCCACGGAGGTGGGGACTGGTCTCGTTCATGGCTGAATCCTGGGCCCTCGCACAGAGCCTGGCGCAGAGAAGCCACTCGCTGCCATCGCTGAATGAACGAATGAGCGAGTGAACGTGCGAATGCATTCATCACTTAGCAAAGCTTCTGAGCACCTACCACAGCAAGATCTTGCTGTCGATCCAGGGCCCGGGAACCAAATCCTGTCCCCTGGGCCTTGAGGAGGACATCGCTGAGCAGATGATCCAAGGACACGGAGCAGAGAACAGAAAGATGGCAGTGAGGAAGCTGGCAGGCCAGGGTTTGCGTCCCAGCCCCGTCCTCCACTACCTAGCTGTGTGGTTTGGGGCTCAGCACTTGCCCTCTCTGAGCCCCACAGTCTTCATCTGTAAAGTGGAGCTAAAAATATCAACCAACGGGCCCCAGCCTCCTCCCCATCTCACTCCCAGCTGCCACCCAGGTGCATCCATAATCCATTATCCACACGGCAGCCAGAGGGGCCTTTCTTTTTCTTCCCTTTTTTCCTTTCTTCTTTTGCTTCCAAAAAAGTATTTATTTATTTTTTGAATAAGTAACAAATTTGCATGGCTCAAAATTCAAAAGGTGCAAGAAAAAATGTTGAAAGAAGAAAGTGTCCCTCCCACCCAGTCCCAGCCGGGCAGAGCTCCTCCCCAGAGGCAAGCACTGCTCCCTCCTATTTTCATCCATCACGGTGGGGATAATTTTATGCATGTACAAGCCAGTGCATACCTTTATCTCCTTTTGATTTTTTTTTTAAGCAGACAGTAGCATCCCATGCACGTGGTTCTGCCCTGTGCTTTTTTCACTTGACAATCTAATCTGGAGAATTTTTAGGGGGTCTTTTTAAAACATACACTATAATTGGTCCTTCCCCTGCAAACCAGCCGTCTGGTGGGTCCCCAGAATTCTCAGAATAAAATGCAGATTTCTAAGGGGTCCTTCACGCTCTGGCCACTGCCAGCATCTCTAACCTCACCTCCCACCTCTCTCCTGCCAGCTCACTCCACTCCAGCCATGATGGCCTCCTCACTGCTCCTCCAATATAGCAGGCACAGTCCTACCCCAGGGCCTTTGCACTGGCTGTTCCTTCTGCCCTCTTCCTCTAGAAATCTGCTCAGCTCCCTCTTTTTTCAGGTCTCTGTTCAACTGTCCCCTGCCCAGAGAGGCTCTCCTCGCTTACCCTAACTCAAGTATCCATCTCCCACCCATCCCTTTGTATTTATTTTTCTTGATAGTATTGATTACCATTTGCAGAGCGATGTCTTTGCTCATCATCTGAGTCTTCCACCAGGCTGAGCTCCATGGGAACGAGCACTGGGTCTGTCTTCGTCACACTCCATCCCAACACCTGGATTTTACAAGGACTCCATAAATACGTGTCTTCTGAGTGAATAAACAGATCCCTATTTAACAGACAAGGAAACTGAAGCACAGAGGGGGAGAATCCCTTTCCCAAAGTCAAGGTAGAGTCATTGCAACTCAACCACCCCAAGCCGGGTTCTCATCCGAGCCCCGTGTTCCATTTCCGAGCTGAGGGATCTGGGGCTGTGCTCTTGCCCTCTCCGAGCCCCACAGTCCTCACCTCTCATCCTGGGGACGGTGAGGAAAATGAGACGTCCATGGTGCTTTCCTGGGGACAGAGCTTTACTCACACAGCACAGGAGGTCACCGTCGCTGCCCTTTGCCTTCCACCAGGAGCCCCGCAGGCCGGCCCATTGTGGCCACCAAGTGTGATGAGGAGGCTCCCAGCCATTAGCAGTGTTTTTGAGCAACATCCCAAGGAAAGGTTTTCTAAATCCCACGTCGTGCTGGTGAACATCTGAATTATTGACTGTCCTGGAGCCCCACTGTGTATCTGGACAGTTTATTCCAACACACACAAATTTCCTCCTGGTAATTTATGAAAAGTGGGTTCTCGTCGTCGTGAAATCACACCCCTCTCCCCAGCACCGCCTCCCCCCATGGCTGGGGTGCTTACGGGGTAAACTCGGCAAACTTTCCTCTTAAAGAGCATCTGTCGCTGGCCTGATACAGGAGGACATTTCCCAAGGAGATGCTGCAACCACGTTTTCCGAAACGCCCAGCCCAGGGCTTTTTAGGAATTCAGTAACCCCTGACAGGGAGGAAGAATTAATCGAGGGAAGGTGTTTGCTCACAGCCCCCAGCAAAACCCCCTTCCCCTCAGCCCCACTCCATGACACCCGCGGGGAGAGCATCCACATGGTCGTGGGCTCGAGTCCAAGCGGAATCCTGTTTCCTGGAACCCAGCTACTCTGGTCTCTCTCTGCATGATCCACCTGTCCCAGGCCTTGGCCATCATGGGCATGGACAGAGTTCAATGAACCCAGATTTACAGGCAGAAGTTCTAGTCTTGGTGGTGTCACAGATTTAGCTGAGTGACCTTGGGTAAGCCACTAAACCTCTCTGATCCAGGTTTTTTTTTCCCCAATCCAATTTTCTCATCCATAAAACAGGGAGTGATGATCCGAATTCAGGCATCCACTCATGAAATATAGTGCTCTGTGCTGGGCACTGGGGATCCGAGCCAGTGCCCGCCCTCATGGAGTTCATTCCAGGTGGGGAGTCAGATCAGCTAAATACACAGTGAACCAAAGAAATGCGGGCTGCTGGTAAGGGCTATAGAGAAAGTGAAGCTGGGGTGAGGCTGGGAGGTGCTGGAGGTGGGGCATCTTCTCAGGAGGACGGCCAGGACAGAGGTGGGCTGGGAGCGGTGCAGCTGCAGTGGGGCTGTGGTTTCCACTCCCCCTCCCCCACCAGGAAGATTTCCCCCCATACACACCCCCCGAGACAGACGGTGGCAGTGTCTGGAGTGTTTGGATTGTCACAACTGGGGGGGGACTGCTGGGCTGCGGGCATCTGTGGGCAGAGCCCAGGGCTGCTGCTGCTGACATCTGACAGTGCCCAGGATGGCCCAGCAGCTGTCACCTGGCCTGAATGTCACTAGGGCTGAGCTGGAGAAGCTGCCTTGGGGCCTGTGGGCCACTGCAAGGCCTCTGGCTTTTATTCCAGGCTATGGGAAGCTACCAGAGGGTTTTAAGCAGAGTGAGGACATGGCCTGACCAGGTGGAAAATGGCTGTCCCAGGGAAAGGGATGACAGATGTCCCCCCAGATGTCTGCACAAGGACCACTCAGCCCATATTTACTACTGTGATCGGGCACCAGGTCCGCATACACAGACCAGGGCCTGCCCTCACTGAGCGTGTCGCACACTCAGGAAGGACAGAAGGACGAAGCCACTGCTCTGCTCAGAGCCCTCGAAAGGCTCCTCCGTCTCCGTTGGGCCCAGCTCCAGGGCTCACACACCTGCCTGACCCCTCTCTGCCCTCTCTGCTCTGCACTCCTCCCTCTGCCCTGTCCTTTGGACACACCAGGTGCGTGCTGGCCTCCCACCGGGTCTTTGCAATGCTCTTCCCTCTGCCTGCATACCCACAATCCTCCCCATGACTCTTCTCAAATGTTGCCTCCTCACCGAGGCTCCCCTGGCCCCCAACTGCCCTGTTTAAACAGCTGTCACCTCATCTTTTACCTTCTGGCTTTTTCCTCTGCTTTCCTCCATCCATCCATCGTTCCATCTATTCATTTGTTCATTCACTCATTCAAAAAATACTCGGTAAGTCCCCACTATGTGCCAGATCTTATGATGTGTGCAGGGGACCCAGTAGGGAATGAGACGGACAGGGCCCCAACCCCTGCAGGTCCACCTTGCTAGGAGGACAGATGCTGCTAGTCACACAAGCACATGCCTGCAGCAGTAAGAAGAGCTGTAAAATAAAGGTCCAGTCACCATGACAATGTCCAGTGGAGTGCCTGGTACAGGCTGGGGGCCAGGAGGTCTTCCTGGAGGAAGTGGCCACTGAGCTGAGCTCTGAAGGGGAGTAGGAGGTAAGTGGGTAAAGTGTGGGTGCACTGGTTATGGGCTGTGAGGGGCAGTGGAGGCAGAGTTTTCCCAGTCTCTGGGGTGGACAGGAGCATGGTGCATGTGGGGAACCTCCAGGAGACCAGTCGACCCAGAGGAACATGGAGAGACGGGGAGGGAGGGATGGGGGCAGTGTGGGAGATGAGATCCAGAGGTAATGGGCTCAATTGTGGAAGCCTGTGGACCAGCTAAGGAGGGCCAGGGGGAGATTTGAGGGAGGGGGAAGTGGGCGCTAATTTATATCCTGACTCCTGCTCATGGAGAATGCTCTGAAGTGGGCTGAGTGAGGCAGCAGGAGCCCAGTGAGAAGGGGCCTGTGGTCTTCCAGGCTAGAGAGGGTAGTGGCCTTAGCCAGGAGGCAGCAGGGGAGAAGGAGAGAGTTAGAGGCAAAATAGATGGCCCTGAGGGTGGGGTAGATGTGAGGCTAAGAGCAAGAGAGGAATCAAGGACTCATTCACTCACTGAGCTGCCCCTTATCCAAGTGGAGCCAGGCAGGACCCTTGCTGAGCACTGAGTTCACTGGCCCAGGCATTCTTTGTTCCATCCATCCATCCATCCATTCATCCATCCATCATCTATCCATCCACAGATCCATCCTCCCAATCAGTCTCCCATCTATCCATCCATCCATCCATCTATCCATCCATCCATCCTTCCATCCATCCTTCCATCCATCCATCCTTCCATCCATCCATCCATCCATCCATCCATCCATCCATCCTTCCATCTTTCCATCCATCCTTTCATCCATTCATCCTTCCATCCATCCATCCATCCATGCATCTTTCCATCCTTTCATCCATCCTTCCATCCATCCTTTCATCCATTCATCCATCCATCCATCTGTCCATCCATCCATCCTTCCAACCATCCTTCCATCCATCCTTTCATCCATTCATTCTTCCGTCCATCCTTCCATCTATCCATCCATTCATCCGTCCATCTGTCAATCCATTCATTCATCCATCCATCCATCCATCCGTCCATCCTTCCATCCTTCTATCCATCCATCTATTCATCCATCGTTCCACCCATCCATCCATCTATTCATCCATCGTTCCACCCATCCATCCACCCATCCATCCATCCATCCATCCATCCATCTTTCTATTCTGTGTTCCTCAGCACCTACTGGATATCAGGCTGAATGTTGAGACTCAGGGACCTGAAGCCGAGGATTCAGTCAGCTCTCATTGGGAATCTGGAAGTCCGGTTTCAGTTAGAGGATCTTAGCAAGGTTGGAAGTGGCCAGAGAGGTCACAGAAGCCAAAGGCCATTGCTTCAGGGACACTGAGTCCTGGAGAAGCTCAGGTTCCCATCCAAGGTTACATGGCCAGGAAGCAAGAAGACTGGGCTCGGAACCAGATGCCCCCCACGACTCCCCCTGCAGCCCCTTTTGCAGGTCTCCTGGAAGCCCTGCCTGGGCC
The DNA here is from genome assembly GCF_021613505.1 of Equus quagga. Taxonomy (NCBI): domain Eukaryota; kingdom Metazoa; phylum Chordata; class Mammalia; order Perissodactyla; family Equidae; genus Equus; species Equus quagga. The sequence goes on along the minus strand of NC_060278.1, from coordinate 85,455,892 downwards.
CTGTCAATCCCCAAGGAGGCCCTGCAGCTGGGAGGGGAGCAGCCTTTTGGGCCTACAGGCCCCTCCTTGCAGACCTCCTTGCCCTACCCGCCACCCACCCCACCGGCTGCAGGAGGGGCCTCGCTGGGGGAATCCCAGGAGAGGGCCCCTGGGATGCTGATTCATGGCTCACAGGAGCTGCCTGTTAAATGTGTGGAGCCAGGCTGGGCCTGCGCCTGTCTCTTTAAGGAGCGCTGGGGCCTCCACCCAGCCAGCTCCCTGAGGAGGAGCAGGAACTGGGTAGGCCTGGAGTCTCCCAGGGCACAGAGCTCCTGACTCCAACCTGTCAGGCAGGCTGGGGCGGGGCCCACAGGTCGGGGGTAGGGCAGGGAGGAGCCCAGGCTCAAAGGGGCCCTCCCTTTTCCAGGATCCCACCTGGGGGAGGGAGGGAGCCTGGATCCCAGACCAGGCACAGGGCTCCAAAGCCTGGGTCTGAGGCACCTAGGAGGTCCCGAGCAAGGGTGACCACCCGTCTAGTTTGCCTGGGTCTGAGGGGGGCAAACCAGACAAGTCGTCACTCTGTTGTGAGCACTCCATCAAGGAAAGGCCGTGGCTGTCCCCATGCTGACAGCGCTGTGGGGTGCGAAATTCCAGGGCCCCAGGGCTGCCCCACCCAGGACAGAGCTGTGTGACCCAGGGCGCGCCCCTAGTCTCTGTGAACTCCCATTTCCATTTCCATTAACAGGAGGGTATGGCCACTGCCCTGCCCCCTCAGGCCAGCGGGGGAGTCCAGGCTCTGAATCAGCCTCTGTGCACTGGGGTCAGCTGTCCTCAGGCACCTCTGGACTGGTCGACGTGGGGAGGGGTGTCCACTGCTTCACCCAGCACAGGGCCTGGCACGTAAGAGGCGCTCAGTGACTACTGAAGGAATGAACGCCAGCACGAATGAATGAATGAAGGGTTAAACATGCATCTGTTGTCTCCTCTGTGCCCAGAGCTGGTGAAACAGAAGAAGCAGACCCATCTCTGACATCAGGGAGGTCATCCCAGGGGGAGGGGAGACCGAAGAAGAGTCGGTGCTCAGAGTGGCCTGGTTTTGAGCTTCTGGGTTATACTACTTACCAGCCAGGGGAACTTGGGAAGATCTCTTTACTGCTCTGTGCCTCGATATTCCCCATCTGAAAACAGCATTAAAAATGGCACCTTTCCCATCCGTTGTGGGAAGAAGCAAATAAGCGAATACACATTGAGATCAGCATCTGCACACTTCAGTTTTTATTGTGGTGATTGTTACGTGAAAGAAGCAGGCAGACGGGGTAGGGGGTCGGGCGGGGGAGGATGGTGAGAGGAGAGAAGTTGCTGAGAGGAGGGGCCAGTGGCATAGGGCTAGCCGGGAGCCTGTTGGTGCCCTTGGGAGAGCGCCCGGCTCTGTCTCGGGCGCTGCAGGGGACTTGAAGCTGTGGCTTTCAGGCCTCCCGGTCTGTGGTCAGTGAGTCTGCTCAGAGCCTTCAGGAAGCTGAGCTCTGGGCCTTGGGGGGCGTTGGGAGGGGGAGTGAGGGGTGACCCTCTGGTGCAAGCCTGTCTGTCCTGCCCACAGCTGGGCTGGGCAGGGGCTGGAGCCAAGGACAAGCCATGTGCCCAGCCGCTGTGCTGAGCAACCTCCAGCCCTTCCACGGCCCACACTTGCAGGACATGAAGCTGCGGCTGCCTGATGAGCCCGGGCGGGCAACCATTTCCTGCCCCAGAGCCCTCTGCCCGAGCCTCTCCCTGTAGAGCTCCCTCCGCTCTGCCAGGGTGGCACGCCTATCCTCTGCGGGCAGGTGAGGGCACTGAAGCCCAGGGAACGGGCAGAGCAGAGAGGCCAGGACGCAGGCTCCAGGGCACCCATGGAGGCAGGGACGGATGATTGGGCTTCTCCCAAGGGAGAGGACACAGAGGCACGGGGACAATATCAGAGCCTACCACCTGTGCCAGCCGGCCCACTACCCTCAGGCTCCCATGCCCCAGGCTGCCAGTGTCCGCCCTGCTCCAGGCTTCCTGGAAGCCCTGTGCCAGCCCACTCATTGTGCAAAGGCTGAGGTGGCTCCTGCTGGCCCAGGAGCTGAGGCCCAGGGACAGGGCTCACAGGGAACCAGCCAGGTGAGGGGCCTGTGGCCCGACACTGCACTGGGCGGGCAAGGGTCCTGAGCCACTTCTGGGCACCGCTCACTCCCTCGGCAGCGTTTGCCATAATTATCCAGCCATCCCCTTCAAGTGTACGGCAACCATAGCAACAGACAGATGTTCTGTCCCAGCCACGGTCCACGGCGGCCAAGAGCCAAGCACAACATTAACCCCTTCCAGCTCAGGCAGGCAAGGGCATGATGGACTGTGGACCCAGAGGCCCCAGGCCAGGCCCCCAACCTCGCTGGAGCCCACCAGGTGGGACTAGCTAACTTCAGAGGACCCCTTCATCTCTGACCCACACTCTCCCCTCTTTGCCCCTTTCCACCTTTTCTACCCACTTCTTCCTTCTCCCCAGAACTGGAAGACAATGCTGGGGAAAGTGATCCTATCTGAAAGGCTGGGGAAGGACCGGCTGAGCCCTGAGTGCTGGTTATGGTGCAGGCTGAAGAGCACTGGACCCAGGCAGGTGAGCTCAGTTGGGCTCCTGCCTTGGTTCTGCCTCTGGTTTGCTGTGTAACCTTGGGTGAGTGACTCACCCTCTCTGAACCTCAATTCCTGCCTCTGTACAGTGAGGAGGGTAGGCTCTCATGCCCTCATTCAGAAATATTTACTGATCATCCACTGTGTGCCAGGCCCTGAGGAGGCTCCAGGGAACAAGATACATGGGGGGCTCACATCCCAACGTAGAGATGGGGACACTGACAATAGATAGGTAAACAACACACAGGCTGACTGTCATTTGTGTTAAGTGCCATGAAAGACCTAAAAGTGCCCTCTGATGGAGAGTAAGAGGTGGTGGGGCTGACCTGCTCTAGGCAGGTGATCAGAGAAGGCCTCTGAGGAGGTGACATTTGAGCTGAGGCCTGAGGCTGAGCAGGAGCCAGCCGAGCAGCGTTGGGGGAGGAGAGGCCCTGGCAGGGACAGCAAGGACAAAAGCCCTTTGGGGAACTGGGGAGCCTGGCCTGTGGCTGTCTGGGAGCAGCAAGGAAGCGAGTGGGGCAGGGCATGAGCACAGAGGCGAGGGGAGGGAGAAAGTAGGAGTCCTAGCCGCAGACGGTCCCTCAGCGCCCCGTGGGCCTGCCTGCCCCGGACAGGTTCTGAGCAGGGGCCGCCTGTCCAACTTCTGCATGGTCTCTAAGACCTCGGCTGGCTGAGTCTCCGGTCCAATCTGGTCAGCCAGCTGGGCCTCTCTGAATGGCGATGGCTCAGCTCAACAGGGGCAGGGGACCCTGGCTCGGGCCACTCCCCAGGGGGCCCCTCGCTCACCCGCTGACTCACTGGGCTTTGCCCTGGAGGCCACTGAGCTGAGACAAGACCTGGAGGCTCCTGACCCAGCAGGGCCCCACCTGGGCCAGCTATTCATGAGCAGAACACGGTGAACCCCAAAGAACGGCAGGGAGGGGCATCGCCTGGGGACGGAGCCCACAGCCCGCAGGCTGGAGTCCAGGCTCGCCTCTGCTACTTCCTTGTTTTGTGGCCTCAGCTTCCCTGAGCTGCAGTCGACCCTCCTGGAAAAGGCTCAGAGGATGCGTCCTCCGCCCCACCCGCTGCCTGCGGTGTTGTAACGCCTGAGCTCAGCCCCGTCTCAGGGCCTGTGCAGCTTACCGCTTCCTCCACCTGGAACAGCTGTCCTCCCGCTCCGTTTTCATGACCTTGACTCTCTGCTCGATGCCACCTCTTCAGAGAGCCCTCCGGGACCACCCCAGTCAGGCCGGAACGGAGCCTCCCCATTATCTGCATCTCTTTATGGCACTTTCGGCACCATAGGGGGATGGACTGCGAGCCTCGGTCCAACGCCACTTGCTCTGCCTGGCTCTGTCCTCGGTGCTGGGGATGGAACTGAGGACAGAGCGGGGAGCCCTGGCTGCCCTTCCCAGAGGGCACGTGCTGGTGGGTGAGCCAGACGGAGACAAGGGGAGCAGGGAGGGGAGGGGTACTGGGCGGCCTCGCAGAGACGGTGACCCTGGAACAGGGCCCTGAGAAGTGGAGAGGCCGAGTGAGGGGCTCTGTGGGAAGGGTGTCACGGCAGAGGCCCCAGGAGGTGTTTTTCCTCCTGCCCTCAAATGTGCCTCCAGCCAGCAAGGAGGAGGCCATAACACGTCTTCATTATTGCTCCATTCTTGGCACCCAGCACATAGTAGGTGCTTAGTAGAAATCCAGTGTTGTTTTCTCAGTGGGTGCTTGGAGGATTTGGAGCTTCTTGCATGAGGCCCGCACACCAAGGCCCTTGGGAAACAGGTCCACCGGCCCAGGGCCTGTGGCCTGGATGTGCGGCGGCCACTGGTGACCCCTCCCCAGGAGAAGCCTCCTGTGGGCCCAGGGAGGGGCAGGAGGGCCTGAGGTGGGGCTGGGGCTGGTCTTCAGGGGTCTCCCACGCATGGAGGGAACGGGACGTTGTGCTGAGGGCCATGGGCAGCCGGTGAATGGCTTTAGGGGTGGACGACATGATTAGACCCAGGCTTTTAAAAACCCTTTTGGCGTCCATTGAGGAGAATAGAGCGGCTCTGAGTGGGGCGAGAGGACAGACAGGAGGCAGAGAGACAGTGACAGGTGCAGAAAGACCCCTGGGAGAGCAGTGAGGCCAGGATGGAATAGGGCCGCACATACCAGAAACAGAGCCGGGGCCCTCCCACCCAACATAAGGCACGTGAGATTGTCGTCAGTGCTAGGGGGACAGCGGGCGGGGAAGCAGACGGGAATGTCAGGTGGCAGGTTGGAATTGTGGATGGGGTGCCAGGAAGGTCTCCCCAGAAGCAGGCTTGTACCTGTGTGTATGCTGCTCGGGAGAGAACATCCCAGGAAGCAACTGCCTGGAGGCAGGAGGGGGAGCGGGTTGAACCTGGGGAGGGGCGGCGGGGAGGGGAGAGGCTGCCGGGATGCGGGGGATACAGGGCCTCGACGGTCTTTATAAGGACTGGGGTTTCTCTGAGCGACGGGGCCACTGCAGGGGAGTGAGCACAGGAGGCTATGCTGACTCTCCTTGGAGTGGGGTCCCTCTGGCTGCCGCGTGGAGAATAGACAGCAGGCAGCAGGGGCAGAAGCCGGGAGGACAGGAAGCAGCTGGGGTGAAGAGCCAGGCAAGAGATGATGGAACCTTCTCCAGGGGGAGGCTGAGGGGATAGTGGGGCGTGCTGGAAACAGAGGTGAATTTAGAAGTTAGAACCGGTAGGACCTGCTGATGAATCCCACGTGGGATGAGAGAGATTGGGGGAGACTCAGAGACAGACAGACAGAGTCCGAGGGAGGGTGTTCAGCACGGCAGCTAGTGCTTAGCTGTGGCTGTGGGAAGAATGGGGTTGCCATTCGCTGGGATGAGGAAGGTTGAGGCTGGACCGGGTCAATGTGCAAATATCAGGAGATCAGACTGGAATAAAGTAAACCGGAGAGGCAGGGTGGAGCTGTGGAGGAGGAAGGCGGACGCGGCTTTGGGGCTCAGGGGAGATGTCCAGGCTGCGATATCAGCGCGGGGGGCGCCCGCAGAGGAAGCGTCTTTATAGTCAGCCAGGGAGGAAGGTAGATGGAAAGAAACAGACAACAAGGGACTGAGCCCGGGGCCCCCAACCCTGAGAAGTGGGGGCAAGGGGTGGGAGAAGCAGAAGAGGGTCTGAGAAGGGGCAGCCAGGGAAGTAGGAGGCAAACTGGAAGGTTCTGACAGCGGCAAGGAAGACATTGAAGGAGCAGGGAGAGGTAACCATGTGGAATGCTGCTGTGGGTCAAGGATGATGTCTAGAAGGATGGCTTGGGGTTTAGCGAGGAGGAGGTCCTGGGTTTCCTGGGAGGGGGAGCTGAAGACCTGAGGGGCGCGGGTTCAAGGGAGGAGGGGGACAGCGAGCTCAGACACACTCTGAAGGAGCTCCTGTGCGGGTGGAGAGAAAGGGGACGGCAGGGAAGGGGGTGGAGGCTCAGACGATGAGAGAAAAGCCAGCAGGCCATGTGTCGTGAGAGTTGATCCGGTAGAGGGGGAAATGCTGACGAGTTCTAAGAGAGGAGATGCTGGAGCAATGTCTTAGGGAAGACAGAGGGAAGGGGCCACTGAGCCGTCCCTGTGAGTCTAGGCGGGGAGCGATGTTATCACTTTCACTTTGCAGATGTGGAAACCGCAGCCCAGAGAGGTTGATTCTCCTGCCCCAGCCACACAGCTGGGCGGTGATGGCGAATCCGCAAAACTTTGCCGTAAGCCTGCCCCAGCGTGGGTCGTCGTCCTTTTTGACGGATGAGGCCCAGAGAGCTTCAGTTCTAACCTCCATTCAGGAAGCAGGCTAGTGGGCAGGTGAGGAGGCTGATTTGACAGGATGCTGGGGGAGAGGCAAAGGGGGTGTTGGGAGGGACTCCCGTTCTCAGCATGGTGGTCTGGGGGCTTCAGGGGCCACTCCCTGGGCCGGGAGCAGGTTTTCAGAAGATACCGAGCTCGGTGCAGGATGCACGAGAGTGCTCCTCTGTGTAAAATGGGGCTAATCACGGGGCAGAGTCATCGGGAGATGCAAGGGGTTGACGCAGGTGAAGCCCTGAGAACAGGGCCTGGCACCCGGTCAAAGCCATGCAAGGGGTTTGTCCTCGTCATTCTGAGTCTGCCTAGTGCGATGCGCAGTGGGACTTCCAAATGTGCACCCGCAGCTGGTTCATGGGCCGAGAGGGCTGACGGGAAACTCAGGGCTACCCGGACCCTTCGGGGTCCTTCCTGGAGGAGCCTCAGCTCCGAGGTTAGGTAAGGACCCCAAGAGTCCTGAAGAAGCTCCCGGGGTAGGGCCTCTGGGGATGAGAAAGGTCCTGGGGAAGATCGTTCCCTTCTGGAAGCTCAAGGTCTCCATCTGGAGGATGGGTGTCCTGATTCTCACTTCGGGGAGATGTAGTGACTGTAGGATGTGCTGAGTGAGCCCTGGGACCAAGAGTCAGGAGAACTGGGCACCCTACATGCTCTGCCCAAATTTGCTGTGTGACTTTGGACAAGTAGCCTAACCTCTCTGGGCTTTATCTGTAAAACCTGGATGATGTAAAGGCCCCTGCAGACTGTTGACTCCATCATTATTTACAGCTTCCTGATTTCATCAGGTGGGAAGTCCCCAGTTATACCTGGGAAGGCTTTTAGCTTCAAAGGCCTGCTTCTCACCAGGGCAGGACAGGGGCTGGAGCAAGCAGAATGCAGGGCCACCTGCGTCTGAAGCGTCCTAAATTGGGGCAGCCTTGTCCCAGGCACACTGTGAGGGGTGTGTAACCTCGTTTCACTGGGTGGCCCATGTTTTCTTGGTTGGGGACAGAGAAACTATGGCTCCCATTTTCCAAGTGTCCCAGTTTTACAGATGAGCAAACTGAGGCTGAGAGGAAACTCGCCGCACCTACTCTCAGAGCCTGCCTCTTGCCACAGCTCCAGGCCACCCCTGAGGAGCGGCCACCAGGGTACAGACATCAGACCCCCAAGGGCATACATCCCCTCTGTCCTTGTTCCCGCATTCAGCCCCAGGGTGTGGCATCTCCCATGCGTCAGGCCCTGTCCTGGGCACTGAGGACACTAAGAGGACTCAGATGGGGTCCTGCCTGGCTCCCTCTAGTGCAAAAGACACGTGAACTGAAACAAAGAGAAGTTGAGAGGGGCTGGGACACTGGAAAGGAGAGACTCATTCTGACCAAAAGATCTGGGGGGGTGCTTCCTGGAGGAGGAGGCACCCAAGAAGGATCTGGATCGCCAACAGTAACTGTTACCATCTTTTGAGCAACAGCCGCGACTCCAGAGCGTGGTCTCATCACACCGTCCCAGTCCCCAGTGAGGTAGGCGCTACCCTTAGCCCCTCTGTACAGAAGAGAAGACAGGGTCAAAGAACTGGGGTGACACATCCAGGCTCACACAGCTTGTGAGAGGGGCCTGAGCCGGTTCCCATACCCGCCCTCCCACGCTGAGGAGGCAGGGGAAGCCCCCCGCCCTGACAGCCTCAGCCCAGGAGGCCCAGGTCTTCCTCTGCCCGAGTGTCCCCAGCACCCAGTTTCACTTCCCAAAACGCAAACCTATTTTGGATCCTGCTGACTTCCTCTCTCACCCAGGCCGTTCGGGCTCAGAGGACTGGGCAACTGTAGGATGGACCTGGTGCCCCGGGCCTTTCCCAACGCCCCTCTTACACCACCGCCCCGCAGCTTTCTCCCACCGGCCGCCGCGGCCCCTCGGGGAGGGTGCTGACCGCAGCGGGGCTGACAGCATGTGCCGCCCGGCGGCCTCCTCCCAGCCTCCCCCCGAGAGGGCTCGGAGGTCCTGCTCCCGGCCCACGCGCAGCCTGTGTCCTGGCCTCAGGGCCGCAAGCACATCACTTCCCTCCCTGGACCTCAGTTTGCTTCTCTGTGATGAGAGACCAAGGCGGCCTCCCACCCAGGTTGTTAGGACAACACGAGAGGGAACCGCGGTGACAGTGCCACACCAGACGCCGGGCTTGGCACCGGTGATCCAAAGATCCTTGCCCTCGCAAAGCTGAAACCCTAACGTGGGGCAAGGGGGCCGAGGGCGTGGGAACAAGCACTGTGAATAGGTCAGCTAAACAGGGTATGAGCGGGCGATGCCAGTTACGGGGAAATGAAGCTGAGAGAAGCATGTGTGTGTGATGGTGGCGGAGGGACTTACCGTTTTAGGTGGGGTGGTCACGGAGGCCTCCTGAGAAGGTGCCACCTGATGACATGAAGGAGGTGCCAGAGCCGGCACGGCAGACGTCTGCGGAGGGCATTCCAGGCAGACAGTGCGGCCGTGCAAATGGCTTGAGGCACGAAGACTAACACAGCAAGGAGGAGGGTGGGCTGCGGCACAGGATGAGGGTGAGACGGCACAGGATGAGGGTGAGACGGCGGGAGAGAGGGCCAGGCAGGGCCTGGGGGCCAGGGCGTGTGTGCCTCAGAGGCCAAGGTCAGGGCTTCCCTCTGAGGGAGGTGGGGAGCCACCAGAGGCTTTGGAGACCGAGGGACGTGATCCAACTTTTTTTTAGCAGTTCCCTCCTCCCTCCGCCGCCCGGCCACCTAATGGAGGGAACAGTGTGGGGCAAGGTTGGGGGCAGGCAGAGGCCTGTGCAGCCGCCCTGGTGACCTGGGGAGGAGGCTGGGGGGGGGGGGCAGCAGCAGAGAAGTGGTTATATTCCGGTTATATTTTGAAGGCGGAACCAAAGGGACTTGCTGTGGGATCAGGTGCAGGGGTGAAAGAAAGCGGGGATGGGGCACCACAAGGTTTTTGGCCTGAGCAAGGGGAAGAATGGAGTTTGTGTCTCTCGAGATGGGAAGGCAGTGGGAGGGGCGGATTTGGGGGTGGAACTCAGGAGCTCAGGCTAAGACATACCCACTGAGGGACCCTCAGCCCTCAGAGCGGTGAGGTCAAGTCAGCAGGGGGTCACAGGGTCAGCTCCCCTTCCTGGGTGTCCCTGTTCCCGTCCCACCTGCCCTCCTGCAGGCCAGTCAGTCCCCGGCCGCCAGATGGGTCCCGTAAGAACCGAAGCCAGGTGGTTCATAGACCTTTCCAGTCCAACGACTTCCCATCGCTCTGGCCTCGAGTCCAGACTCCTTGCCTGGCCCAGCCCCAGCCCCCCCTCCAGCCTCAGCTCTCTTCAGCCTGCTGGCCTTCGTTCATGTGGCGTGCCAACCTCAGGTCCTCCGGACTGGCTCTGCTGGTTTCTGGTCTGTCCCTTACCTGGATGGTGCCCTGGATGGGGCTCATCCTTTTTGGGGCCCTCGTTTTCTTCATCCGTAAAGGGGGGACTTGGACTCCTTGAGTCCAAAAGATGGTCTTAAGTTTCCACGTCTGGGGCTCTGGGAGCCACGGAGAAGCTGCCTTTCTTTGCTCAGTTCCTGCCCGGTGAGACCACGGGCTAGATGCTCCGCGTTGTCCACTCCCCTCTGTCTTCGCCTACCGGGGTCTGTTGCAGGTGCTGAGAGCTGGGGGAGGGAGACGTGATCCCCGGCTCACGGAGGAGAGGGGAGGAGAGTAAAGATGCAGATGAACCTGTGTGGCCTGCCCTACTCTGAGCCTCGGTTTCCTGGTCTGTAGGAGGGCACACGTGATTGCTGAGAGGTCTGGCAACAGAAGGGTCGAGTGGCAATAAGCTCTCACAAAGCACCTGCCTGGGGCCTGGGTGGGGCGCCCCACGGAGGGGATGAGAGGCTCAGCCAGGCCCTCGCAGAGCTTGCCTAGCAGGCGCAAGGCAAATGGGGTGACTTCCAGGCAGGACACACCCAGGATCCCACCCCACGGGGGACAGGGCTCCCGCTGCCACTTCCACCAGCACCGGCTGCCCGAGTTCTCCTCGGCCTGCAGAGCCCCGCCCAGGACCTCCCTCTAGGATGCCGCTCCCCATGCCAGTACTGCTCTCTCTGTCCTCTGATCCCTGGGCCCTTAGGAGCCAAGCCACCACAAGCGCAGGCTCGGGGCCTGAGCCCTCCTGCTGCTGGTCACAAGCTGTGGGACTCGGACAAGTCAGTGGCCGAGGCCGTGGTTTTCACCTCTGTAAAACAGCATCCTAATACAGCTTGCGTCCTAGCGTGGTTCTGAGGCTTCAGTGGGCTGTAAAGTACCAGACGCTCATCTGCTGCAATTGTTGAAGTCCTTCTCGGGTATTTTCTCCAGGGGGCCTGAGGGTGAGAAGCCAGGAGCAGGTGCTTCTTAGCTGCCTTCCCCTGGTGCGTAGAGAGGAATGAACCACTTCCTCCTGCTTCTGGCCAGGTCAGCTGTTCAGTTCACGGGCCTTAGAAACGGTCCCAGACCGCTCCCTGCTCTCGGGGCTTTGTTCTATCTATGTCTTAACCCAGATTTCCTCCATTTTGCAGGTGAGGAAACTGAGGCACAGAGGGGTAAAGTGACCCAGCCAAGGTCACACAGCTGGTGAGTGGCAGAGCTGGGGTTCAAACTCAGGCAGCCTGGTGCTATGCGGATACCCAAACCGTCAGGGCGCTTCTCGACGCCATATCCACTCCCAGAGGTGGTCCTGTGGTGTCATCCATCATCTGAAGCCATAGGGTCATCCTGAGGTCAAGCCCAGGGATCGTCACCCTCAGCCCAGTAAGAGAAAGGTCCACAAGTTCAAGAACCACAGTTTCCCATCCCCCCCTTGCTGCTGACCGGCCAGGAAAACCTCGGGCCACTCCCTTTGCCCCCTTGCCTCAGTTTCCACCTCTGTCAAATGGAGAATAGAAAAAGCTCTTCAGCCTTTATTAGCCCTGGGATCTGACCCCAACCATCCCGTATTTGTTGAGTGACCTTTCTGAGCCAGCATGCCTCTGGGGCTGCTTCCCTTGTCTGCAAAATGGAGCTAATGCTATCTGTGCTTCTTGAGCTCTGTGGACAGACAGACGGACGGCAGGGAGAGCCCCATGAGAAGGCCTGGGTGTGGCTGCAGCTGGCCCAGCCTGTGCACCCTCGGTCCAGCCTCTGAAGCTGGGGCCTGACAGCAGCTCAGCTCCTGCCCCAGCACGGGGAGGCCAGCTCTCCACTCATTCAGCAGCCATTTGTTGAACATCGACTCCGGCCAGGCCCTGGGCTGGGTACCGGGGGTGCAACTGGGACCGAGAACGATCCAACCCCTGTCGTCACAGTCTGGGGGAAGACAGACATCTGTAAGGAAGCCGCATCCCTGTGAAATGCGCAGGTGGACAAGTGTCACGAGGAAGGGGTGCAGGGGACACCCATGAGAGTGATTCCCCCGGGAGAGAACGCTCTGTGGGAGCGGGCCGTGGAGGAGGGGACCCCAGGGAGGGGCTTCCTGAAGCGATGATGAGCTGAGAGCTGTGGGGATGAGCCAGAGCTCATTAGGTGGACTTGGGGCAAGAGCGGAAGGGCTTGGGCGAAGGCCCCGGGGCAGAGGGAGTGACACGTGCACTGTCACGGCCTGTGAGAGACCTGAGCCCACGCCCAAGGCCCTGGCAGAGGCAGGGAAACAGAGGAAGGTCAGCACTTCCGAGACGTGCCGCAGCAGCTGGCGGGGGACGTGGGGGAGCAGGGTCAGGCCTCCGCGGGTCAGTCATGGGGTCACAGTTTCAGAAGAGCGGGCATCTTGGACCATCCCAAGTCCTCGTGGTGCAGACAGGGAAGTGGAGACACAGCTGGGCAAGGACACGGCCAAGGTCAAAGCAAGGCGGGCAGAGCCGGGGAAGAACACCTGCCCAGGGCTCTGTCTGCATCTGGAGGGCGGCCCGAGAAGCGGGAGAAAACCAAACATTAATTTCACACCTACTATGTGACCCACGGTCCTGAGCACACGCACGCACGCACGCACACACACACACACACACACGCTTCACCACTGGGTCCCTGGGCCTCAGGCTAGACTTGTGGCCCTGGGCACTCCTTCCGAAAATGAGGAGAAGGATCCTAGGGAGGTCTTTCGATCCAGCCCACTGCCACTGGCCTCAAGGCCTCATCTCATTGTCTCCTTTGAAATCCTCTATGGTGAACAGAAATTATAATCCCCATTTTGTAGATGAGCACACCAAGGGAAGGAGAAACTGACCCAAAGCCCCACAGTAATCATCAGCCAAAGCTGTCTCGACTCCTACTTTAGTGCTCTTTCCGAGATCCTGCGTTGCCCAGATCTGAACCGTCTGGCAGGGAGGAAGTCCCTCCTGCAGTCTAACTGAAATCTCTCCTACTTTACTACGTCAACTGCCAGTTGTTTGTGGCTGAAGATGCGAAAAAGCACTGTGATCCTTCTGGGCCTTGACTGTCATCTTGGAGGGGACTGAGCAGGGGGTAGGAGACTCAGGGACACCCCCCTTGCCCTCCAGAATCTGAATCCAGTTGCAGGTTTGCTTGAGGGGGTGGGAGAGAGAGCCAGGCCATTTGCCACTGGGGCCTTTCTTCGAAGGGAAGGCTCTGGGACAGCTCTGGGAAGAATTCCCTGGGGAAGAAGTGCTTCTGGATCACCCTGAGGACACACACGCTCCCCCAGGACACAGCTGCCCAGGGGCCAAGCTCCCGGCCAGCGCCAGGCGGAACCCAAGGCCTTGGATCCACCCCTGTGGCCGGAGGCGGCCTTGAGTTCCCTCCGCACACAGGCCCGTTCGACTCGCTTGTCAGAAGCCACTCAACAAAATCCAATTTATGGAGCCAATGTGAAATGGGGAAAATTCCTCTAAACCAAAAATGCCTTCTTTCAAACCAGAAAGGAGGGGGGCCCGACAGCCGGGCACGCAGACGAGCAGGCCCCGGGCCGAGACGCAGCCTCGAACGCCATGGAGGGCAGCCCAGTCTGGACCATTACTCGGCCTCTTTCTCCAGAGAGACCCACAGTTCCCAGAGATGTCAGGGCTCAGGGCGCCCCACATTTCCTGAGAAAGCTGGTGGCGACTTATTGAGGGCCTACTGTGTGCTGGGCACTGTGCTAAGTGCTTCCATGTGGACCCTCCCAGCAACCCCACGAGGTAGGTGCTGTTGCTGTCAACACCTTACAGATGAGGAAATCGAAACTCTGAGAGGTTAAGTCATTTGGCCAAGGTCACACAGCTGGGGAGAGGGGCCGCAAGACTCAGATGCAGGCAGTCTGGCTCCAGAGCCCTCCTTCACATTCTGCCACAGAGGTGACTTGTGCCGGGAGGGGGCCTGAGGCTTAGAGGGGCGAGGCACAGGGGTGTTGAGGGGAGAACGCTGAGTGAGGGGCTGGGGGCTGGACCCTGACCCAGTGCTGCTGTCAACTGCCTGGATGAGTCCTTGTTCCTCTCTGGGTCTCAGTTTCCCCATTCCTGAAGTGGAGTAATTGGGGAAGATGATTGCAAGCTGTCCATAGGTTCCTAGTGCCCACTAGCAAATTAAAGGCCCTGAGAAGTCCTGAAGTAAAAAACCCCAGTGAGCAGTCCACTTGAAGAGCTGACCAGCAAAATAGTTACCTAATGGTCCTGAGGCCTCAAGGCAGCTTGACCTTGAGTGGAGTCCCCATCAGCAAGTTAGTCAGCTGACAATTAATAACGTGCCCTTTGGGAGATAAGTGAATAAGACAGGACCCTATTTTTGAGGAGCTCCTTATCCGGGGAGAAAGTAACCAAGAAGAAGACAATGAGGACACCATGCTGTGGTCATTGTTCAACGGTTGAGGCCAGCTTGAGGTGCCAGAGAGGAAGAGACATCTCACCCTGCCTGGGGCTCATGGGAAGTACGGCAGACACACTGACAGTAAAATAGGGTTTTGAAGGATAGTTAGGAGTTCTCCAGGGAGAGACTTGGAGTGGGAGGGCAGTTCCAGTGAGGGAAACAGCATGTATAAGTCATAGTCATGTGAGAAGTTTGTTGTTCAGAGGAAAGGAGAGTTCAGTGTGGCTGCCACAGAGAGGGTAGGCCAGAACAGGACAGTGGAAGGCCTTGAATGCTAAGCCAAGGAGTTCTGAGGAATAACAGAGGTCCCAATTAAGAGAGTTATGGATTGGGGTGGAAGGAAAACCTACAGGCCAAGAGTCCAGTGAGGAGGTTGGTACGGCTGTCTGGGCCAGATCAGAGGAGGCCTAAACTGCACTGAACAGATGGTACCTCTGTCGAGGATCTTTGGGTGCAAGAAATCCAGCACAAAGAGACCTGAGTGAAAATAAAAAGGGCTTTCAGGCACTGCTGAATCCAGGGGCCCAGGCGGCGTTGTCAGAAATCTGGCCGTCATCCAGTGGTCAAGGGGATGGGATGTTTTCCATGGCCAGGGTTCAGGTCAGTCCTGCTCCAGCTGCATGCTCTGAATATGGGGAAGGGGCAGTTTCTCAAAGGAATTTCAGATTACCAGGAGAAGAATGTTGCTGGGCAGGTGAAAGCAACAGCTGACCACTGCAGCCCGAGAGGGCTGCGGCATTCAGTGGAGGCCAAGCCCGTGCCAGCCCGGGCCTCAGAGGTGGAGGCCTGGAACTGAGGGCTGGTGTGGTCGGGGCAGGCTTCACGGAGGAAATGGGCCTGGAAGGGAGACCTGAGCCTTGGGTAGGATCCAGGCAGATGGAGGGGGAGCCCCGGGAGGAGGGATCTGTGAGAACAGAGGTACAGAGCGGGGAGGGAGCAGGGCGTGTACTGGAGGCAGCGAGCGTGCCAGGCCCAGAGCGCTGAGGAAGGGAGAGGAGAGAGGCGAGGCTGGAAGGAGATGTCCGGGGTGCTTGCATGCCAGGCCCCTCTGGCCTAACTGGCCGGCCTCTTAGAACACACAGGTCAGGGGGAAACAGTGGCTTCATCGCTCATCAACCTGCCATGGCTCCCCATGGCCCGCCCAGTGAGCCCCAAAGCGTGGCCTGGTGTTCAAGGCCCCAGCATGCCCACTGCCCCCTTAGAGGGCCCCCCTGCTCTCCCAAGTGAGTGTGCCCACCACACTCCAAACACACCGCTCCCTTTTCCACCTTCCAGCCTTTACTCTGGCTGCTTCCCTGCCCTACAATGCACCCCGCTTTGGTCTTTCCACCATCTGCTGAAGGCCAGGTAAAGGCCTCAGCCTCCAGGAAGCCTTCAGTGCAAGGGGCCTCCTCTCGAAGCTCTTTATTTAGCTTTCTTTTCAAGCCCCTCAGCCCAGTGGGCCTGATCGGGGCAGGGCGGCAGGAACTCGTGTCTGGGCCTTGGAGCTGGTCAGATCTGGGTTCAGACTCTCCCTCTGCAGCTCCCTAGCTGTGTCACCTTGAGCACATCATTTGACCCCTCCTTGATGACATTTTCTGACCTATAAAATACGAACAAGGCCTCACTGAGGCCTAAATGTGGTTATATGTTCAAAGTTCCTGACACATAGTAGGCCCTCATGCAGCTCTCACTCTTTTTTTTGGGTGTTTTTTTTTTTTGAGGAAGATTAGGCCTGAGCTAACATCTGCTGCCAATCTTCTTTTTGCTGGGGAAGACTGGCCCTGAGCTAACATCCATGCTCATCTTCCTCTACTTTATACGTGGGATGCCTACCACAGCATGGCTTTTGGCAAGCGGTGCCATGTCTGCACCTGGGATTCGAACCACGGAACCCCAGGCCACTGAAGTGGAATGTGGGCACTTAACCGCTGTGCCACCGGGCTGGCCCTCTTACTCTTTTTGTGATTGTTCAAATTATGAGTTATGTCCATCTCATCTTCCGCGAGCTCAGTCCAGGTAGGGACTGCACCTGGTTTCTTCCCAGTCCTCCAGTGCCTGGCACATAGTAGGGGATTTGTAAGGGCTGACCTATCAGTTTTCCTGGGTCGTGTAGACCCACTTTCCCCACCCCGCCCCTCCTGGGTGAGGCTGGGGGTAGGCCCGATGGCCCCACACCGCTCCCTGAGTTTAACCCAGCAAGCAGCTAGGTGCCAGCATCCAGCATCAATAAATTACTGGTGAGTTCAGGTGACGGGACAGATCCAGTGTCAGCTTCCTCTGTGTCCCGCAGGAAGGCTCAGGCCCTTGGGATCCCCCTTCGTGAGCCTCCCCCACCCAGGGCTCCATCAGAATAATAGGGTTGCTTGCAGGGCACCTACTGTGTGCCAGGCCCCATCTGGGCACTTTGCACCACATTTGATTGACGTCTCACGATGATTCTGCAAAGTAGGTTCTAGCTCTGTTTTACACTTGCAGAAACTGAGGCTTGATGAAGCGGAGTGATTTACAATAGACAAAATTAATATCAGAAGGAAAGCCGCCTTCTTTTCCAATTTGACATAAATCTTCCTGGATCTCATTGCAGTTTTTAGTTACGATGCATGTGTGTGCGCGCGCACACACACACACCCCTTAGGATTTCTTCATTCATTCATTTATTTGACAAATACGCATCAAGCACCTACTATGCGCCCAGCTGTTATGGCTGTTGGAGACGCTGCAGACAACAAGACAGAATCCCTGCCCTTTGGGAACATACATTCCTGCACATGAGAAGCACAGAAACAATAAAGCCAGATAATCACACATTATGGTGGGAGGTGGTGCTGAGCCTGTGAAGACGGGTAAAGCAGGCCAAGGAGACAGGGTTACTGGGGCACTACTTCTGAAAGCGCAGTCAAGGGGGGTTCTTCAAGGGAGGCGACATTTGAATGAAATCCTTTTCTCCTTACGCTTTAGTTTCTGGAAAAGGAGATGCCGGCCTCCAGGGGTTCTCAAACTCTGCGAGGTGGGCAGGATGTCCTCCCACTCAGCGTGGTTCCACAGGCACCACGGTGCAGGCCATCCCCGGCCAGGAGACGTTTTCTCCTTCCCCCGTCTTTGCCCTGAGCCCCTCTGTCCAAGGACCCCTTAGGATCGGGCTTCTCAGAGCTGCTCCTCTGAGCCCTCCTGTCTCGTGTTCTCGTGGCATCTTTTTGTTTTCTAATTCTCAATCCGTTTGTCCCCATCTTTCCAAAGTCAGCTCGTCCCTGACCTCCGTGAGGGCCGGGGGGGTCCATCCTGTTTACGGCTGTGTTCCCGACACCAGGCACAGCATCCGACACACAGAGGACACTCGAACCAAAGTCCCAGTGAATGGCAGACGGACGCAGTGATGATGGGGCTAACATTTGAGAGCGGATCCTCACAACAGCCTTGTGGGTTAGGTATAATGATTATCCCCATTTTCCTGGCCTTGAAAACTGAGGCTTGGCGAAATCAAGGCGCTCCTGTAAGGTCGTGGAGTCTGTTAGGAAGCACACACTGAGTGCCGATGGATTGATTGACTCGGGGGAGGCAGAGCAGCCTGGTGGAAAATGCTGGAGACGTCAGTCTGAGAAGTGCATTTTGAGAACCAGCCCATTCATTCATTCATTCATTTGCTCATTTATTCGAGAATTATGAAACCTCAGCCTGTGTCCTGGGCACCAGCAGGTACGGGTCACCGGGCAATCATGCTGTCGGGTGATCAGAGTTGGGATGGGGAAAGCCAGGAGTCTGTGAGCCACCAGGGCAGCCCCTGAACCAAAGGGAGGGCTCAGCAGCCCTTCGGGGTGAGGGGGACCTGGAGCAGCAGGTGGGCAGACTGACTGCAGGGGTGGATGCTTTGGAACGGGGGTTGGCAATGGCTGCACAAGTCCTTGATGCTTCGAAGGGGCCCCAGCGCCCAGCAGTGGAAACCGCCCCTCCCCTGTCCCCTTTGGCAGACAGGCCTCTGCAGGGGTCTGAGTCACTCTGCTCCACCCCAGGCCAGTCGGGGCCACCTCACCTCTGCGTTTCAGGCATTCCCCTCCTCTGGGCCCAGAGTCAGAGCTCAGGGAAAAGCAGGCGGTCTGAGCCGAACCAGGCAAAGGCCAGATGCCCCCCTCTGCCTGTGGCCCTGAGCCTCTTCCCTTCTGTGGGACTCTGTTTACCCATCTGTAAAAGGCAGAGTTAGACTGTACACTCTCTGCAGACCTTTCATTGCTGACCACTTGTGACCCAGAGCGTTACTGTCAGTATTGGAAGTGGACGTGAGCTCTGGAGGTCTGGACTCCCTGTACGTCCATCCTGCCTCCCTTGGACCTCTGGACTACGGGTAAAACAAAAAAAATCCCGGGGATCCCCTGACCTGTGATTATCGGGGCAGCCTACTTTGTCCTTTTGGCAGGCGGTGGGAATGGGAAGAAAGGAGGAGCAGTTGCCCCCCTCAGATCGTGACTGCCCAATGTGCCCCCCAAGCTGGGCGCTGTGAGAAACTTACCTCCTACCCAGCATGCTCTGGGGCAGGACATCGGCTAAAGGACACGACTGATGTGCAGAGGCCAGAGCTGCAGGGACCTGTTTCTGCAGAAGTGGGGACACTCCTCACTCCTCAGCTCAGCCATCTCCATGGGCTTCCCAGCACCTCTTGGGGCAAGAGGCTGAGATGCACCTGGTGTAGCGAGCTGACACATGGGAGGGGAAACCAAGGCCTCTGACCTCCAAGCCCCTTGATCATAGGCCCCTTAGGCCTCTGTAATTGCCCTCCACTCCTCACTTCCTCTCTACTCCTCAGTCTCTCCCCTGTTTAAAACTCACCAGTGGCTTCCCGTCACATCTACAATGCCATCCAAACTTTTTCCCATGATCTCCTGCCTTCCAACCCCTCCTCCCTCACTTCACTGTAGCCACACTGGCCTCCTTTCAGCTTCTGGAAAACGGCAATCTCTTTTGCACCTCAGGGCCTTTGCACATGCTGTTCCCTCTGCGCAGAATGCTCTTCCCTCAGAACAGAGTATGGCTGGCTCCTTGTCATTTAAGTCACTGCTCAAAACTACTCTTCAGAGGGGTCTTTGCTGATCCCCCTAAGAAAAGCAGTCCCTCCTGTCCATTTTCACAGCTCCTCGTTTCCATCATGCCCCTTCCCCAAGCCATAACTATTGAAAGTCAGTTTGGTCAATGACCTTCTTCCCCATTCATCAGTGAGCTTCAACAGAGCAAGGACCTTGGGGATCCCAAGACTATATCCCCAGCACCTGGCGGCTAAGAGCTGTTCAAGAAATGTTTGTTGAATGAATGAAACACAAAAAGTATCAACAATGCTCATCTTCCTCCTTGAATACTTTGCAGCCTCTACGAAGGAAAACATGGCATCCACTGGGCACCTGTCATATGCCAGGCACTGTCACACACGTTATTCTGCTGAAACTTTACATCCATGGCCGTCTGTCGGTTACGCAGATGATGAAGTTGGGGTTCGGTGACTTGCCTGAGGTCACCCAGCAAAGGTGGACTGATGGGTTCATTCACTGGGGAAGCGGCCATCTGGGACCTGTGAGCATGAAGAATGCCATGGCGGACGGTAGTTAGATCTGCCAGAGGCCTACGTTCTTGTCGCTCTCCTGCCCCCTCTGCCACACTAGAAACTCAGCCCAAGGTTGACAATCAGGTTTTTAGGTTCTGAAAGGCAGGCAAAGACCCAGGCTGCATGGAGAGGGGGTCCGGCTTAGTGGTTACTGAAGTGGGTCTTGGAACTGGACAGAGACCTGGGCTCAAACAGAGGGCCCCGCCACCTCGGCACCAGGGTACCCTTGCTGCAAGTGGTCTTTAGCATGGCCGGGCTAGATAAGCGCCTTGTTTTCAGGAAGAGAGGCAGCTGTGGGGGTAAGTGGCAAGGGGCATATTGGCAAAGTCAGGGCTTGGGCTTCCAAATCATGCAGAAGTCCCCGTACCCCTGGGGCTGGGTGGCCTTTGGCGATGACTTCCCCTCTCTGAGCCCCAGTGATCATCTCTGAAAAATGGGCATGCCAGCATGGAACCAAAAAGAGCTCTTAGGAAGATAAAGAGGAAAAATGACTGTGGAGTTGTTGGTGTATATAAAGTAACACGGAAATGTAAATTATCTAAAAATAAATCTCTTCTGTGAAATGTGGAGAGAGGTTGGGACTTGGAAGACCTCTTGGGTTCTTTCAGCATTTATTGGCACCTACTGTGTGCCAGGTGCCATGCTAGAGCCTGGGATACAGGAATGAGTCAGACGTGGTCCCTGAGCATCTGGAGCTCCCTGCAGCTGGGGGAAGGGAATTGGGCACACACAGTGTGGGGATCCCTCCCGGGGATGGTAGGGGGCACTTCGGGTGTGATGTGGCAGCAGGAGCTGGACAGACCCCAGCTGAAGCCCTCCCCTCGTCCCTGGGTGACCTTGAGCAGGTCAGGCCACCTCTCCAAGCCCCAGGCCTCCATCTGTAAAATGGGCGTCTCCTCTGCCTCTCAGGGTTGCCAGGACACGGCACACTGTCACTATGAGGCTGGGGGACCTTGGAATGGGGGTAGCCCGTAGTTCCTGGGCAGAAAATGGTCCTGCACTGGCCAAAATCTGGGCCTCAGGCGTGGGTGGTGACTCGCTTGCAGGAGCAGCCTGGGGATATTGGGGGTGGACCCTAGGGGACAACAGGGAGAGAAGCACAGCAATTCCTCAGGACGTGTTAAGAAAGGAGGGCAGAAATCCTGGGGAAGTGGCCTGTGCCTTTATTTATGTGAGTAATTTCATTAAGAGGGAGGGGGCTGGCTCTACCCAAGGTCAGTCTTGCCCAGGGAGGAGGAGGATGGCAGGGCGACCTGAGTTTACTCAGCAAAGATTCTAGGCCAAGGTGCACCCAGAAGGCAGGGTGTCTGGGAATGAATTTATGGGTGTGTTGAGGCCAGAAGCCTTGGTGGCGTTGGCCTGAGTGAGGCCATCAGCCACTGTTGGCGACTTCCCTGGGGCCTGGGGCTGTCCCAGAGCAGTGGTGCTGGCAGAAGCAAGGCCGGCCAAACCTCGGGGAATTCGGGGCGAAGCGAAGGGGAGGAAGTTTGCGGGCCCCGAAGGGTGGCGGGTTGGGGTTCCCCCGGGGAACACTGCTCTTCTGGCGCCAGGTCGCACCGGAGAGGTCAGGCCAGTTGCCGGAGGGAAAGGGCCCTGCCCTGGGCGGCCCGCGCCGGGCTAAAATCGGGCGGGGCCGCCCAGGGAGGCAGGGACGCTAGTGGCCGGGTGGGTCTGCGCCCTGCTCCCTGCGAGACCGCCCGCCGAGCGCGGGCGGAGCGCGGCCTGCGGGGCTGGGGGCCAGGCCCGGCCAGA